>NC_138345.1:62604886-62987386 GCF_046562875.1 Panthera onca
CTGGGCTTGAAAACAGTATAAAGGACAGCAGAGAATCTATTGCTACAGAGATCAAGGGACTAAGGAACAGCCAGGAGGAGCCAAAAAATGCTATCAATGAGCTGCAAAATAAAGTGGAGACAACCACGGCTTGGATTGAAGACGCAGAGGAGAGAATAGGTGAACTAGAAGATAAAATTATGGAAAAAGAAGAAGCTGAGAAAAAGAGAGATAAAAAAAATCCAGGAGTATGAGGGGAAAATTAGAGAATTAAGTGATGCACTAAAGAGAAA
Source organism: Panthera onca (assembly GCF_046562875.1). Taxonomy (NCBI): domain Eukaryota; kingdom Metazoa; phylum Chordata; class Mammalia; order Carnivora; family Felidae; genus Panthera; species Panthera onca. The sequence continues at coordinate 62,605,159 of NC_138345.1, forward strand.
TAATATATGCATAATTGGTATTCCAGAGGAGGAAGAGAGAGGGAAAGGTGCTGAAGGTGTACTTGAAGAAACAATAGCTGAGAACTTCCCGGATCTGGGGAAGGAAAAAGGCACTGAAATCCAAGAGGCACAGAGAACTCCCTTCAGACGTAACTTAAATTGATCTTCTGCACGACATATCATAGTGAAACTGGCAAAATACAAGGATAAAGAGAAAATTCTGAAAGCAGCTAGGGATAAACGTGCTCTAACATATAAAGGGAGACCTATAAGACTTGTGACTGATCTCTCTACTGAAACTTGGCAGGCCAGAAAGGAATGGCAGGAGATCTTTAATGTGATGAACAGAAAAAAATATGCAGCCGAGAATCCTTTATCGAGCAAGTCTGTCATTTAGAATAGAAGGAGAGATAAAGGTCTTCTCAAACAAACAAAAATTGAAGAATTTGTCACCACTAAACCAGCCCTACAAGAGATCCTAAGGGGGATCCTGTGAGACAAAGTACCAGAGACATCGCTACAAGCATGAAACCTACAGACATCACAATGACTCTAAACCCATATCTTTCTATAATAACACTGAATGTAAATGGACTAAATGCGCCAACCAAAAGACATAGGGTATCAGAATGGATAAAAAAACAAGACCCATCTATTTGCTGTCTACAAGAGACTCATTTTAGACCTGAGGACACCTTCAGACTGAGAGTGAGGGGATGGAGAACTATTTATCACGACACTGGAAGCAAAAAGAAAGCTGGAGTAGCCATACTTATATCAGACAAACTAGACTTTAAATTAAGGGCTGTAACAAGAGATGAAGAAGGGCATTATATAATAATCACAGGGTCTATCCATCAGGAAGAGCTAACAATTATAAATGCCTATGCGCCAAATACAGGAGCCCCCAAATATATAAAACAATTACTCATAAACATAAGCAACCTTATTGACAAGAATGTGGTAATTGCAGGAGACTTTAACACTCCACTTACAGAAATGGATAGATCATCTAGACACACGGTCAATAAAGAAACAAGGGCCCTGAATGATACATTGGATCAGATGGACTTGACAGATATATTTAGAACTCTGCATCCCAAAGCAACAGAATATACTTTCTTCTCGAGTGCACATGGAACATTCTCCAAGATAGATCACATACTGGGTCACAAAACAGCCCTTCATAAGTATACAAGAATTGAAATCATACCATGCATACTTTCAGACCACAATGCTATGAAGCTTGAAATCAACCACAGGAAAAAGTCTGGGAAACCTCCAAAAGCATGGAGGTTAAAGAACACCCTACTAACGAATGAGTGGGTCAACCAGGCAATTAGAGAAGAAATTAAAACATATATGGAAACAAACGAAAATGAAAATACAACAATCCAAATGCTTTGGGACGCAGCGAAGGCAGTCCTGAGAGGAAAATACATTGCAATCCAGGCCTATCTCAAGAAACAAGAAAAATCCCAAATACAAAATCTAACAGCACACCTAAAGGAAACAGAAGCAGAACAGCAAAGGCAGCCTAAACCCAGCAGAAGAAGAGAAATAATAAAGATCAGAGCAGAAATAAACAATATAGAATCTAAAAAAACTGTAGAGCAGATCAACGAAACCAAGAGTTGGTTTTTTGAAAAAATAAACAAAATTGATAAACCTCTAGCCAGGCTTCTCAAAAAGAAAAGGGAGATGACCCAAATAGATAAAATCATGAATGAAAATGGAATTATTACAACCAATCCCTCAGAGATAAGAGCAATTATCAGGGAATACTATGAAAAATTATATGCCAGCAAATTGGACAACCTGGAAGAAATGGACAAATTCCTAAACACCCACACTCTTCCGAAACTCAATCAGGAGGAAATAGAAAGCCTGAACAGACCCATAACCAGCGAAGAAATTGAATCAGTCATCAAAAATCTCCCAACAAATAAGAGTCCAGGACCAGATGGCTTCCCAGGGGAGTTCTACCAGACGTTTAAAGCAGAGATAATACCTATCCTTCTCAAGCTAGTCCAAAAAATAGAAAGGGAAGGAAAACTTCCAGACTCATTTTATGAAGCCAGTATTACTTTGATTCCTAAACCAGACAGAAACCCAGCCAAAAAAGAGAACTGTAGGCCAATATCCCTGATGAATATGGATGCAAAAATTCTCAATAAGATACTAGCAAATCGAATTCAACAGCATATAAAAAGAATTATTCACCATGATCAAGTGGGATTCATTCCTGGGATGCAGGGCTGGTTCAACATTCATAAATCAATCAATGTGATACATCACATTAATAAAAGAAAAGATAAGAACCATATGATCCTGTCAATCGATGCAGAAAAGGCATTTGACAAAATTCAGCAACCTTTCTTAATAAAAACCCTCGAGAAAGTCGGGATAGAAGGAACATACTTAAAGATCATAAAAGCCATTTATGAAAAGCCCACAGTTAACATCATCCTCAACGGGGAAAAACTGAGAGCTTTTTCCCTGAGATCAGGAACACGACAGGGATGTCCACTCTCACTGCTGTTGTTTAACATAGTGCTGGAAGTTCTAGCATCAGCAATCAGACAACAAAAGGAAATCAAAGGCATCAAAATTGGCAAAGATTAAGTTAAGCTTTTACTTTTTGCAGATGACATATTATACATGAAAAATCCGATAGATTCCACCAAAAGTCTGCTAGAACTGATACATGAATTTAGCAAAGTTGCAGGATACAAAATCAATGTACAGAAATCAGTTGCATTCTCATACACTAATAATGAAGCAACAGAAAGACAAATAAAGAAACTGATCCCATTCACAATTGCACCAAGAAGCATAAAATACCTAGGAATAAATCTAACCAAAGATGTAAAAGATCTGTATGCTGAAAACTATAGAAAGCTTATGAAGGAAATTGAAGAAGATATAAAGAAATGGAAAGACATTCCCTGCTCATGGATTGGAAGAATAAATATTGTCAAAATGTCAATACTACCCAAAGCTATCTACATATTCAATGCAACCCCAATCAAAATTGTACCAGCATTCTTCTCGAAACTAGAATAAGCAATCCTAAAATTCATATGGAACCACAAAAGGCCCCGAATAGCCAAAGTAATTTTGAAGAAGACCAAAGCAGGAGGCATCACAATCCCAGACTTTAGTCTCTACTACAAAGCTGTCATCATTAAGACAGCATGGTATTGGCACAAAAACAGACACATAGACCAAAGGAATAGAATAGAAACCCCAAAACTAGACCCACAAACGTATGGCCAACTAATCTTTGACAAAGCAGGAAAGAACATCCAATGGAAAAAGACAGTCTCTTTAACAAATGGTGCTGGGAGAACTGGACAGCAACATGCAGAAGAATGAAACTAGACCACTTTCTCACACCATTCACAAAAATAAATTCAAAATGGATAAAGGACCTGAATGTGAGACAGGAAACCATCAAAACCCTAGAGGAGATAGCAGGAAAAGACCTCTCTGACCTCAGCCGTAGCAATTTCTTTTTATTTTTTATTTTTTATTTTTTAATATATGAAATTTACTGTCAAATTGGTTTCCATACAACACCCAGTGCTCATCCCAAAAGGTGCCCTCCTCAATACCCATCACCCACCCTGCCCTCCCTCCCACCCCCCATCAAACCCTCAGTTCGTTCTCAGTTTTTAACAGTCTCTTATGCTTTGGCTCTCTCCCACTCTAACCTCTCTCTTTTTTTTTTTTTTCCTTCCCCTCCCCCATGGGTTTCTGTTACGTTTCTCAGGATCCACATAAGAGTGAAACCATATGGTATCTGTCTTTCTCTGTACGGCTTATTTCACTTAGCATCACACTCTCCAGTTCCATCCACGTTGCTACAAAAGGCCGTATTTCATTTTTTCTCATTGCCACGTAGTATTCCATTGTGTATATAAACCACAATTTCTTTATCCATTCATCAGTTGATGGACATTTAGGCTCTTTCCATAATTTGGCTATTGTTGAGAGTGCTGCTATAAACATTGGGGTACAAGTGCCCCTATGCATCAGTACTCCTGTATCCCTTGGATAAATTCCTAGCAGTGCTATTGCTGGGTCATAGGGTAGGTCTATTTTTAATTTTCTGAGGAACCTCCACACTGCTTTCCAGAGCGGCTGCACCAATTTGCATTCCCACCAACAGTGCAAGAGGGTTCCTGTTTCTCCACATCCTCTCCAGCATCTATAGTCTCCTGATTTGTTCATTTTGGCCACTCTGACTGGCGTGAGGTGATATCTGAGTGTGGTTTTGATTTGTATTTCCCTGATAAGGAGAGACGTTGAACATCTTTTCATGTGCCTGTTGGCCATCCGGATGTCTTCTTTAGAGAAGTGTCTATTCATGTTTTCTGCCCATTTCTTCACTGGGTTATTTGTTTTTCGGGTATGGAGTTTGATGAGCTCTTTATAGATTTTGGATACTAGCCCTTTGTCCGATATGTCATTTGCAAATATCTTTTCCCATTCCATTGGTTGCCTTTTAGTTTTGTTGGTTGTTTCCTTTGCTGTGCAGAAGCTTTTTATCTTCATAAGGTCCCAGTAATAGCCGTAGCAATTTCTTACTTGACACATCTCCAAAGGCTAGGGAATTAGAAGCAAAAATGAACTACTGGGACAAGGGCAGAAAACATGAATAGACACTTCTCTAAAGAAGACATCTGGATGGCCAACAGGCACATGAAAAGATGCTCAACATCGCTCATCATCAGGGAAATACAAATTAAAACCACACTCAGATATCACCTCACGCCAGTCAGAGTGGCCAAAATGAACAAATCAGGAGACTATAGATGCTGGAAAGGATGTGGAGAAACGGGAACCCTCTTGCACTGTTGGTGGGAATGCAAACTGGTGCAGCCGCTGCGGAAAACAGTGTGGAGGTTTCTCGAAAAATTAAAAATAGACCTACCCTATGACCCAGCAGTAGCACTGCTAGGAATTTACCCAAGGGATACAGGAGTACTGATGCATAGGGGCACTTGTACCCCAATGTTTATAGCAGCACTCTCAACAATAGCCAAACTATGGAAACAGCCTAAATGTCCATCAACTGATGAATGGATAAAGAAATTGTGGTTTATATACACAATGGAGTACTACGTGGCAATGAGAAAGAATGAAACATGGCCCTTTGTAGCAATGTGGATGGAAATGGAGAGTGTGATGCTAAGTGAAATAAGCCATACAGAGAAGGACAGATACCATATGGTTTCACTCTTAGGTGGATCCTGAGAAACTTAACAGAAACCCATGGGGGAGGGGAAGGAAAAAAAAAAAAAAGGAAATTAGAGTGGGAGAGAGCCAAAGCATAAGAGACTCTTAAAAACTGAGAACAAACTGAGGGTTTATAGGGGGTGGGAGGGGGGGAGGGTGGGTGATGGGTATCGAGGAGGGCACCTTTTGGGATGAACACACGGCTGTTGTATGGAAACCAATTTGACAATAAACTTCATATATTGAAAAAAAAAAAAAAAAAAGAAAGAAAATGAGCCACCTACTGTGACATTAGCTCAAATAGTCTGAGGGAAGTCTTCTCTTTTTATTTGTTAGCTGTTACCATTGATACATTTAATCTGATAGCAAGCATCAAGGGATAAGGAAAATTCACATGCTAGTATTTCTCAAAATGTAGCCTACACACCACTTCTATCAGCATCATTATGGTGTTTATTTTGAAAGCTGATCCCTGGGTCCCTGCCGAGACCCACTATGTCACTGAAGGGCCTAGGGCTATGCATTATAACAAATACACTAATACTTACGGCACTGAAATTTGATCACTGCTGATCTAGAGGAAAAGCCGAGGATTGTTTATCCTTACTTATTTACACCATTTGATAAGGAAGTGCAGGTTTCTAGAGGGAAATAATACTGCTTTATCCCAGAGCAATTTTTACTTCGCTTATCTCATTTAACTAGTGTCTTCATCTGTCCAGGCTGCTATCACAAATGCGACAGTCTGGGTGACTTAGAAACAGAAATGTATTTCTCACAGTTCTGAAGTTGGAAGTCTGAAGTCATGGAGCCAGCATGGTTTGGTGAAGGACTTTGTCGGGGCAGCAGACTTCTCACATGGTGGAAGGGGTAGGGGAGCTCTCTTGGGTCTCTTTTATAAGAGCATTAATCTCATTCATGAGGTGTCTGCCTAATTAAATGACCTAATCACTTCCCAAAGACCCCCACATACTACACATCATCATATTGGACATTAGGATTTCAACATATGAATGGTGTGGGAGGGACACAAACATTCAGACCACAGCAACCAAAATATCTTGGTTCTATCCAGTACCAACTGCACAACCCTTAACAGAGGTTCTGAGAGCCACTATATCACATGATTTTCAAAAAAGAATGAAAGCATTCTTTTCTCTGGCTTCAGACTAAAGTGGATCCTTGGCTAATTGTATAGAATATGTACTGAAGTGTTATCTACTTGTACAGCTGTTTCAACCATTTTTATTTATTTGTTCAACACATATGACTTAGGGATTTTAGGCTCCATTGATATAATATAGAAAAACAACTTCATTACATATGACGCTTGCCTAGTGAATTCAGAAGAAATTTTATTTTACTAATTCTTTTACTTTCTGAATATACCTGTCAATCTGGTTCAGATAATTAACATGATATTCCTTTATAGATAAGGCCTAAGTTAATACGTGGCTTCTGGCTTCCCTAAATATTTATTGCATAGTCAAAATACATGCATTAGGAAGTTTTAATATTGTCTGATGCCACCTCAGGGGTGACCTGTGTTGTTAGAGAAAATAGGTAAATAGTATTAAGAAACTGCATAACAATTACCTGATATTTCTCATATGTCTTCTTAGTATCCCCTCTTGGTTTTATGTTTAAGTAACTCTTGAAAAAATTAACTGACTAGGAAGCTTGTTTGTCTCTCTAAAATGAAAGTTTCAAAAGACTCCTGTTTTTTTTATTTGCTTTCTTTTAAATCATGTGTGTGTGTGTGTGTGTGTGTGTGTGTGTGTGTTGAAAACATTCAAGCTCTACTCTCTTAGAAAATTTCAAGTATATGCTACAGTTTTGTCAGCTATAGTCACCATGCTGTACGTGAACTTCTCAAAACTTATTCATATTGTGATTGAAAGTTTGTACCTCTTGACCAGTGTCTCCACAGTCCCCCCACATCCAGCCCCTGGTAACCACCATTTTACTGTTTCTATGAGCTGACTTTTTAGATTCCACATATAAGTGAGATCATACAGTATTTGTATTTCTCTGTCTGACTTATTTCACTTAGCTTAATGCCCTCAAGATTCATTCATGTTGTCTCAAATGGCAGAATTTCCTTCTTTTTATGGCTGAGTAATATTGCATTGTACATGTTAATGAACACTTGCGTTGTTTCCATGTGTTGGCTACATAAATGACACTGCAATGAACATGGGGGTGCAGATTTCTCTCCAAGATAGTGATTTCATTTCCTTTGGATATATACCCAGAAGTGGAATTGTTGGATCATATGGTATTTCTATTTTTAATTTTTTGAGAAACCTCCATACTGTTTTCCATGGTGGCGGTACCAGTTTTCACTTCCACCAACAGTGCACAAAGGTTTCCTTTTCTCCACATCCTTACCAGCACTTGTTATGTCTTATCTTTTTGATAATAGTCATTCTAACAGATGTGAGGTGATATCTCATTATGAATTTGATTTGCATTTCCCTGATGATTACTGATGTTGAGCACTTTTTTGTGTACCTGTTGGCAGACTATAGGTCTTTTTTGGAAATATGATTATTCAGATCCTTTGCCAATTGTTTTTGTGCTGCTGAATCATACAAGTTCTTTATATTTTTTGGATATTAACTACTTATCAGATATATACAACTTGCAAATATTTTCTCCTGCTCTGTGGGTTACCTTTTAATTTTGTTGATTGTTTTGTTTTGTTTTTCTTGTTCGTTTGTTCATGCTGTGTTGAAGCCTTTTAGTTTGATATAGTCCTGCTTATTGATTTTTTTATTTGTTGCTTGTGCTTTTGGTGTTATATCCAAACAATTATTGCCAAGACCAATGTCAAGGAGTTTTTCCCTATGTTTTCTTCTAGAACTTTTACAGTTTCAGTTCTTATGTTTAAGTCCTTAATCTATTTTGAGTTAATTTTTCTGGGTGGTATAAGATAGGGGTCTGGTTTCACTCTTTTGTATGTGGATAACCAATACCATTTATTGAAGAGATTATCCTTTCCCTATTGAGTAGTCTTGGCTTCCTTGCCAAATATTTCTTGGCCATATATGAATGGCTTTATTTATGGACTGTTGATTCTGCTCCATTGGTTGATGTGTCTGTTTTTACACCTGTACTACATTGTTCTGACTACTCTAGCTTTGTAAGATTTTGAAATCAGGAAGTGTGATGCCTCCAACTTTGTTCTTCTTCAAGACTGCCTTGGCTATTCAGGATCTTTTGTGATTCCAAACACAGTTTAGGACTGTTTTTCATTTCTGTGGAAAATGCCATTGAAGTTCTGATAGCGATTGCATTGAATCTATGGATGGCTTTGGCTAATGTGGACATTTTTAACAACACTATCTCTTTTGATACATGAACATGTGATATTTTTTCATTTACTTGTGTTTTCTTCTATTTATTTCATCAGTTTTTTAGAGTTTTTAATATACAGATCTTTTATCTCCTTACATTTATGCCTAAGTATTTTTATTGTTTGATGCTATTTTATATGATTGTTTTCTTTGCTTTTTTGCAGATAGTTTGTTGTTAGTGTATAGATATGCATCTAATTTTTGCATATTGATTTTGCATACTGCAGCATTGCTGAATTTGTTTATTAGTTCTAACAGTTTTTTGGTGGAGTCTTTAGAGTTTTCTACATATAAGGTCATATAATACATAAACAGAGACAATTTTACTTCTTCCTTTCTGATATGAATGCCTTTTATTTCTTTTTGCTAGCCTAGTTAGCTACTGTGGCTAGGACTTCCAGTACTATGTTGAAGAGGAGTGGTGAGAGCAGGCATCCTTGTCTTGTTCCTGATCTTAGAGGAAAAGCTTTCAACTTCTCACCATTTCATATAATATTTGCTGTGGACTTTTCATATATGGCCTTTACTATGTTGAAGTATGTTCCTTCTATAACCAATTTGTTGATAGTTTTTATCATGAATGGGTGTTGAATTTTGTCAAATTCTTTTTTTGCATCTGTTGAGAGGATCAAGTGATTCTTTCATTTATTAACGTGGCACATCATGTTTAGTCATTTGCATGTTGAACCATGCTTCCATCCCAGGCATGGATCCTACTTGATCATGGGTATTATCCTTTTAATGTGCTATTGAATTTTGTTTGCTAGTATTTTGTTCAGAATTTTTGCATCTATTTTCATCAGAGATATTGGCCTGTAGCTTTCTTTTCTTTTATAGTGCCATTATCTGGCTTTGGTATCAGAGTAATGGTACAGCCTCATAAAATGAGTTTGGGAGTGTTCCTTCTTCTTCAAACATTGGGGGAATTTGAGAAGCATTGGCATTAATTATTCTCTAAAAGTTTGGTAGAATTCACCCAAAGAGCCATTAGTTTAGGGCTTTTATTTTGGGGGAGGTTTTTTATTATTGCTTGTATCTCTTCAATTGTTATTGGACTGTTAAATTTTTATTTCTTCATAATTTGGACTTGCTATGTATGTTGTAGGTTGTATGATTCTAGGAACTTTTTCATTTCTTCTAGGTTATCTAGTTTTTTGGCATATAATTGTTAATAGTAGCTTCTTTTGTATTTCTGTGGTATCAATTATGTCCCCTCTTTCATTGACAATTTTGTTTTAGTCCTTCCTCTTTTTTTCTTGGTTAGTTCAGCTAAGCTAAGGGTGTTAATTTTGTTTATCTTTTAAAAAACAACCTCTTAATTTCATTGATTTTTTCTATTGTGTTTCAAGTATATTTAATTTATTTCTGCTCTAATCTCTATTATTTCCTTCCTTCTAACTTTTGGCTTAGTTTTTTCTTCTTTTTCTAATTCCTTCAGGTGTCAAGTTGGGTTGTTTATTTGAAATCTTTCTTCTTAATGTAGAAATTTATCACTATAAACTTCCTTCTTACAACTGCTTGGCAGATTCTGTCTAGTTCCCAGGTGGACGGGACTGACCCTAATACCTTGTTCAGTAGGGTTGCACTGGGACAAGAGTCCACTTCACGGTCCACAGTTAGGTCCTCAGACAGTGGACCTGATAGCAGGTGTGCATAGATGTGACTCCCACCAGGTCCCTGGAAGACTCCTGCTGGGTCACTGGGTAGGTCCCTGGGTGAAAAGGACTAGCCCTGGACCATGGCTGAGAGGTGCTAGAACTGAGCCCTACTGCTATTTCAAGGTCCACAGGCAAGATTATGTCTGCAGATCTTGCCCAGGAGACATGAATGAACGTGTCTCCCACCAAGTCCCTGGGTAGGTTGGGCTGCCCCGTTACCATGACTGGAGCCAAGTATATGGTTGTTTCAGAATCTCTTGAGGTACACACAGGAGTGTCTCCTGACAGGTCCCTGTGCCAGCAGGATTGTTTGTGGACTGTGGGTGGGAGGGGTTGAAGCTAACTACAAGGCCCTTTCATTAAAAAAATTTTTTTTTCTAATGTTTATTTATTTTTTAGAGAAAGAGAGAGACAGAACATGAGCAGGGAAGGGGCAGAAAGCAAGGGAGACATAAAACTTGGAGTAGGCTGCAGGCTCGGAGCTGTCAGCACAGAGGCTGACACAGGCCCAAACCCATGAACCGTGAGATCATGACTTAAGCTGAAGTCAGATGCTGATGCTCAACTGACTGAGCCACCCAAGTGCCCCTCTAAGGCCCTTTCAGAATCTCTGGATGTGTAAATGGGAGTGTTTCCTTCTGGGTCCCTGGACTCACAAAAATGCTTGCAGACTGTAGCTAGGAGGAGGCTGGAGCCGAGTGTGGGGCTCTTTCAGAATTTATGGGGGAGCAGACAGACATGTCTATGTTTGCGTCCCTGTACTGGCAGGCCTGCTTACAGACTGCAGTTGAGAGGGGCCTGGAGCCATGTGTAGGCCCAGAACTTCTCCTACCTGGTTCCTGTGCCAACAGGTCAATCCATAGACTATGACTAGGTGGGGACTAGTCATAGATCTCTGGGGGTACTTGGGAATGTTTCCTGCTGAGTTCCTGTGCCAGCATGGCTACTAATGAACTGTGGCTGAAAGGGTCTGAAGCCCAGTTATTGGACCCTTTTAGACTCTACCATCAGGCCAAGTTTGGTGGACTTACCTCAAGGATCTCCCAGATCATAACCAAGAAGATCTAGAGCTGATTCATAGGACACTTCAGGGTCTACAGACACGACAGAGGTCTGTATGCTTACTACTTAGGTGGATATGACTCCTTCTGGGTCATTTGGTATATGATGCTGGTGACAGGATCAAGCCACAGAGGGCTGTGGCTGAGTCCTCTGGGATAAAGAGCTATTTCTATTTCTGTGGTCCCAGCCACAGATTTAGCCACCTCCACAAAAGCTTCCACCAAGGCAATTTTGTCCATGAGTGGCTGCCAAATTATTATTGCCAAAGAGGAATACAACAGGGGACCTCTTATTCAGCCATCTTGCTGACCTTTTATTCTTTTTTTAAAAAAAAGGTTTATGGAGATAAAATTCATATACCATACAATTCAAAGTATATAATTCAGTGGTTATCTGTGTATTAATAGCATTGTGCAAATACCGCCCCAAACAATTTTAGAATATTTTCATCTCCCTCCCCATAACTCCACATCTCTTAGACATCACACCCTAATTCTCCATTCCCCACAGCTCTTGGCAGCCACTAATCTACTTTGTGTCTATGGACTTGCCTATTCTAGACACTTCCTATAAATAAAAATTACCAATATCTTGTCCTTTGTCACTGGCTTCTTTCACTTAGCCATCAGTTTTCAGGGTTCATCCATGTTAGATCATGTATATCAAGAGTCTATTTCTTTTCATTGCTGAATCATATACCATTGTATGGATATACCACATACTGGTTATCCATACATCAGTTGATGGATATTTGGGTTGTTTCCACCTTTTGGCTATTATGGATGCTGCTTTTATGGCCATTTGTGGACAAGTTTCTATATGAACATCTGGGGTAATAAGTAAGCATTCTCATTCTCATTATAGGTAATTCAAGTTTAGAAAGAAATCTGATTATGAGTAAAAAACAACTCAAATGGAAACACATTTTAGGTGAATAAGAAGAGTTCTCACTTTAAAGAAACCCTTAGGTGATTCCCTTTGTAACATTTCCTCAAGTTGAATTTTGGTAGATTTTTGTTTCCCAATTACTGCCAAGTGTTTAGTTTGGCTGGAGGGCTGGGTTTACAGGGTACAGGAAAATGGTGAAAAAAATAGCCATAGAAAGTAACTGTATTACTGCAAACCCTGAGTGCTAAGCCTTTTTTTAATTTTACAGAGAGAGAGAACAAGTGGATAGAGGCAGAGAGAGAGAGAGAGAGAGAGAGAGAGAGAGAGAGAGATAATATCTTAACCAGGCTCCACACTCAGTGCATAGCCTGACTCAGGGCTTGATTCCATGACCCTCGGATCATGACCTGAGCCAAAATCAAGAGTCGAATGCCCAACTGACTGAGCCACCCAGGCGCCTCAACTAAGGCTTTTTATGTACGCAGACAATATATAATCATGGATTAATTATCTCTGATGCCTGTAAATTCAGAGTGGGTTAAAGAAGGGTAGCCACCAGATACAGAGGTTGCAGAAAAATACCACAGAAGCAAAGAAAGAGAACTTTCAAAAGAAGGGAATTAAACAGTGTCAAATTCTTCATTCTAGAAAAATCAAGCATGCTAAGGGCTGAGAGAAGGTCTTGGGAATTCACAGCTGATGTTCAAGAGATCAGCTTGCTCGCACTGAATGGGTGGGAAGCAGTAGAAGTAACGGCAACAGCCCCTCTCTATGTTAAGGTGGAAATCTAACAGTGCTTAATTCTGAAGAAAGCCAGTCGTAAAGAATATAAATCAAGAATGACAATATGAAAGCTATTCTTTATGAATCTCTCATATTGGCACTATGCTATACAGAATCTTGGCTGATTTCCTTCTAGGTTCATGGAAGAACCTAAGTGTTTGTTGAAGAAGTCAGAGTATTCACATGGCATTCAGAGAATTCTTTCACCCTGAAAAGATTCATAGTAAATTGTCATGTAATTGTAAAGATCCAAATAAAATGTGTTCCAGCACTACAGCACTGTTACCACAGGAATGGAATGTTCTGATATTGCCTCGTTTTTAGACCTTCCAGACTGGTCAACACCTCAGTCCAGGATCTGCCAGAGCCAAGGTCACGTGAGATCTCTGAGCCTTGGCTTCCTCATCTGTAAAATGGGGATGCAGATGATAAAAATAGATACGGCTAAAGTTACCATAAAACTTAAGTAAGGTAAAGGACATGAAATCATTCAGTAAAGTGAAAAGCATTATACAGATGTTAACTATTATAATTATTCTAAACTGCTGAACCATATTATCAATGATTCTGTTTATGAAACACACACACACACACACACACACACACACACACACACACCTGAGAGTGTAAACCACGGTGGCAATCCAACCAAGTACTGTCATTCATTAGTTGTATGATCTTTTTTTTTTCAAGCTTTTATTTAAATTCTAGTTAGTTAACATATACAGTAAAATTGGTTTTAGATGTAGAATTTAGTGATTCGTCACTTACATATAACACTCAGTGCTCATCACAAGTGCCCTCCTTAACACCCATCACCCATTTAGTTCATCCCCTACCCACCTCCTTCTATCAACCCTCAGTTAGTACTCTATAGTTAATATTCTGTTATGGTTTGCTTCCCTCTCTCTTTTTTCCCCCATCCTCTATGTTCATCTGTTTTGTTTCTTAAATTCCACATAAGAGTGACATCATATGGTATTTGTCTTTCTCTGACTGACTTATTTTGCTTAGTTAGCATAATATACTCTAGCTCCATTCACAACATTGCAAATGGCAAGATTTCATTCCTTTTGATGACTAATATTCCTGAGTAATAAACACCTTCTTTATCCATTCATCAGTTGATGGATATTTGGGCTCTTTCCATAGTTTGGCTATTGTCAATAGTGCTGCTATAAACATTGGGGTGCCTGTACTCCTTCAAATCTGTATTTTTGTATCCTTTGGGTAATAACCTAGTAGTGCAATTGCTGGGTTGTAGGGTAGTTCTACATTTAACTTTTTTTGAGAGAGAGAAAGAGAGAGTATGTGTGGAAGAGGCAGAGAGACAAGGAGAGAGAGACAATCCCAAGCAGGTTCTGCACTGTCAGCACAGAACCTGATGCAGGGCTCAGTGTCATGAACCATGAGATCACGACCTGAGCCGAAATCAAGAGTCAGACATTTAACTGACTGAGTCACCGAGGTACCCCATCTACTTTTAACTTTTTAAGAAAACTTCACACTGTTTTCCAGAGTGGCTACACTAGTTTGCATTCCCACCAACAGTGTAAAAGGGTTCCCCTTCCTCCAATATCCTCACCACCATCTGTTGTTCCCTGTGTTGTTAATTTTAGCCATTCTGACAGGTGTGAGGTGATATCTCATCGTAGTATTGATTTGTATTTCTCTGATGGTGAGTGACGTTGAGCATCTTTTCATGTATGTCTTCTTTGGAGAAATGTCTGATCATGCCTTCTGCCCATTTTAAATTGGATTATTTGTTTTTTGGGTGTTGAGTTTAATAAGGTTTTCATAGATTTTGGATACTAACCCTTTATCACATATGTCATTTGCAAATATCTGCTGGTGTGATCTTCTACAAATCACTTCATATCTCAGGACCTTGGCTTCTCTTCATCCTGGCCTATTTTGCACACTTAATATGAGTTCTCATGAAATAATGACAAGAACACACTTTGAAAATTGCAAAGTACTACATAAATGTAAGCCATGGTCATTATCTGGGATTGTCAGCAAGAGTTGACTTTACTGCAGTGGACTTAGAGAAAAGAACTTCTATGTTGGTGTTTCTTGAACCCTTTTACTGTAAAAAGGAACCATTTTCATCCCTCAAAATAATTTTTTTTCTAAATTGAACTGATATATATTAATTCAAGAAAACAGTTACTGGCAATTTATGTGAATCGAAAAGGAAAGATTATAGCATCGATCTCTTCCTTAGGTCTTGGCAAAATGAAATTTAAAAGAATTTCTGCCATCCTTCTTGTGTGGAACCACATTCAGCACAATGTTATAACATAATTGCAGTGTATCTTTCATAAGAACAAAATGTAGCCAGGCCGTTAAAGCTGGCTTTCTTGAAAAGAATTAGCCAAGAAAAAAATAATACACATCTACATGATACTTGAAATGATTTTATTTCATTGTATTACACTATCCAGGGACCCAAAAAAGTATAAAAAGGAGTTTTTCCGGGTCTTCTGTTATTTGGGCTTTAAGTAGAACATATTGAGAAGCAATAACTTCAAAAAATGAGTCTTTAGAACTATACATGAAGAAATAAGTGGCCATAAAATCGAAACACAGTAGGATAAAATAATAAGCTTCATATAGTCCTGTATTCTAAATAAATACTATAATAAATATACTCATTCTTCTTTCATCTTTGGATTTCCTTTCATTTTCGTACAGAACTTCTTGGTACTAAAATGATAGTTCTGACTCACTGTGTACTCTTTCAATTATCCTCAATGTTTATCTTTCTCTGTTTCTATCAAATAGTACCTGGTTTTCAAATTAAGCTTTAAATTTTTTTTACTGATTTATACTTTTTAAACCTTATTTAGTAGTACAATAATAGCAGTTATTTTTTGCGTTATGTGTCCCCTTTATTTTGTATTCCATCATGAGATCTAAGGCCATTTTTGAAGATACAAATTACTTCACACCCCTGATGGATGTTATCACCATACACTATATTAAAATTATTCCATAACTGACAAACACCAATGCTTTTGTTTAATGGGACTAAAGAAAAAGATGAGTGTGTGTGCGTGTGTGCACACACACGCGCACACACACACACACACACAAGCACAAGTCTCCCTATGAATATGATCCTAAGATTCAGGGGGTAAACAGGCAGACACATTATACTTTCAGTTACCAAGGCAAATGAATTAGTTTTGTAGTTTTGTTATGGAAAGGCTGGAGGAACACAAGCAACCCATTAACTTTAAGGGCCATCTGGAGAGAGCCCTTGACAAAGCATTAATGGAAGACAAAACTAAAGGCGTCATGTCAATCATTGTACGTGTATACTCAGCTGGCAACCATGACTTTACAAAAAGGAATGAGAAAAGACTATGTCTGCTTAGAATAACCAGAATTTATAGAATAATTACTCATTGTGATGGGACAAAAATATTTATGAACAAAAAGTCTTATTGCCTCATCAAAGTTAGTTTATACTATTTCAAATTTTAAGAGAAAACACTTGAAAATATTTTTATTCCTAAAGTTTTAAACTAAAAATATAGAGAAAGGTTTTAATTTTTTATCCTTGTAGATAAAGCAGGACATTCCAATAGCATGATGTATGAAGGCTGAATTTCTGATGAGTTGTTTTCATTCATTTAAAAGCATCATCAATTATCTAGTAAATACATACTAAAGATGTACAAACATGAATAAGTGTATTATTTGTCCTCTAGAAGTTTATAAATACAGAAGCTATTTCATTATTTGTGTGTGACTTCTCAGCTTCTCAAAAGACATATACAAAATATTTCACTGCTTGCTTTTCTTTGAGTCCGTTTTTTTAAAAATGTTTCTAATTTTTGTTATTATTGTTTTCATTCTGACTAGTTTGGAAGTAAAAACACTATCATTGACGCAACCATCACAACACATCACCCCCTTGTCTAAGGTTTATATCAATAAAAACACAAGATACACCCAGTTCTAATTCAGTCTTCAATGGCTTAATTACATTATCACCTCATAACATAGATGTAAGCAAAAACCAAATACTATTCATAGGAACCAAGGTCACCACTACTAATCCCAGCTCAAGGTGTTTCTTATTTGTAGCATAAACTGGGCATGATAACTGAATTATAATCCTGAATGTTTCTCCCCAAATTATGTGTTTTGGAATGTTTGTCTTAAGAAACGCTTATCTCCTAAAAACCATCCCTTGGGCAATTGTGTCCGTATTTCTTTTTTTAAAGTTTCACAGGGTTCTTAGCATATTAAAGGCTCCTGCAATAATCATTTACCTTTGCCAAAGGCTTTGCTTCCTGAATTTATTTGACCAGGCAACTCCCCGTTCCCACCTTGCCCATTTAAGAACAGTCGTGGATATCTCTCAGAACTAATATTTTCAGGAAGAGACTTTGAGAAATGTTATTGTTGACTGACACAGGAAAGAATTAATTCAGATGGAGATTACATCCTCCTAAAGCTTGAAAAGTCTAACTACTCTGCCTTAGGAAGACACCAATGCAGGGTACCTAAAACAGTGTTTAAGTTACAATGCTTCTTGATATTCTGCTTCCTTAAAGATATTTCCAAGATTTCAAGTGGCCCAGTTATGCTGGGGATCTAACTGGAGAGCCCTCAGATAGTACATTTTTTCCCCTGCTATACCCATGGTTGTTCAAGGCCCTTGCATGGTGGAGACATAACGTGAAAGACTGAAAATGTTAAGCCATTTGTTTGTACAAAAAGCTCTAAATGAGGCAGAGTTTATTTGTTCTTTTGTCCCCAAATATTCCACTATCAAAATCAAACACTGGTAAATTGTCCCTCAGTAAGAAAACCATTGACAGAGAATATTAAAATAAATAACCACCCAATAATGCATGATTTGGAGCTACTTGGGAAAAGCTACAAGCATTAAATAAATTTTAGCTCACGGGGATAAGATTACTTCCAAGTTTTTGCATTAGGAAATCCTCCTTACCTCAGTCAGGTGCTGAGTTTCTGTCCCCCACCCCGTCCCAGGGCTGCTGGCCACCTGCTCCTACATGCTCTCTGTTCGCTCTCTGTTCTCTGTTCACACAAGGTGGTGGAAATTCCTTGGGTAAAGAATCTACATTATGGAGAAAGGAAGCTGTACAAAATTTCTGCCAAAATAGTTCTTTCTCTTGATTTTTTTTTTCTGTTTTATTTCATTTCCCTCTTCTTCTGCCACTAGACTCTGTCTGGCATGATATATATTTTTAGCATTGAAATCCTGGCAAATACTGTGAAAAGTATTAAGCAATGCAAAAGTATATGGAAACAAAACAAAAACAAAACAGAAGCCAGGCCAACATTTCCAATATCCAGAAGCAGATGCAAAGGAGGACTGGATGTCTGCACCAATTAAGGAAACAAGAGACTTAGCTTACTAACTTCTTTGACTCAAAACTATAAAGCAGCCAAATCAGCACCCCTACATGACTCAGCTGTTTTTGCTACATTTACAGTACACATATTTGGCATGTAATAGGTTCCCTCTAACTCTGTCACCAAAGGTACTGGAAATAAGCCTATGGGACTGGCCTTTAATGTAGAAAAGCCAAGATAATGCCCAACTAATAAAAACAGGATCAGTGCTTGTCAAGTCTCTGGACAATTAAATGCCAAGCTTGCTCCCCTGTCCTGCCCTATCAAAACGATCAATTTAATATGGGGCAGAAGTAGATTCTATTGAAAGGCTAAGGAAGACAAGTTGCATTAGTTTAAAAGGCCCACACAAGAGCTTAGGAAGCTGTGATGAGTGACATATAAGAGCTAGCTGGACAAAGAAAACCATGAGCCTCAGAATGCCCCACTGCTTCTTTCTGGATATCTTTAATTGGCAAGAACAGTTCAAGGACCTTCTAATCTCCCCAGTGAGGGGATAGCAAATCCCAAGTGCCATCTCTGGAGGCAGCTAGTGGGTACCATAGCTACAACTGCAGCATAAAAATACCCTTCTGCTAACCTACTCAGGCCTTGCCCTAGCAACTCTCCTGGGCAGCTGTGTCTAAAAATTGCCTTGCTGCTTCTTAGAAGTGGTTATAAGAGCACATCATAGCCAGAAGTATAATTTAAAATTTTGTTCTATCTATCTATCTATCTATCTATCTATCTATCTATCATCTATCTATCTATCTGTCTATCTATCATCTCCCTATGTATATATCAAGCTAAGCTCTCTGGTCACTAACAGATTTAAGGAATGTCCAGGCAACCTGGTGAGGCAATTCCCAAGCTGGTTGTTTCCTTGATGACATGTAGTAATAAAAAACCTACCTGGGATCTTTTCCTCTCTTCATCACAGAATTAATTTCTTAAAAGCCTGATCCATTCCCTAGGAGAGAGAAACAAATATAAACTCTGTGAGCAGAGAAGGCCTTTCCTATATTCTGTGCTCAGACACTGTCTGCAGCTGCAGAATCATGAAGTTTACGGGGAGGCTTCAAGCTGGCCAGAATCAAAGGAGGAACTTTGCTGTAACAAATAGCCCAAACCATCATAGAATGGAATTGCTAGTATTTATGGCAATTTACTGATTCTACTATCAACCATAGCCCTCCATATGAAGAATATGCAGATACTTTTTGTTCCTAGTAACACTAAATTTCTGAAAGCAAATATCCTTTCTTACCAGGTATCTGGTTAGGTGAAAATTCCTTTGGAGTTCACCTAATCATGTACAATCATTGCATCAGTTATGAAACAAAGCTTAATTTCATTAAAAGGATTCTTCAACAATCAGGTGATGAAAAGTATCATACTTTATTTTGATTTTCTAAATCAAATACTCTCTTAAAACATATACATATATTTTTTTATTTATCACAGACTCATGCAGAAACAATACACACTTTGTGTGTTTCCCCTTTAGATGTGTTTAAACTAGATTGGGGTTTGAGGTCCCCAGAAGAGTCAAGTAGGATTATTTTCCTTTGGAAAGATGAATAATTCAAGAGATGTCTATCTGAATAAATTTAAGTGCATCTTGATTTTGACTTTTACAGGTGTGTCATACAAAAATCCTGTCAGTAATTATTCCCTACCCCATCTGAAAAACAGAGTTGCACTGATATAACTCAACAAAAGCTTCACTGAACTGAAGCAGAATGGTGTTTTTCAAGCCCGTTTCAAAGTCCAGCATGAATAGCCACTGGATTTTCGTTCTCACAGTCTTGTTCAACATTTGCATTGTTTGCGGAGGACTCTCTTACTGTTGTGTTTTCATCTTTTTCTGACTTGGATTTTAAAAATTTATCATAAGGTACTATGTTTGATCTTTTAAGTAGTTCTGAGGTGGAAGAGCTTATTTTCTTTTAAAAGACTAACTACAGAAATATAGTTTAATGTGCTGAAGGAAAAAGAAAGAAATTAGTTGCCATAGAAATTATCTTTAATCCACTGAGAATTTTAATCCTTTTAATTAAAACATGAGAAAACTTAAATGCTATTTAAGTTTTAAAACAGAACTATTTGATCATTTAAGGGGATCTTAGTATCTAACAGCATTTCCTTAAACACAACTAGTCAAATTGGTGAGGATATTGTTATTTCCTTCCATCCAGCCAGTGCATCTGTGACATTTGAATAAGACGTAGTCTTTGGGAGGGAGAATTTGCCTAAGGGAAAAAGCTAAACCCTAACAAAAAGAGGTCCAAATAATCTATGTTAGTAAAGCTGATACTTGATATTTGTGTTACTGTCATTAGATCATGTAATCTTCACAATTCTTTAAGGTGAAATTACTGTTGTCTCTACTTTACAACTGAGGAAACCACAGCTGGAAGAAATTAAGTAAAGAATGTATTATAAAAAATATAAATAATTATTACTTCAATTATATTATTAAGAACTGCTCTTAAAGGAAATGAAAGGAGTCCAAGTGTCTCCTGTCAATCTGTGAGTTTTCAAAAAAAGAATTCAGTTAATTTTCAGGGAAAACAGCTCACTAATGAAATGTTTAAATAGCTACTAGTTAAATCTGTTGGGATAGTTACTTCATTTTGTTTCATTGGCCAATCTAGTCAGCTTTTAAGGGCCACAATAGAAGTCAAACAAACTCAATTTTCAGGATCCTCGGCTACAGAGATTTCTTCTTTTAAATAAAAATTTGTTTCCTATTACACAAAATGAACATTACATTCCTGAAAGGTGTGGCATTATGGAAAGCTGATTTAGAAAAGAGAATATTCAGAAAATGTATGAAACTTAGCTTCCTAAGTTTTATAGAAAAATATAAAATAAAATATAACAAAGTAAAATATAAATATAAATATAAATATATAAAATAGTAGAGCATTCAACTCTACTATTCTTGACTTCAGCCAAAGGTCCAAAGGCTGAAGTCTGGAAAATGGGCCTGTAGTCCAGATAATAAACAAAGATTATTTGTTGATGAAATTCATAGGATTAAATCTTAATTTTACATTTGATTTCAGTCATTTCCTTTAGATTTTTTTAACATTCTTCAAAATTCAATGATTTGGGCCAGCTTTTTATCGTCTTAGTCATTTTCTTACTGTCACATGTGAATGCATGCATCATTATTACTTGTCTGATTGCCATTCTCAAACATTCACTTACTTGAAGTTAACTATGCTTAAGATATATATTTTCTAGGGGCGCCTGGGTGGCGCAGTCGGTTAAGCGTCCGACTTCAGCCAGGTCACGATCTCGCGGTCCGTGAGTTCGAGCCCCGCGTCAGGCTCTGGGCTGATGGCTCGGAGCCTGGAGCCTGTTTCCGATTCTGTGTCTCCCTCTCTCTCTGCCCCTCCCCCGTTCATGCTCTGTCTCTCTCTGTCCCAAAAATAAATAAAAAACGTTGAAAAAAAAAAAAATTTAAAAAAAAAAAAAAAAAAAAAGATATATATTTTCTATTTCATGTTTTAAAAAATCAAGAGAAAAATATGACTTGAAATTCATAAATGTAACTTTCACAGAACTAAAAAATACCCAAAGAAACTTTATCTCATTCAAGTTAGCTTGTGTCATTCGTTAAGTGCCTAGATCTTTCCTTATTCCTGGGAAGCATTTGGTCTGTAACCTTAACCTGTACTTAATTCCTGTTATAACATTTGAATTATCATACCAATAAACTGCCACTGACAAATATAGCTAACCCTACTGGTCTGTTTCCTTCAATATTTGGAATTGCTGTGAACAATTCAGACAGTCGCTGTGGGCGCTAATTGTACTGCTTCTGATCCATAATGGACAGACCTGAAAAAACTCTAAGGTGATTTAGGAAAATGTGGACATTTTCAAATGAGTGGTCTACTACATAACAAAAGGAGTATGGATGACTTCTAGGAATGACCTCAGAGGACACTACCCTGTTTATTTTTCAAGTGAATTTACAGTAAGACCACCACTGTCTATTTCCTCAGGAAATGAACCTTGGTAAATAACTGAATTGGCTGATAGCCGAGGAGTTAATCCTTTAAGTACCAGTAAGCAGGGATTTTATTGAATGAAACTGTTTCTAAATTGCACTATTATACTCTCTGCTGTTTATTTATTTATTTATTTATTTGTAATTGATGTAGAGTTGGCACATAATGTTACATTAGTTTCAGGTGTACAACACAGTGTTTGGACAATTCTATAAATTATGGTGCACTCACCACAACTGTAGCTATTATCTGTCACCATACAAGGCTACTACAATACCATTGACTATATTCCCTGACTAGAAACCTGTACCTCTCACTCCTCTTCACCCATACTGTCCATCCGCCACCTCCCTTCTCTGCTCTTTTAATTTTTTTTTTAACATTTATTTTTGAGAGACAGAGACAGAGCACGAGCAGGGGATGGGCAGAGAGAGAGAGGGAGACACAGAATCCGAAGCAGGCTCCAGGCTCTGAGCTGTCGGCACAGAGCCCGACGTGGGGCTGGAACTCACAAACTGTGAGATGGTGACCTGAGTTGAAGTCAGACGCTTAACTCACTGCGCCACCTAGGCGCCCCTCTCTGCCCTTTTAAAACCCTTCTTGGTGGCTTGGAATGAGAATACTGAGCCTCAGTTTTTGTGACAGAATGATGGGAAACCACTTTGGAAAAATGGAAAGACAAGTGAATTTGGATTCAGCAGCCCTGACTTTTCTGATTATGATACTTTATAACCACACGATTTTAGACTTATGTCTTGTTTTAGTTTGTCTCTCTGAAAATTAAGGCCAATAACATCTCCTTGAGCTGCTGTGTGAATAAATAAAAATGATTTGGGGGCACTTGGGTGGCTCAGTCAGTTGGGCCTCTGACTTCGGCTCAGGTCATGATCTCCCAGTCTGTGGGTTCGAACCCTGCATCGGGCTCTCTGCTGTCATCACTAAGCCTGCTTTGGATCTTCTGTCCCCCACCCCTCTTAAAAACAAATAAACATTAAAAAAAAACTTATAAATAAAATTATTTGTGTAAAACCATCCACTAGTACACATTTACAATATGTTGTTATATTTAAGTATTTAAATGTGGTTGTCTCCATTCCGAACTTCCCCCAGGGGGGAAGGACCCTTAGCTCTGTCACCTGGAGATGCATCAGAGCCCGTGCAACCACAGGACCTCTGTGCAGTGACGCTGGCTCCACAGCCAGGATGAGCCCAGACCATGCTGAAGACCCGGCTCTGCTTCTCTCCTATCCTTCTTTCATCTTCCCCCAAACCATTCTCGACACACCTGTCAACAGCCTTCGACTTGTTCCCATCAGTCAAGATATCATCCATTATTTCTCCACCACTAACCCAGTGACACTCAAGACAACCTTTCCTTACACTGAGCGCTTTTAGGTGTGAAAGATGAGTGATCATCTCTATTTCAAGATGGTGAGAGTGTGTCAAGAACTCACTCCAAAGTCTGTCAATCTTTCATCATCCAGAGCAGATAATCTTAAACACGTGAGCAGTTTTTCTTGAAGTTTCTCTGAAATGCCAACATCAAGTGGAATTCCAGGCATGCTCAATTTAAAAGTCTACAACCTAAGGTGATAATAATGTTCAAAATTCTGTGAGGTGCCAGGGTGACAGATCCACATGTTCTTGGAATTGCTGTTGTTACAATACCTTGTAGCATGATTAGCACTCTGGTTGGTGGATCCACTCAGGGAAGAGACAGAAGTAGCAGGAAGTGTGTACCTAGTCAGTAACTGTCCTCTGAGGAGACCTGGGAGGCGATATATCCTGTATTCCCTTTCCAGGAATGCAGACAGGACACGGATTTCATTTACAGGACACGGATCATATTAGGCTTCCTGTGAGAAACTCTAAATGGACAGGCTAGGGTATCCACTCCTAATTCTCACTGAAAACTTGAGCTCTGGAAATTTCTTTCATAGAACAAAAAAAGATGACAGAATCAGCCAGAAAAAAAGTCTTTTTTTTTAGTTTATTTATTTATTTTTCAGAGAGACACACACACACACACACAGAGAGAGAGAGAGCGAGCAGGGGAGGGGCAATGAGAAAATCCCAAGCAGGCTCTGAGCTGTCAGCACAGAGCCCAATGTGGAGTTTGAACTCATGAACTGCGAGGTCATGACCTGAGCTGAAATTAAGAATCCTATGCTTAACTCACTGAGCCCCCAGGTGCCCCCAGAAAAAAGTATTTGTGCATCCATACATCTCTATGAGAAACATGGACATTGTAACATCTTTGAGTATTCTGGAATTAAGACATGTTGGATCACCAAATGTTATCCTGCACGAGACCCAAGAATGTTCAAACATAGAAGAACATGCAGTTTCTCCTTATTTTTCTTATGTCTTGGAGAACTTGATTCACTTGCAGACAGACATTGGCAAAAACCATACCAAAGTGGACTAGTCCATCAGAAATTAGACTCTTGTTAAAAAATACGCTTTCTGGAAAATTGACAGAATTTTTTTTCTTTTGGTAGTCACAGTCACATCCATTTTCTTCAATGCCGTGTGAATTTGAAATGCCAAAACTCCCCTCCCTAAAGTTAATATGCCTTAATTAATCATGTAAATCTTTGCCCTTTTAAGAAACAAATAGCCAGAAATCAGGAAATTTCTCGAGATCCATTCACAAAAGAACATGGTCTGGGTCAATAGTTCTCAAAGGAGGGTGCTTAAGAATCTCCTATGAAGTTTGTTGAAATGTCCAAGCTTCTCAGAGCTTGTCCAGTGGTGGGTCTGGGGTGGCACCTAGGAATCTGAATTCATAGAAAGCACTCCAGTCACAGTCTGGATTTTACTGTTCTGTGAGCTCTGATTGTGATTCAGTGTTTGCAACTGCATCAAACTTCAATGACTCAAGATGTGCAGAGCACAATGACAGATAGCTTTTCTGAAGCTGGGCATTATAAAGGTAAGGAGTGCTAAAAAATTAACTGACTCTGCAGCAGTTTAATGCCTTCATCTGTTTCTAGTGAAGATCCACATTTTTCTTAATGCATCAGCCTTCTGATTTTCTTCTTTTTTTTTAGACAGAGAGAGCAAGCTCAAGAGAGGGGCAGAGGGAGGGAGTAAGTGAGAGAGAGTGAGAGAGACAGAGAGAGAGAGAGAATATCTTAAGCAGGTTCCACGCTCAGCACTGAGCCCAACTCAGGGCTTGATCCCATGACCCCGGGATCATGACCTGAACCAAAATCAAGAGTTGGATCCTCAACCAACTAAGCCACCCAAGCGTCTCCCTTCTGATTTTCAGTACAGCAGTTGGAATCTATACAATTAGATCGTTTTAATAAGAGGTCTACTTCTCTCTGATTCCCCGAGTACTCCCACTGTATAAACCACTGCACTACCCAGAGCACCAACCTTTGCCCAGAGATTCCCAGCCCAAGGCAAGCTATCTCCACAAGAAGCATCTAGAAATATGTGTGTGTTTGGGGGTGAGGGGGTGCATTTCTGATTTTAGTGACTGAGGGTACCACTGTGGTGCTAACCATCCTGCAATGCTTAGGACAGGTGCCAGGCTCTGAGCAGAGGGGTGACTTTAACAATTCTACCAAATGGAGTTGTTCCATCCAAAATGCCAACATGTCTCCCATTAAGAAACTCTGCTTAATATTACCAAGTTGTCCTTTCTCCCAAGAGCTCTGTAGCCCTTATACACTCACACTTATTCAGTCTTTCTTTCGACAGACAATTATTAAGCACTTACAAAGTGGCAGGCCCTCTGCTAAGTGCAGAGGACAGAAAAGAAAAAAGAATGTAGTCCTTGTCCTCAAGAAGCTCTCATGGTGGAAGAAAACCAATTTATTTCAATACAGTGTGGTGAGGGCTGAGACAGAGAGGAACAAGGGATGACAGGAGCAGCCAGGAGGACCAGGTACTCACTGAGGTCTTAGCAGAGAGAGTGATGTTGGACCAAGAATCGGGATCCAGGGATAGGGGTGGGGGTAAAAGGGAGAAGAGTAAAGGCTTTCCAAAGAGAGAAACCAACACCCAAATAAAAGTCAGGCCACTGAAAACATTTCACTCAGATGAAGCACAGGGAGGGTGTGGGGAGAATAAAGGACCAGGAGTGGGCTTTGGAAAGAAGACAACGAGCTTAGTTTTAGATATTCTGGGGTTCGAGGTGCAGAGGGCAAATGGTGGAAATGCTCTTTACGTAGTGGGGTAGATGGCTCTGATATTTGGGGGAAAATATGGGGTGAAAATATAGATTTGAGAGTTAGTCAGCATGTAGGCTGTAACCGAAACTGTTGAAACTAAAGAGACCTCTTAAGAAAAAGCAAGCTAGAGTGCAAGAGGTTGGCACAGCCACAGAGAAAGAGGTTAAGAGTAGTTGAAGGGACTGTGATATATCTTAAGCCAAGAGAAGAGACAGTATAGAGGAGGAGTCAGTGGTACACAAGGTCAAATGCAGCTGAGAGGTCAATGAGGATAATGTCTAGGAAGAGCCCACTGGGTCCAGCCACCAGGAACCTAGTGAGAGCGACCCTGGCAACTCTCTCAAGGAGTAGCTGCCATTGAAATGTGGATGTGACCTGGGAAAGGAGAGAAAGGAGGGGAGGAATAGCTGGAGGGGAGAAAAGAGGTTCAAGGAGGTCTGTTTTTTTGCTTATTTAAAGATGAGAGAAATCTGAAACATTTATATACTAATAGGAATGAGCCATTAGGTTTTCAAGGAAAAGTATAACTACAAAGTGAACTTGAGAACCTAGAAGCTTGGAGTCCTGGCCACAGAAGGGAGGAGGGCAGCACAGTAGTAAAGGCAGGTGCCTTTATGGATTTGCTGTAAGGTAGTTGAGGCTCTCTCCCTACAATGACTGACTGATTTCCTTATACCTCAGTCACTACTTTTAATTTCAGACAATGAACCTTAAAAAAAAACCAACAGCATGAGTAGTGCATGTATTCAAAGTACATACCTGCAGCATTCATTCATCCAATAAGTATTTATTGTAGGCCTGACATGAGCCTGATGTGCTGAGCACATTTACAAAATATCTGCTCTTCAGGTAGTGGGAGACAGACAATTAACAAAACAGTATGTGATCTATCGGGTGGTGAGGAGAACTAAGGGAGAAAACAAAGGTCAGAGGTGAGGAAGTGCTGGAGGTAGGGGGCTGGTAATTTTATGCAGCGAGGTCAGGGAAAGCCTTGTGGTGGGGACACAGGATCTGAAGGAAGCAAAACATGAGCCATGAAAGGCTGAGGGAAAAGCACTCTGGACCGTGGGAACTGCAAATGCAAAAGCCCGGATGCAGGACTGAGCCTGTGGAGCTCCAGCGGCAGCAAGGAGCCTCAGGTGGCAGGGGGCAAGAAGCCAGCAGCAGGCGGTGGGGACAGAACAGGGAAGGCCAGGCAGCATGGAGTGTATGCACCCACGTGGGGGCTTTGACTTTTCCTATGGATGAGATGGGGTCCAGTGCCAGGCTCTGAGCCGAGTAGGGACTTGAATCCATGACCCATGAAACCCTGAGGCTGCCCAGGTGAGAACTGAGGGGACGGAAACAAAGGTGGAAGCCTGAAGACCTGTGGAAGGAAAGGCAGTGACCCGGGCTGGATTCCAGGGGACAGGCTGGAGAAGCAAAGGAGGGCAGAGACGTGGGTCTGACTGCATTTGCAGTGCCATACTGTTTCTAAGTGCTTAACATGAATTAACTGCTCTATTCTGACAAGAACTCTGTGAGATAGGTACCACTACTCAATCTGAGAGATACCCTCCCCAAGTAGCCATACTTACTCATGTGATGGACTATCAATCTACTTTTGAAGTACAAGAAAGATATGAGGTCAAAAACCAAACCAAAACAACAACAACAACAACAACAACAACAACAAAAACTGAAAAAAACAAAAAAACACAAAAAAACCCACTATTTTTGAGTAAAAAGTATCGTGCTTTGATTTTGAAATTTGGTTTACAGGCATGACCAGTATGAACTAAAACTGTAGTACACTTTTTAAAATGAAGTAATATTTATTTTATTTAATGAACATTCATTTGTTACTTTTTTGCCAGACTTAATTAACACAGAGCAGGGAGTGAGAATATTATTTTATTAATGAGAGGAGACAAATAATTTCAAGTTTCTAATAGTGATACCAGAAGGATATTTTGGGAGCTCTACAGGCAAGTCCCAAAATAGTAACACCACTTTAGCAGAGGAACCTCTCTCCACTTGTTAAGCCTGGGTTACAAATGGCCGTGGTATTTTAATTCTTCCAGAAATACATGGCAGCTGGTATCCAAGGCCACCTATAGCCATGAGAAAGCTATTTTAAATGCCCTTTTATTTTTTAACATTTATTTATTAATTTTGAGAGAGAGAGAAAGAGCATGTGTGAGCCAGGGAGAGGCAGAGACAGAAGGAGAGAGAGAATCCCAAGCAGGCTCTGTGCTGAGCACAGATTCTGATGTGGGGCTGGATCTCAAGACCATGAATGAGATCATGACCTGAGCAGAAATCAAGAGTCCAACCATTAACAGACTGAGCCACCCAGCTGCCCCTAAATGCTCTTTTAAATAAGCAATGTAAAGAAGTGTGGGATTTTTATAATATTCAGTGAATTCTCATTTTTGCTATTTTTAATTTATTGACCATACTTTTCATTTGGAATTATAATAAGACCTTTATTAATTATATCATAAGATACTATTGAACAGTAGGTTAATTTACAACTGAGATACGATTTTTTTTTGGATTTCATTACAATACAAACAATACGGTGTTTCTCCAATATCCATTCATTGGTTATTTGTTTACTCAATCTATATTTATCAGAGTCTAATGGAATTTCCATACAGGAGAGATAACAAAGTAGCATATTAGTGGACACCAGTCTCATGACAAGTCTCTCCTTATGTGTTAATTTTAATCAAAACTATTGCAATCCTTTTCTTTCCCATGTGTTACCAAATTAAAAATTGAATGAGCATTCCTTTTGTACAGGAACATTAAAAACACATTCCTTCCCCTTAATTTACCAATAGAAGATCAAGGACTTCAAATTCTTTGAACATCTATGTGTATTTCAGTTTGTATTTTCTACAACAGTTTGTATTTCAGTAACAGATACACTGGGAACTGATCAGACATTTCCAAAAGTCCTGTGACTGCGCAAACACATTTCAGTTTCCTTCAGGACATGGCAACATATCTTGTTTGTCCAAAATAGCAGGGAGAAAATAAATCCTATTTGATTTATACATTTTTATACCGAAACTAATACTTTTGCAGAAGGAAATGGCCATCAAGTTTGAGCGAGGATCACAGCCCTTTTATCAGGTTGGAATCCTGCACACAGCTGATAACCAAACAACTGGGCATATCAGCAAATTGAGACCACTGAATTCAGCAAGTCCTTATGGGGTGGAGTTTCAGAATGAGCATCCAGGTGAACTAATATTCAATGGGAAATGGGTAATTTTCTGGTGATAGCACTGACACCTTCCAAATCATTAAGCATAGAGAATTTTATTTTACATTCTAAGATGCAGGATTTTTTGATGACAGCTCACATTAATCAACCAGTAATTGAATCATTTCAATACTATTTGAACAATAGTAAAATTCATAGTTGGTACTGACCCACCTATTATAAATTACCTATTTCCCTTATAATAAAAACTCTTTTAAATAATGTCCACTTCTTCAGGTTATCAGATTAATAGATACTCCCCATTTCCTCTGTAAAACATATTGGTGGATGCCCACAGCCCAATAAACATTCTCTGGTATGCTCGTGCATTTGTGTTTCCATTGTTTTGAATTGCACAACTGCTAAAAGTCAACTGAGTTTATTCCCAAATTTATCCGGGTTGTACTTTTTATCAAAATTGTATAACGTATCTGGAAATTGATAAAAATAGGGGCGCCTGGGTGGCGCAGTCGGTTAAGCGTCCGACTTCAGCCAGGTCACGATCTCGCGGTCCGTGAGTTCGAGCCCCGCGTCAGGCTCTGGGCTGACAGCTCGGAGCCTGGAGCCTCTTTCCGATTCTGTGTCTCCTTCTCTCTCTGCCCCTCCCCCGTTCATGCTCTGTCTCTCTCTGTCCCAAAAATAAAAATAAAAAAACGTTGAAAAAAAAAAATTAAAAAAAAAAAGAAATTGATAAAAATATAAGTGTAAAGGGACTTAATGCTCTTTTAATGAAAACCATTTAAGTGATGTAGAAAGATAATGTCACAGTCACCAAGTGGCCCAAGTAATTGCTGTGAATGAGGTGTGAGACAACTGTAAGAGCTTGGAAGAAAATATATAAGTGTCAGATTCTCTAAATAGATTGATATGCAACCATATTTGTGTTCATTCCACTTCAAAGCTATTGATATTGATAATCACTGGCTATCATTACTGGTGGGTTAACACAAGAAAGATAAAGTGGTATTCTAAACAGTGGATGCTTACTCAAAGAAGAGCCTTGGGTCTGAGGCACCTGGGGCCTCAGGCAGTTAAGTGTCCAACTTTGGCTCAGATCATGATTTCACCATTCCCAAGTTCAAGCCCCGCAGCAGGCTCTGTGCTGACAGCTCGCAGCCTGGAGCCTGCATCAGATTCTGTGTCTCCCTCTCTGTCTCTACCCCTCCTCCACGAACACTTTCTCTCTCTCAAAAATAAATAAATATTAAAAAATATTTAAAAAAAGAAAAGCTTTGGGACTGATATTAAAATATTGATGAATGCATACATATTTGCTCATTTTAGGTTAGAACAAAGTGTGTGAGATTATATATAATTTGTTTTATGATTCCTTATACTTAACTGACTTTTCAAATTAATCAGCCAACTATTGACCAAGTACCCACTCACTTGGAGGATTCCTCCTGCACCTATTCACTCGGGTTTACTGAATTTCTTCTTATTGGACAACTACTTTCAAGTTCCTGTGTAGAAATAGTGAGCTGATTTCAGATGGTCACTGAAGGGGGAAAAATATATATGACTTGTTATTTGCCTCCACTGTAATGAAATGATAAAAAAAAACATTCCTCAGAATAACTAGGCCTTATTGCTACAAAAGAGCTCCCAATGAGTCACTCCTCCTTGATTTCATACCCTTGGATACAACTCTCCAATATTATTAATTTCTTGGACTGACAAGACATGACAAAAGCAATGTTGTACAAGAACTGGGCCTTGACCTTGAGAAGCCTCATTCTTTTTGTTTTTGTTCTCTTGCTGCCATATGATGCCATGCAAGGAAGCCCAAGCCAGCCTCCTCGTGAACTGCACCGCATGTAAAGAGACAGACTTTGGAAGATAAAAGACCACTTTGAAGAAGGAAAGGCTAAACCACCACCCACTTGTTCCAGCCATCATAGATGATGATGGTGCCAACATATGACTAAGTCTGTCTTGGATGCTCCAGACCCAGTCACAACACCAGCTGACTGCAAACACGTGAGTCTGGCCAGCTGATACCACATGGAACAGAGACCAGCTGCCCAGCTGCCCAGCCTGTTTGCAGAATTTTGCACAAATAGATGACTGTTGTTATTTTAGTCCACTAAACTTGGGAAGTAGTCTGTTACACAGTAAAAAGTGACTGTCACAAAACTTTGGAAGCCTATGACAGATGTCCCAGTGGTTCTCTGGTGTCTGGAAATAAATACTCAGAAGCTCTAAGGCACTAGCAACAGTAAAATAAGAAAGCTGCCTCATACAAAAAAAAAAAAAAAAAAGGAAAGCTAGCACTCATGTTTGCTGAAGCTTTAAGAAAAGGGTTCTGACATTTTTCTTTGATTCAGGGTTTAAATTAAATCCATAACCTTAGAAGCAGCATTTTCCAAAGGCGATTTTGCTCGTAGTGCAGAAATAAAATATGCGATGCTAAAAAGAGAAAGGGCAATGGGAATTCTACAATGCTTTAAAAATAAAATGAAAAGTTGAAGCAGAACAGTCAGGCAGTCTATGAATACCAATTTAATAGTGTGCTAATTTGAAAAATATAAGCCAGACCAAACAGATTGATCATTACAGATAAATATAACCCTGATGACTAATGTAACTATGATCTTTGCAATCGGTGCGTTCACTGCAGCAGTAACAGATCATTGTTAGAACTGATTTCCAATTCTATCCCCTTATCCCTGCGTTTCTCAATTATTCTCCTCCCTGCTGTGTGCGAAGGCAGAGAACATCAGACACACAGCACTTAGAGCTGGGAAGGGGCAAATGGGAGAGGAGGAATCTCTCCCTCAGGAACTGCTGCTATATCAAAGTAAAAACAATCTTCCAATCACTTGTGTAAATAACCATTAAAATGATGAATCATCCTTGCATTTTCTCCTTTCTCTCCAGTGCATATTAAAAAATGATAATTTATTTCGGAAATGACCAACGTCATTTGAATATTTACATCAGGGGCTACCCACACGTGATAATATTTTTAAAGCAGGAAGTGCTTTCAGCCTGGTACAAGAAGATAAAAAATTACTATGCGGGATATTTGTGGCTTTATTTTTTTTTTCATTTCTCAAGAGACAGGTTTCTTCCAGAAGCACAGTTGATAAAACATGATTTATTTGTATAATTTCACCAGAGAAAAGCTGAAAGTACCTAACCAGCTTCAATAATCCTGTAAAATTAACTGCTAGTGATTTTTGTTCATTGTATACCTTAGTCTGAGCTTTGCTTTAACGAATGCCTTATTTTTCTGTTTGAACCAGATAAAAAAATAAACTCTCAGAATGAAAATAAATTACTAAAACATTTTTTCATTCTGTATTTGTCCAATAAACTTAGTGCCCTTTATCTTCACTTTGGAATACCACTAAAACTACTAAGTTAATTAATTAATTGTTAAAGTCGCCATCACCTAATTTGTCTCCTCTCAGTTTAAAATGACATCCTCTAATAGCTAAAGTAATAAGACATTTATCCTTGAGCATTTGGCAAATAAGAAAATCTTAAAAAGAAAAAATAAATTGAGAATAATCACATGACCCAGAGATAATTACTGCAAATTTTGGTAAATTGTTTCCCAGTGAAGAAACGTGAATGCTTAATGCATCTCAAACAGATCTTCTATTCTTCAATAAAACATGACACTTTGGTCTGATTTTCTCTTTGAAGTTTACATTTCTTGTGATCTTTGGTAAAGATTTTGACGGATACTGTTGTAAATTATTTGTTAGCTGGATATTAAACAAGTGATGAACAATACTATGGTGCAGAATAAGGTGGAAAAGGATAATTCTTTACACACTCATGTAACCATGACACAATTAAGACAGAGAACACTTTCATCACTCCTATAAATTCCTTTGTGCCCTTTTGTGGCCAATCACCTCTGCTCATCCATGGCACCAGGCAAAAATTGATCTGCTTTCTGTTACTAAGAGTTTCACATAAATGGAATCATATAGTATATAATCTTTTGTGTCTGGCTTTTTTGACTTGACGTAATTGTTTTAAGATTCATCCATATTGTTGCATGTAACAATACAATGTTATTTTTATTACTAAGTAGTAGTCCATTATATGGTTATACAATAATCTGTTTATTCACCAGTTTATTGGACATTTAGGTTGTTTCCAGTTGGGAGCCATTATGTTTAAAGCTGCTCCAAACATTTGTATAACAATATTTGTGTGGGCATGTGTTTTCAATTTCTTCTGTAAATAAATACTTAAATGTGGGATTTCCGGGTCCCAACATTCAATATACACATGTTTGATTTGATAAAAAAAAAAAACTGCGAAAGCATTTTACAGACTGGTGCACACCATTTACCTTCTCATCAGACATATATTTGTTAGTATTATTTCCTCAAGTTTTAGCCATTCTGATGGGTGTATAGTGCTATATCATTAGGGATCTGATTTGCATTTCCCTAATGACTAATGATATTGAGAATCATTTGTGTGCTTATTGGCCATTGATATATTTCCTTTGGTCATTTTTTTATATATGATGTGAGGTAAAGGTTAAGATGCATTGTTTCCATATGGATATCCAACTGTACTAATACCATCAATCAAAAAGATGAACTCTTTCACTATGCAATTACTTTGGAAATTCATCAAAGATCAATTGACCCTATACATTTGGATCTATCTCTGTACTCTGTGTTCTGTTTCACTAATAAATATGTCAATGATTAAATCAATACCACACTATCTTGTTTAATGTGCATTCATAAGAATTCTTTAAATTAGGCAGTATAATTCTTATTTTTCCAAGTGGTTTTTGTCTATTCTGGGTTATTTGCATTTCTGTATAGATTTTACATTCACCTTATAAATTTCTTCAGAAAAACCTGCTGAGTTTCTTACTTGACACATATCCAAAGGCAAGGGAACTGAAAGCAAAAATGAACTATTGGGACCTCACAAAGGTAAAAAGCTTCTGCACAGCAAAGGAAACAATCAACAAAACTAAAAGGCAACCAACGGAATTGGAAAAGATATTTGCAAATGACATATCAGACAAAGGGCTAGTATCCAAAATCTATGAAGAACTCACCAAACTCCACACCTGAAAAACAAATAATCCAGTGAAGAAATGGGCAGAAGACATGAATTGACACTTCTCTAAAGAAGACATCCAGATGGCCAACAGGCACTCTTCATCAGGGAAATACAAATCAAAACCACACCAAGATACCACCTCACGCCAGCCAGAGTGGCTAAAATGAACAAATCAGGACTCTAGAGATGCTGGTGAAGATGTGGGGAAATGGGAATCCTCTTGCACTGTTGGTGGGAATGCAAACTGGTACAGCCACTCTGGAAAACAGTGTGGAGGTTCCTCAAAAAATTAAAAATAGATCTACCCTATGACCCAGCGATAGCACTGCTAGGAATTTACCCAAGGGATATAGGAGTGCTGATGCATAAGGGCACTTGTACCCCAATGTTTATAGCAGCACTTTCAACAATAGCCAAATTATGGAAAGAGCCTAAATGTCCATCAACTGATGAATGGATAAAGAAATTGTGGTTTATATACACAATGGAGTACTATGTGGCAATGAGAAAGAATGAAATATGGCCCTTTGTAGCAACGTGGATGGAACTGGAGAGTGTTATGCTAAGTGAAATAAGCCATACAGAGAAAGACAGATACCATATGTTTTCAGTCTTATGAGGATCCTGAGAAACTTAACAGAAACCCATTGGGGAGGGGAAGGAAAAAAAAAAGAGGTTAGAGTGGGAGAGAGCCAAAGCATAAGAGACTGTTAAAAACTGAGAACAAACTGAGGGTTGATGGGGGGTGGGAGGGTGGGTAGGGTGGGTGATGGGTATTGTGGAGGGCACCTTTTGGGATGAGCACTGGGTGTTGTATGGAAACCAATTTGACAATAAATTTCATATATTGAAAAAAATAATAAATAAATAAAAACCTAAAAAAAAAAAAAAGAAGTTGTGGTTTATAAACACAATGGAATACTACTTGGCAATGAGAAAGAATGAAATATGGCCTTTGTAGCAATGTGGATGGAACTGGAGAGTGTTATGCTAATAAGTCATACAGAGAAAGACAGATACCATATGTTTTCACTCATATGTGGATCCTGAGAAACTTAACAGAAGACCATGGGGGAGGGGAAGGGGAAAAAAAAAGGAAGTTACAGAGAGGGAAGGAGGCAAACCATAAGAGACTCTTAAACACTGAGAATAAACTGAGGATTGATGGGGGTTGGGAGGGAGGGGAAAGTGGGGAGGGCACTTGTTGGGATGAGCACTGGATGTTGTATGGAAACCAATTTGACAATAAATTTCACATTTAAAAAAAAGAAAAACTGAAAAAAAAAAGAAAAACCTGCTGAGAATTTGATTGAAACTGCATTAAATTTATAAATCAATTTGGGAGTTTTTGACATCTAAATAAATTGAGTCTTCTTTAATGAACATGGTATACTGTTCTATTTCTTTAGGTTTAATTTAATTTTTCTCTGCAATGTTTTGTAGTATTCAGTGTTCGAGTCTTGCATATATTGTGTTAAAGTTGCCCTAACTTTTTTAGTACTATTGTAATGGTTATTCTTTAATTGTAATTTCCAATTACTGCTTACAAATATAGAAATGCTGATTTTTGTGCATTGATCTTGTGTTCCATTGGTTTGCTAAATTCATTTATTGGTTCTAGTAGCTTTGTTCAAAGATTTCTTAAGATTTTATATAAACAAAATCATCTTTTCTGCCTTTCTAAGACATATGCATGTCATTTCTTTCCTTGCCTAATTGCACTGGCTAGGAACTCCAGTAGAATGTTTAGAATATTGAGACTGAAAGTCCAAGAACTCTACCTCCTCCAAGGTCATGCTCATTGTCAAAAAAAAAAAAACAAGAACAAAAAACTCCATATACTGGAGGAGACAAGTAAAATAAATAGTGTTCTGAAAAGTGTAAATATGTGTCACACACTTACTTGAGGACAAGCAGAAGACTGTTTCACTTTCCAACCTTGGGCTTTCAGAAAATTACCGCAGAAGTAGTGTACCTAGGCATTATGATACACAGTTGACTTCTGAGCTTAAAACAACAACAAAAATACCAAAAAATAAAAACAACAGGGGCGCCTGGGTGGCTCAGTCGGTTGGGCGGCCGACTTCGGCTCAGGTCATGATCTCGCGGTCCGTGAGTTCGAGCCCCGCGTCGGGCTCTGTGCTGACAGCTCAGAGCCTGGAGCCTGTTTCTGATTCTGTGTCTCCCTCTCTCTGATCCTCCCCCGTTCATGCTCTGTCTCTCTCTGTCTCAAAAATAAATAAACGTTAAAAAAAACAACAACAACAAAAACCACGAAAACAAAGAGTAATAATTAGGAATCTGTCATTTTACCTTATGTTTTTACTCATGGATTTATGAACTTCTATTTGAAATGATATATTTTATCTAAGCCAAGGATTCCAAAATAAGTGAACTATATAAGTTATTAAACATGCCTGTACACAAAACTACACAGAAGGCAAGAGTGCACATCTAAACAAACCATGCCACTTGCACATGAACAAAATGCCATTAGCATGCAAATATAAGGGTTTGTGTCCACCAGAGTCATATGCAGAGCCTGGGCAGAGCTTTGTCATCTTACCTAAGGGACTCCGGGGAGCCTAGCAGGGCCTAGTTATAGACCTCAGTGCACATCATACAACCAGGGAAATGCATAACTTGAAACTACCAGGCCAGTCTGGCTTTCCTAAGCCAGGGTACAGTGAGCAGCAGATGTGAGGACATTGGGGCTATACTACAGCAAGCTAGACCCCACAGAGAGTAATTAACTATTCATCCTATCTGGGGGAGACTGGCATTAGATAAACCCTTTCTTCTTTTCATGTCTATCCACCTAAAAAGGGCAGGCTTTTTAATCATGGAGATTTGAAAAAATAGCCTAGTTGACTGATGTGAGTACAAAAGAACAAAAGATTAAATGATTTTTATAACAAGAAATAGACTAAAAGTACACCCTCCTCTGTAAATTAAAAAATTAGCTACAACGTGCAATGTATCTTTGTTCTTTGCTTTTCTTTACCTTTATTATTTCCTCCATTCTAGTTTCTTGTAATATTAGAAATTACAAGATAATTAGATAATTATTCTTGTAATATTAGATAATATTACTAATATTAGATAATTAGATAATTATTCTTGTAATATTAGAATTCAGTTTGTATCTCTGAAGGTTCAAGGACTCTTTTCCATCTCCACGTTTTTACTTTTGTTTGCATAAATCTGAGGGGCTCCATGTTTGGAGAAGAAACACATTCTAGACCTAAAGACTGTGCAGGGGGATTTGTATAGCTCCTCAAGCACATAACCATGGCGGGTGGGAAAGTTGGCTTGGTTGATGTAATTCTCACATGCCTACCCTGGACAACATGGGAAGAGTACAGTTCTTTCTTTCTCTTTTTCTTTCTTTCTTTCTTTCTTTCTTTCTTTCTTTCTTTCTACCTCTTTTAGAGACAGAGAGTGCAAGCAGGCGAGGGGCAGAAGGAGGGAGGGAGGGAGGGAGAGAGAGAGAATCCCAAGCAGGCTCTGTGCACAGAGCCCAACGTGAGGCTAGAACTCACGAACCGGTGAGATCATGACCTCTGCCGGTTGGATATTTAACTGATTGAGCCACCCAGCCACCCAGGGAAGAGTACAGTGTTAAGTAATGAGGGAAGGAGAAGAGAGAATAAAAGTATGTGTGAGCCCTCGTAGAACCATCAAAAGGGGGAAATTCCTGAACTGAAATGGTTTGGCCCAATTAACATCCAGCATTCCTGCGATCTGAATAATGGGTACAGACATTACATACAAAGTGGGGCCTGCTGGGTGCCAAGAACTGTGCTGGTTGCTCAGGCAGTCAGGGTCTCTGTCCCCAGGAAGCTTATAGGCTGGCAGGAAACATGGGCAACTACAAGATGACTTGTAAGAGT
Source organism: Panthera onca (assembly GCF_046562875.1). Lineage (NCBI taxonomy): Eukaryota > Metazoa > Chordata > Mammalia > Carnivora > Felidae > Panthera > Panthera onca. The sequence continues at coordinate 62,643,942 of NC_138345.1, forward strand.
GGTGACCAGGGTCTCATGTGAGCAGAAGGGAGGGCATCTGGCCTGGCTGTGGAGTCCAGGAAAGTCAGGAAGCAGCAACAACTAAGGAGCTACTTTATGGAGATGAGTGTCTAGAGGAGGAGGAGCACCGGGGGAGGGAGGAGAGTCCTCTGAGCAGAGAATCCAGAGAGAGGAGAGTGAGAGGCTTTTGAGGAACTGGAAGAAATTCAGGCTGGGTGGATGGTCGAGGGGAATCTAGAGCAGAGCAATCCTGAAGGGACCTTGGGGGTCATATTAGAGACTTTGGGCTTTAAAAGCAGAAGAGAGTCACTGGAAGGTGACTGAGGTGACTGAGACCTCTTGTACAGCATTTTATTAAGACAACTGTAACCACGGTGTAGAAATGTGGTGGAAGGGGGCAGGGCGGGAAATCATATCAAGGTTTGTTTCAGTGACCTAGGGAATAGGATGTGCAGAACCACAACGGTGCTGCTAGAAAGGATTACCACAACCTTCGTAACTTAAAACAACACATTTGTTATCTTACAGCTCTGGAGATCTGAAGTTCAAAATGGGTCTCACTGGGCTATCAACAAGGAGTCAGTATGGGTGTGTGCCTTTCTGGAGGCTCAAGGGAAGAATCCATTTCCTCATCTTTTTTTTTAAGTTTATTTATTTTTATTTTTTTGAGAGAGAGAGAGAGAGAGAGAGAGAGAGAGAGAGGGAGGAACCATGAGGGGAGGGGCAGGGAGAGAGAGAAAGAGAGTACAGAGACCAAGGTGGGGCTTGAACCACGAGATCATGACCTGAGCCAAAGTGAAACGCTTAACTGACTGAGACACCCAGATGCCCCTCCATTTCCTCATCTTTTCCAGCCTCTAGCAGGTGATATATTCCTCACATAATGGTCCCCTTTCTCCATCTTCAAAGCCAGCAATGGCTGGTAAATTCTCCCTCGCAATGTCAACTTTCTGGTTCTGAATCTTCCATTCCCTCTTGCCCCTTTAGGGGCTCTGCCATTACATTGGGCCTCCCTGAAAAACCCAGGCCAATCTCTTTAAGATCAGCAGATTAGCATCCTTAATTCTGTTTTTTAGACCAATTGCCTTGTAACAGAACATATTCAGATTGGGGATTATGGTGTTGGCATCTTTGGGAGTCGTTCTCCTTGTACAGCGGCTATTGCAACAAGTGGAGGGGTTCAAGAGAAATTGGGGAAACAGAAGTAAAAACCCTTGGTGACATGTGGTTCCCTGGAGAACAGCTGCATGCTCAGTCAATTCAGTTTGTTCTTCTCTCCGTTATCCTATAGCCTTATATTATTTGGTGGTGGTGGGGGGGGGGGGTAATCAAGGCAGATGACAAAGCTGAATTACTACAATATGAGAAATGTAGAAAAAGAGATCAGAGGTGGCTCAAGGAAAAAATCTGAGTAAATGGCCAAAATTTACCTTTAGAAATAGTTCTGAGATCTCCAACAAACCAGCAAAGGATGGATCCTATGCTCTACTCATAGCCATGATGATTTCACTATGGAAAATTTTCAGGGAAGTATTATCACTCACCTTTGATAGCTCTTTAGGAAAATCTCAATAACTATCCATAAAACATCTAGTTTTAAACAATGTAACTTCCTGGTGATATTCCCAAGATAAATTACCACATTTCCTCAATTCTAAAATGCATATTTCCCCACATTATGTTTCTGAAATCAGGATGGATGTGGACATTTAGTATAGTGTTAATTCTTTTTTGTTCCTCTCAAAAGCTGTTTTCAACAGATGAAGTCTGGCAATTAAGGGTATGTGGTAATTGCATAATATCCTTCTAAATAACAAATTGTTCTTCTATACTGGGTTATCGATTATCTAAGGGTGTCTGCCAATACAGAATATAATTATTTTAGAGTAATTGATCTAAATAATGGCACACAAAGATATCAAGTTCCAGTCTTAGAACCTGTGAATATTACTTTATGTGGCAAAATCTTTGCAGATGTGATTAAAATAAAGGTCTTGAGACAGGAAGATTATCCTGGATTATCAGGGTGGACTCTAAATGCAATCCCATGTACACAGGCTTTCCCTACTATGATAGTACAGTGAGTGTTACTATTAAATCTTTTGTAAACCAAAATGACACCACTGACCTTAATTTATATGGAAATATTTTTTAGCATTCCAAGACCCCAAAAATAACCTCTCTCAGGCTTTTCTGATATCTTAAGACACATCTTGCTAACAGAGGCACAACATAAGTCAAGATAAAGCACAGATGCTCACACAGTTCAAAGCTACAGCAGCTTGAGGCTGAGATGCTGAGTGAGGTTCCCAGGCAGGAGCCTGACGGAGCCACTCTTGCTGCCCAGGGTGCCCATTGCTTCTATAAAGTCTCTGCTGTAAAACAAACACTGCATATTGGTGTCTGGGTGGCCCAGTCGATTGAGTGGCCAATTTTGGCTCAGGTCATGATCTCACGGTTCATGGGTTTGAGCCCCTGTTGGGGCTGTCATGCTGACAGCTTGGAGCCTGCTTCGGATTCTGTGTCTCCCTCTTTCTCTGCCCCTCCCCTGCTTGCACTCTGTATATCTCACTCTCTCTCTCTCAAAAATAATAAACACTAAAAAATTTATTTAAAAAACTACTGCATGCTATCTCTTCTTTTTGCTTTTTTTTCATAAAAGTGAAAATCCTCTTTGGATTGCTTTTACTTAGTGAAAACAGGTACCAACACAAGTCTTTCATAAAAGCAAAGTGGTGTAATGTGAACTTTTGAAAACTGAGGACACCTGCATCCTTGTAAGAGGACACCTGCATCATTACACAGAGAAGGTAATGTGACAAGAGGGCAGAGAGAGATTCGAAGATGCTGACCTGAGCCTCCAGAGGGAGTATGGTCCTGCTCACACCTTGCTTCAACCCAGTGATACTGATTCTGAAATGCTGGTCTACAGAACTATGAGGGACTGCATTTCTGTTGTTTTAAGTCAGCATGCTTCAAGTAATTTGTTACAGAACCACAGGAAACTAATACAGTGGTTTTTCTGACAGGAATTACACAGCAAGACCAGCTCTTTGTTCAGGAGAATCCTATCTCTATCTTGTGACAATAAAACAATTCCACGGGGGCCCAGGAGAATATTTTTCTGTTCAGTCTTAATTAAGCAAAACTGTACTTTTTTGCTTAAAACCTTCAGTGATTGCAGTGAACTTCTTGATTGTCTCTCTAGCAAATACCACACTAATACTTATGATGTAATAGTCATGTAATCTAGACAGGAATATGGATCACCCTCAACTCTAGCATGGGCTCTGCTTTATCTAGCAATTAAAAAACCCATTTCTCCAACCACCGTGATTGTCCTACTGAGACAATGCGAATGAGCAAATGACATTTCCTTTGCCACAGACGTTGTTATAGACCCAGATCAGACCAATGAATTTTGAGATGTTTGAGAAAGATGGCTCCTCACCCTTCCAGGAGAGAAGTTAGAAGACAGGTCTTTTTTCACTGGACATGAACAAGGAAGAAGCTAACAACATGGTAGACAGAATAGATACAAAGATATGATGGATTCTGGATGATAATGTTAACATGCCAAATTCTTTATGGAGTATCTGTTTTGAACTAAAATCTGTTTTATGCACTTTACACAGTTAATCTCTTTAATCCCCATAACGATCCTGTGAGGCAAGTTACAATCTTGAATCCTGTTTCATAAACCAACAAATTCCTTCTGTTATTTGAGTCGGTTTGGGTTTGTCATGTATCATCACATGCATTCACACGGAGGCAGCTAGATAGCTTTATCTGGGGTAGGCATGGGGAAGTACAAACCAGCACCTAAAACCACCAGACACTAAAATCACATGCTAGCATGAGCAGAAATCCCCTGCCGGATTTTCTGATCAGTCCCAAACTCAGAACCAGCCCAACTTTCTTCTTCCTCCTAGGTTGTCAAACCTTGTGGTAAAAGCTATTATAACTGAACAGCATGACAGACACTCCATAACCCCATGGTTTCCCACTGCATTTTAAGCATCAGTGTTGCTTAGATATTCCTTCACTCGTTACTGATCACCTATCTTTTGAACTCTCCAATGCAATAATTCCAACATGTCTTGCTTTCCTCTTGGACCTTAATCTACCTCATCCTCCTGCTCTCCCAGAAGATCTTGCTTATCCTGTCATTGAGATGGGGAACGTCACCTGTGAACGTCCTCAACTACGCCACCCCATCTTCCCTTCTCACTCTGCCATGGGTTACACCTGGATTTAGTTGCACCAAGCTCTTCAGCTCGAGATTAGTTCCCATGGTTGTCTATTAGCTCAACCTCCAGACATCCCGCTGGGACTGCACTTAACAAGGGAATACTAAACTCGTTTGTACCCATTTCCTCATCAAAATCTTGCTTTTCTCCCTGTACTCCATATTATTGTGGTAATTAGAACATGAAGAAAAATGGAAATGGGAGTAAGTGGGGGCATGAGGCAGCTAAATCAGAATTTTCTGTCTTGCAGTCCTCAGAAAGATATGGATATAGTACTGCTTTCTCAACTACATCAGGAAGGGCTTTACGTGGACAAGGATGCTGACAGAGCCAAGTCAGCTCTCTCACTGACATCTCACAATAATGAGCAACTATTATGGGTAGACCTAGAGGTCTATAATCTTGTACATTCCTAGAAACACTGGTGAGCATTACACAGGAAACCCCCTTAGCTGGGCTGAGATGAGTAAGTACCAATAGGTTGGCAATAGATTTCTATTGACAGCGTCAAGAAACAAGAGGTCAGGCATCACATATTTTTCACAGTTCCCTAGCTTGGGAATCTCCCTTAGCCCTACTAACTGGTTATCTTCCCCAGAATCACCACCCAAACATTGTTCTTCCTCTGCCTGCTACTGGACATGGTAGTCTCAACAGCCCTGTGGTGGATGGTAGTATCTCCACCTGATGAAATCCTGCTCATCTTTCAAAGCCCAATTCAAGCTTTCTTTCCTCTGTGAATACTACAATGATGTCTCTCTTCCAGTTGTCCTATCAGAGATGATGGCTCATCCTGGCTCTGACCCAGTGTTCATGCTGTCAATATATCTTTGCATGAATAGCCCTGTGTTGGCAGATGACACTTATTCAACTTTGTGCTCTCTAGTGGGTTGGTCAGGGGGTGGGGGAAGTGAGGGGGAAGAACAGAGACATGATATCTTCCTGGTCTTTATGTATGCTGCTCCCCAAGCTGCTGTTGACACTATTTGGTTGAACCAAATTTCCTGAATACAAAAATACATGCGTAGGCATATTGCTGTAACGGCATGATTCCCAGGAAACACAGCGAGTAGAGACTCTGGGATTGTTGTGTGGCATAATTCCAAAATGCAGTGCATTGTGGGGTGGGGGATGCTGTGAATGGGGAAAGGCAGAGGTGTCTCTCCTGCTCAGAGAAACTGCACAAGTCCTGCAACAGCCCTACTGCCATCCCTTCAAGTCAGTCCTGGAATGGCCTGGGGGAAAAGCACCGGACAGAGTTGTAAATTGGCTCATCTCTGCTGTAGACCAGGGGTGCACTGGGCTGAGACACACACATGAAAAGGACACTGAGATGATTACTTTTCTAAGGGATATAAAACACCCAAATGGTGTAATACAGGAATATTTCAGTATCGCTAAACTCTGCACTGCATTAGAATCTGTCACCCATATGGAAATAGATGGTTTTGAACTTATCACCCTCATATTTCCGAACTAGCAAATGTAAAAATGGTTCTGCACGCTTGTTTGGACAAAACTTTGCAAGCAACAGCAGGTTGCATTGTTTGTCGACTGTTGATAAGCTTTGCTTGGAAGGTTGAATATCACCTCCTTTTAGTATTACTTCCCATGTGCCAGGCATTGTGTCAAGCACTTGTATAGAGGCAGGAAAGGGAGGGTTCTCTCGGAGTGGTTTAATGTCATATTCAAGGTCACCATCCAGCAAATGAGAGACCAGAACTTAAACTTCAACCTGATGTACTTCAAAGGCCATGCACTTAACTACTAGGAAGAACATAACGCTTTCTCCTCAGGTACAGGAGGTACAGCCAGCCAAATGCCACCAGAGGTTTGCTACTAGCACAAGGCGGGATATGAAGCTCTCCCCAAGTGAAGGAACCCCTCTTCTCCAGGCCTTTCTCAAGTACACAGAACCAAGCGTTCCATTTTTGTCTTGTTTTCTGTGGAGTTTTTCATCACAAAGGACACTGAGAGGTGGGAACAAAAATAGGACGCTAAAGGTTTTCCTCTCTGCTCCTCTATGCTAAGGCCATCTACTTAGGGACCCTCATCTTTCTGAAGGCAACACGAGGTCTGTTGGCCATTTAGGGCTACTTTAGCTTGAAGGATTCTGTTGGTCTTTTCCTGGGGATCAAGCCACAGAATTTGTGCTTCCCAGAATGCTCTCTTCCATATCCCTTTCATCGTCACTTCCCTTCACTCCCATAGCTACTGTTCTTACCTGAGTCACTGTCCCTACACACTGTATCCAAATCTCTGGTTTGCTGGTCTCTCTCAATAGACTTTAAAGCTCTTAGAGACATGAATTGTGTTGTCTTCACTCTTCTATCACTAGCACCTAACAGAGTGTCTGGCACTTAGCAGGAGCTCAACAAATAATCTTAGCTCAATGAATGAATGATTTTCTGATATTGCCTGTTATCAGCCTTCATGATCTGAGGAACTGAGGATCAGAACTGATAAGGGGATAAGCTGAGGATGGTGATGAGGGAAAACTCAGGACACAAACTGCTTTTTTAAAAAAAATAATTAATTTATTTTAGGCAGAGCGCAAGTGGGGGAGAGGCAGAGAGAGGGGGACAGAGGATCTGAAGCAGGCTCTGTGCTGACAGGATAACAGCAGTGAGCCTGTTGTGGGGCTCGAACTAACGAACCTCAAGATCATGACCTGAGCCAAAGTCGGACGCTCAAACAACTGAGCTGTATCGGTGCCCCAGGACACAAACTGCTTCTGAGGTGACAATCAAGGAGGGGCACTGGGTGAGACCAGGGTAGATAAGGCTGGTTGGTGTGGGGAATGGGGTGTCTCCACCACCATGGGATACTGGCACCTGCCGTGATAGTGAGGAGCACTATTGAAAAAGGCAGAAAACAGAAAGGGAGAAGAAAATAACCAGCAACAAGTTTATCAGTTCTCAGTGTTGCATTAGGACAAACTTGGGGCTCTTCCTTGGGTTTCAGAAAATGATGAGAGAAGGAAGGTTTGTAAATTTTTAATCAGGGACTCTCATTTGGCTTAGTTATATTGTTTGGGAGCTTTGCACATGTAAAAAGATTTCATTTAACTCAATAGTTGAGGAAGGTACCACTAAGATGTTAAAACTATTTCAAAGTAGAATTCACAGGGTGCCTGCGTGGCTCAGTAGGTTAAGCGTCCCACTTTGGCTCAGGTCATGATCTCATGGTTGTTGAGTTAGAGCCCCGCATCGGGCTCTGCGCTGACAGCTCAGAGCCTGGAGCCTGCTTCAGATTCTGTGTCTCCCTCTCTCTGCCCCTCCCTCCATTGGACTCTATCTCTCTCTCAAAGTAAATATTAAAACAAAATTTTAAGTAGAATTCATGAACATACACATACATGTATACAACCAGGAATTATGAAATATATTTGCTAACAGATACAAAAGTGCTTGATACCATCTAGGGCAGAAAAACATAATGTTTGAGGTCATCTTTTCCACAGTGTGGAAATCAATTGTATCTTTTTTAAGACAAAATTCCTTTCCTTTTTTTTATGACAAAGATCACTTGCTTTACTGTGAGTTTTCTACAACTTTTACACATGCAATGTTGTAAAATAGTCTAATCAATGCAAAGGTTATCAAAGATGCCCACGGCTACAGAATCCGATAATGCCAGGAGGTTCCACTGGACAAGATACCAATGCTCCACTGAAAGGATAGCCAGCAAGTTTTCTTTTGCCCACTTGTAAGTAGTGGATAATTTTCCCGGCAAAATAAGTTGAAAATGAAAATGACTATGAACATGTAGTTAATTGAACAGGACTGTAGTTCCTAAAGCTTTTATAATGGGCTAAGGACAGCAGCACCTTACATGTGCAATGCACTATTCTAAGTACCTTTTTTGTGTTATATCTATTCTTTAATCTTTACAACCCTGTGAACTATGTACTATCATTCCCAAATTACAGACTGAAAACTGGGCACAGAGATGTTGAGTTATTTGACTGAGGTCACACCGCTGGTAAGCAGCAGTGAGCTGGAATCACAACTCCAATAGTTTGGTTCTACAGTCTGTTCCCTGGCCTGGACCAAGGTAGTGATAGTGGGGAAACAAAAACAGATAATTTTGAGAGCTGTCCGGGAGGAAATGGCTCGAAACTGCTCTTGATTAGATGACAGGGGAGGGGGTTATGGTGAGGAGGGCAGCCAGGAGGGAAGAATAGGTGATAAAACAGAGGAAAGAATTGAGAATGTTTTATTTCATGTTTATCTGCTATTGTGAAGATTGGAGAAAAGTTTGTCAAATTGTACTATTATTTTTACTATAAACAATATATGGGGTTATTTTACTATAAACAATATAAGGTAATATAAATTATAAAAATTCGTGTCTGGGGATGGCAGTCATCACTGTTTCCAGGAGATAACACTGTTCTTTTTTTTTTTTTTTAATTAAAGTACAGCTGACACACAGTGTCAGTTTCAGGTGTACAACATGGTGATTTCACCAATCTATAGATTATACTGTGCTCACCACAACGTAGCTACCATCTGTCAGCAAGCAACCCTATTATAGTACCACTGCCTGGATGTCCTGCGCTGTACATCTCCTCCCCATGACTTATTCATTTCATAACTGGAAGCGTGTACCTCCCACTTCCCTTCACTCATTTTGCCCAGCCCTCAAGATAATACTGTTCTTGCTAATCAAAATTAAAGTTCCGTGCAGCTATAATTATAAGCACCTCTCCTTATTTACATTGGACATACATTAGGCTGAAAAATGCCCTCCTCTCGCAAACAAAAAGAGTAGTGAGGTTTCATATCTCTTAGCTTTTTTTTTTAATTAAATGTGGTTCAAATCTTGGCTCCTCATTGTGTTAGCTTTGTTAACTTGGACATATTAATTTCTCATTGATTAAATAATATGTACGAATCACTGAATACAGCCTTGGCATATAATAAGCATGCCATAAATGATCTCTGTCATTAGCATTACCCAACTTGGTGAAACCCAAGTTCTGTGTTTTTGTGGTCGTCATGCTTCTTGCCAATGAGGCACATCACTCACACAGCTAAAATGACTCTATGTGTTTCTCCCAAAAAGGCATCAGATGGTGGGATCTCTTTCATGCAAAGAAGTTTATTTGAAAAGACTGGAACTTGACCAGAATTTGTATTTTCTCTAACACAAAGGCCTATGCTAAGGTATTCTGTCAGATTGCTTCTACTACAAAACCATCTTAGATGCAAAATCAGCAACATATTTTTGGGCCACTGGCATCACCTGAGGAGGGTTTGAGCACCTTAATCCTTGAGATAAACTGCTGTCTGCCAAAGATCCTGTCCCAGAGGCATGGGTGCTGTTAGACTATGGGTACCTTTATTCAGGCAAGAGCCTACCACAGGACAGAACCATCCTAAGTCTCTTATAAAAGCACCAACATTTAAAAGATGAAAGAAAAAAATTAGGCAGAAGCTAAGAGAAAGTTGAAGTAGCAGATGTCCACACCCCTGTGTTTATCAAATGACTTTGGTACCGGATAGTCTGAGGGAATGAGGCCACCAGAGTCTGAGAACTGTGCCAAATAGGAGCCGGCAGGATGACAGGCCCTGGACAGAACCCACAGCAAAGGGCGAGGGTAGTCACCTTCGATGGTCTGCTCATTCCAGTCCAGATTACACTGCCTCCCCCACTGCCTTCCCCAAAACCATCCGTGAAATCTTCATAGTCATCTACTCTCTCTTGTAAGAAACAGAGCTGGTATTTGACCATGAAGGGGTGAGAGAAGGACTGGTTTCCCACCCATTTCAGAGAAATGCCACATGCCACATGTGGCAGAAGATAACAACGACAACAATAATGACAATGTTTGTTGAGTTCTTTTTTTAAAAAAATTTTTTTTAACGTTTATTTATTTTTGAGACAGAGAGAGACAAAGCATGAACGGGGGAGGGTCAGAGAGAGGGAGGCACAGAATCTGAAACAGGCTCCAGGCTCTGAACGGTCAGCACAGAGCCTGACGCGGGGCTCGAACTCACGGACCGCGAGATCATGACCTGAGCCGAAGTGGGACGCTTAACCGACTGAGCCACCCAGGCGCCCCTATTGAGTTCTTACTATGTGCCAGTCACTGCCTAAACACACTCTCACTCCCAACATTCGTGGAGTCTGGGGCACACGTACAAATAGAGCTAAACACATAAAATACATCTGGTCTCTTATTTGACAAATATGCCTTCATAACAACCGGGGAGGCCATGAGACTGAGAATTTAGCTTGCTCAGACTCCTTGACATTCCATGTAGGAATATGGAAGCTCAGGAAAAGGCAGCCCCAGGTCACCCCCCTTTTCTTCCCACTCACTCTGGGTGACTGTGCAAGGGGCCACATGCATGTGTAGACACCCACACTGAGAACCCAAGCTCCTCCCCACAGCCCTACTAACTGCCACTCTCTGGCCATCCCTCAGGAGGGGGGATGCTCATACCAGAGGGGGCAGGGGGGAGGTCACCCTTCAGGAGAAGCAGAAAAGAAGTGTATAAAGACCCTGTAAGTGGACTTGGGGACAACTGGGCAGGGATCTGGAGTTTCTAGTGCCTAGAACTTGTTCTGGATGGTGCAGCATGCAATGAGAGACAGGGAGAAGGGAGAGCACTTTCTTGCTACCCCTCCACTCATCCCAGATTCTTCATTTTGTAGAATATTGCTGTAGGAGAGCCAGAGTGGAATCCTCTGAAGTCTAAGGCACGGGATGGGAACCCCGTGCCTGGGTCTGAGGTACACTGGTTTTAAAGGTATCATCTAATTTAAAATTTTACTGCTCTTCAAATCCCAGGAAGTCACTACTATTCTTATCATCTTACACATGAGGAAACTGAGACTTACGGGGTTCAGTAACATGCTCACTGGTGAGGAATGCAATGAGGGCAGCCTTGCCTCTAGAGCCTGCCCCTAACACGATGCAATAACCCAAGACATCTATATAAAATAAAACGGAGATGATTTTCTTTCTAAACCACTGAAAAGAGATAGGATTTCAAGAAGCCGTAATTCATCTAAAATAATCTCTACTCGGATTTGAAAATATCTTGACAGGTGTCACATTGCTTAAAATCCTAATACAAACATTACAGAGATTAACACGCTTCTTCAATAGGAAAGATCTTTCAATGTCTGGTCTAATCCAGACCTCATCAGTCCAAGGTTTTGAGAGAAGTACTCTCTCTCCATCTCCAGGAACAGGGCAAGGCCTCTTCTTGAAAAGGGAAATTCAAGTGAGGAGCAAACCATGTGTTTTTCTGGCCTCCAAGGAGATGAAACCAGCCCGTCCTGGCTGTGAGGAAAACTCTGCTCTGACTAGAGATCTCAATAAGGAGCACAAAAGAGCCAGCGCAAGCCAGTGACACGCAAGAACCAGAAGGTAAACTCTGGTTGCCAAATCTATGAAGACTTTGAAAGTTGGTGAGAAGAAGCCAGGCTGGCTAGGGACTTGAGGACCCAAGGAATGACACGGTGGCTTTTCTCTTTGCCTTATGTATCCCAGATTTGGAGCTGGTTGCCAAATGTTCAGTTTTGCTGCATACTAAGAAGATGCATTTCAGATGCATTTTCAAAGCATGTTGGAGAAACACCACTGCAGTCTCAGGGAATAGAGATTATCCCTAGCATATAAAGGTGATCATTCATTTGCAGGCTAATGGAACCTCCAAATTAGAAATGGGTTTATTGGTAGTCTGTTCAGAATTCAGCATTTAAAATAAGGAAAGACACTGTGCTGCTCTCACTTGTGCTTTTATGGTGCATGTCCAGAGGGGATTTATCAGGACAGGCACATTAGCAATATTTGACTGCAAGTTAGAATAAAACAAATTTTCCAGCTAGGCTTTAAAAACTGTCATTTTAGAACTTTGCAAGCATTTAATTTAAGTGTAAATTGTACAAATGCACTTTCATTAATCACCCCCAGAAGCTTTTAGGTGATAAAAGAACAATGCTCTCCATTCTAACTTTACATAAACAACTTTCTAATTTTGGGTCAAGCATTTTATGTTTTTTTATGGTTTTGCTGTGGCTTCATTTTTTGATTTAATTACATGCTGCTGCAAGATCCTTTTTACTACTACTGAGTACTGAAATTCTACTTTTTTTGCAAGTTAATAAGTTCACAATCTGCTAAGTGTACCCATAAATAACATTAATGATATGAGACAGATACAGTTTTACCATTTTATTGTTTTTTAAAAAAAATCACAGTTAGGAACTGTTCCCAATGAAAGGAGACTAAGGAGGCTCTATAAATGTATGTGATACTTGATGCTATACTGAGTCCTGTCCTGGAGGGGAAATCCTATAAAAGATATTGAGTCAATTGAAAAATTTGAGTGCAGATGGTCTGTTAAATTAGTGTCTGTGTGTGTGTGGGGGGGGGGGGGGGGTGTTGTAGGGAGACAGTGTGCAAATGATAAAGAAAATAAAGTGTTAAGTGTTAGAAACAGGTGAATGTGGGTAAGGGGTATATGGGCTTTCCTTTCACTATTCTATTTTTGCATCTTTTACCAGGTGGGAGATTATTTCCCCAAAAAACTTCTTTAAATGGCATGTTACAAAAAAAGGAAAAAAAGTCCCCTTAGAAGTTTTTTTCTCCTGTAAAATTCTTGTATTCATTATTCACAAGCTCAGCCATATAACTATAAGTAAATATTTAATATTTACATTCCTTGTCTTATTATAATCCTATTGGTTCCAGCTGAGTCTGGGGAAGCCTGGCTGGGAATCGGTGTGGCAGCAGGCAACAGAACCAGAGACGTCAAGAAGCTGTACTCGGGGAGAAAGAGGCCAGGCCATGGCTTCCCCTTCCTCTGGAGCCTCTCCCCCCATGCCAGCACTAGACCTTCCTGCACTGACAAGTGCTAAGTGGCCGGCTCTCCCTCAGAGCTCCTACACGAGTGAGGGAGTGAACAAATAAATGAACAACAACAAGGACAATGATGGATCATGTAAGTAATTCTGTGTAAAATGTAGGCAGTTGATTTCCACTTCTGGGAAAATGGAACATACATACATTTCCCCATTCTGCCTGTTAAGTATGAAGAAGAGCCTTGGACATTGTAAGTAAAACAAATCTATGAAGACTCTGAAAGTTGGTGAGAAGAAGGCAGACTGGCTAGGGACTTGAGGACCCAAGGAATGACATGGTGGCTCTTCTCTTTGCCTTATGTATCCCGGATTTGGAACTGGAGAAGCCAGCAACTTGGTTGCCAACACGGGCAGACAAAAAGGCCCAAAGGAAGCCTATTCTTTCTAGCCAAAGGATCAGGAAAGGAGCAGTTAGAAAGACAGAAAACTTTTAGACAAAAACTGTTCTACTCTAGCCAGACACCACAGATAACACAGTGGCCCCTTCTCACCATTCCAGCATATGCTAAGTGGGGAGCCACACTTCCACCATCATAGGGCTGTAACAAAGTGCCTCAATCCTCCGCCTCCCCTGTTGCCATAGTATCATATAAGGCCAAATAAGAAGCTGGGACTGTTATCTCCACTTGGGTGGCAACAAACCCTGCACCTCCCTGACTCCCAGTGTCAGTGGGAACCACATGGGAGCCTGGACTTCTACCCCCATCCAGCAGTAATGAGGCATCCCTCCTTCCCACCCCTGGTGGGTGTCAGGAGAGGCCTCCTAGAGAATCAGGACTTTCACCACCACCTACTGGTAATGAGGCAGCCAGGCAGCCCCCACCCACTTGGTGTCATGGAGGTCACAGAGGAGCAGTATACAGGCATTCCTATCCTTCTGCCAGGGAAGTGTCAGCAGAGACCTAGTGGGGAGGAAGTCTCACCCCTGCCCAGAAGTAACAAGGGGACCCTCCCACTACCACCACTGTGGTGTCAACAGAAGCCAACAGGTGAAATGAATTCTAATCCCACCTGGCAGTGACAAGGTGAGACCCCACTTGCCTGGCCAGGGAGGTGTCAAAGAAAGATAGCCTAATCTGAAGGTTTAAATAAGATCCAGAGTCTCACAACAAAATACCCAAAATATCTAGATTTCAGCTAAAACTCACACATCATACCAAGAAACAGGAAGATCCCCAAATGAGGGATAAATGATAATCAACAGAAGTCAACATTGAGATAACAGAGATATTAGAAATATCTGACAACGATTTTTAAAGCAGACATCATTAAAATGCTTCCACAAGCTGGGGCACCTGGGTGGCTCAGTTGGTTAAGTGTCTGACTTCGGCTCAGGTCATGATCTCGCCGTCTGTGGGTTCGAGTCCCGTGTTGGGCTCTGTGCTGACAGCTCAAAGCCCGAAGCCTGTTTCAGATTCTGTGTCTCCTTCTCTCTCTGCCCCTCCCATGCTTGTGCTCTGTCTCTGTCTCTCAATAATAAATAAACATTAAAAAAAAATTTAAATGCTTCAACAAGCAATTATGAGCATGATCAAAGCTAATGAAAAAAATAGGAAGCCTCAGCAAAGGACTAGAAAGTTCTAGCAGAAAATAAAAAGATACAAGAAGAACCAAGTGGAAATTTTTAGAATTGAAAAATACAATAATTGAAACTAAAAACTCAATGAATGGGTACAATAGCAGAATGAGGGGGTCAGAGGAGAGTCAGTGAGCAGGAAGACAGAATAATGTGTTACCAAATTTGAACAACAGAGAGAAAATAGACTGGAGGAAAAAAAAATCCACAGATAGCTCCTCAGAGATCTGGACTATAACAAAAGATCAAACAGTCATATCGCTGGAGTCCCCAAAAGACAGGAGAGAGAGGACATGGCTGAAAAAGTACTAGAAGCAATTATGGCTAAAAACTTTCCAGGTTTGTCTGTCTATCTCTCTCGCTCTCAAAAATAAATAAACATTAAAAAAAAGGTGGGGGGCACCTGGGTGGCTCAGTTGGTTGAGTGTCGACTTTGGCTGAGGTCATGATCTCATGGTTCATGGGTTCAAGCCCCTCGTTGGGCTCTATGCTGACAGCTCAGAGCCTGGAGCCTGCTTCGGATTCTGTGTCACCTCTCTGTGCCCCTCCCCTGATCATTTGTTCTCTCTCTCTCTCTCTCTCTCTCTCTCTCCCTCTCTCTCTCAAAAATAGATAAACGTTAAAAAGAAAACTTTCCAAGTTTGGCAAAAGACATAAACTTACAGTTTCAAAAGCTAAGCAAATGCCAAACAGGATAATTCAAAAAAACATCTATACCAAGTCACATCATAAACTTCAGGAAGCTAAAGACAAAGAAAAACTCTTGAAGGCAGCACTACCGATAGGGGAAAAATAACTCAGACGCCAGTGGATTTCCCACCAGAATCCACAGAGGCCAGAGGAAATGGCGAAATATTGAAAAATGCTTAGAGAAAGAGCTGTCAACTGACAATTCTACCTCCAGTGAAAGTATCCTTCAGGAAGAAAGGGGAAATGAAGCCATTCTTGGATGAAGACAAATTAAGACAATGTGCCACCCACCAGCAGACCTACCCTAAGACAATGGCTGAAGGGAGTGCCCTAAACAGAGAGGAAACGATAGAAGGAAACCTGCTACATGAAGAAGAAAGAGAGAACATAGTAAGCAAAAATATGGGTGAATAAATAGACTTTCCTTTTCCTCTGGAGCTTTCTGAATTATGTTTAACAGTTGAAGCAAAAATTACAACACTGTCTGATCGGGTTCTAAATATACGTGGTCTTGAGAGCTATGGCTCATCAGCATCTGCGCAGGAGAAGCAGAGGCAAGAAATGAGGAATGTGATGCACTTGAAAACAGAAATGAAACTAAAAATAAGTTCAGACATGAAGAATAAATGAAAAGGAAGGCATAGCAAATGCATTCAGGATGAGGAAATAATGACAGGATAAGTTTTATAATTTAGCCATGCACATATGCACAGGGCATGCACTGATACAGAGTGTGATGCAGTGGACATCAGAACTATGAAAAACACACGTTGACTTATTTACTGGTGTTCTCAGTAGAACGGCTTCTTGACAAGCCCAGTTTGCTCTTCCTGTTTCTTCAACGAATGGCTTTGTGAGATGTCAAACAGAGAATCAAGCTAAAGGCAACTGGGCTCCCTACCCCTGCTGTGGTCTGGTTCCCTTTAAATCTGGAACTCCTTGAGTTGTATCAGTAGGCTCGATCTTGTCCAATCCCCACCACGGGTGCCTTACACAGAGGGACTTACACTAACTCAACACTCTGAATGGCACCTGTCATCCTATGGGTAGTCTTGCTCTGACCTCAAGCCTCTGCTTAGAATTTGTTTTTTTTCATTCCAGTATATTTTTCCATTCTTATTCATGTTTTCCTAAAGTAGTTTAGGAATTTGCTTTTTGGCACTGAAGTGAATAAATCACACTTAATCTGGCATGTGAATGAATATCTGATCACATTCTATGACTTTATTTTGAGAGCTTTCATCAACTACTTCTGCTTCATCAATCCCCAGAAATTTTAGACACCTGACCCATTCTAATGTGGGTTTTACAAAAGTGAAAAAAGAAACATAATTGTATCAGTTTCTCTTAGGATAAGAATAAGAGATCAAGGGGCGCCTGGGTGGCTCAGTCGGTTAAGCGGCCGACTTCAGCTCAGGTCATGATCTCGCGGTCCATGAGTTCAAGTCCCGCGTCAGGCTCTGTGCTGACAGCTCAGAGCCTGGAACCTGTTTCAGATTCTGTGTCTCCCTCTCTCTGACCCTCCCCCGTTCATGCTCTGTCTCTCTCTGTCTCAAAAATAAATAAACATTAAAAAAAATTTTCTTTAAAAAAAAAAAAAAGAATAAGAGATCAAAAGTTTTAGAAAGAATAATTCAATCCACGAAGACTCCTGACTGTTCAAAAGGGGCACCCACAATCTTGTTTCTACCCCCCCCCCCATAAACTATTTTCCCAGATCCAGAAACTCTAGATGAGAAAGGCCACACAAAATGAAACAACTTGGGATTTTGATCCCAGGATCCTTGGAAGTATCAAGGGTTGATCACTTAACAGAATTGAAAGAACTGAAATATTTTACTAAGTTTCACCATTTTAATTATTAGGAAGAATTATGGTTTAGAAGTTAAAAAATTTGGCATTAAACAACAACTATCTTTCTAGCTCCACTGCTTAAGAGCTATGTGACCAGGCAAATTACTTCACTGTTTAAAGCCACACAAAAATTATCCACATTACCTACCTGACAGAGCTGATGGTGACAATAATAATTATAAAGAGTTAATGTCTATTGAATGTTTACTATTCCAGACACTATATTAAGTATTTTGCATGATGAATCTCATGTAATCCTCAAAGGTCAAGGCAATGAGATGTGAGGTCATCACAACTATTAGGTAAGCAGTAATTTGAATCCAAAACCTATGACTGTAGAAGTCATGCTGAAAAAGACTCCTTAAAAGTGGGTATCGTATTAGGCAATGAATATAAAGCACACAGCATTGTATCTGACATGTTATAAGGGATACACAAAAGTTTGCTATTGTTTTTTGTTCATATCAAAAGAATGTTTTGATTAATACAAAATAGAATGAATATAATACTGTTTTAAGGGATATTATAGCTTATAATACCCAAAGAAGAAAGACTTTGGCATTAGTAACTATCCTACAACAAAGGTCCCCTCCTCCTTTTGCTTGTCCGTAATATGGACACAGCCCTAATTACTGGCAAGGCTTTATAAGACTGTTATTTTAAGACCTATTTAAGATGTGAAGAGACTTGTCCTATTTTTGCCATTATCAAATAGTATCTATTAAGTAACCATCTGCTTCTCAAATTGTAATGAAGTCATATAAAAGAAGCTAAGGGCTAACTACTCCCTTAATCAAATCCAAACAAGACCCTGAAATGTCTCAAGAAACCTTGAATAATTGGTTGTTGGGAAATAAAAGATTTTGAAGTGTGCTTCTAAGTAAAATATATGGTTTTGATTATTTCTAATTACTAGCCCAGCATCAGAAAAAAATAATTCTTCATATTGTTTTGTTTTGTTATGCTCTCAGTAAATGACATTCTTATATATTATTCATAAACAATTTTAGAGAATGTTTAATCAAATGCTTTCATTCTACAAATGAGGTACCACCAAGTGTAGTGTTCTGCTTTTATGGCCATTCAACGAATAGGGCTGAACCAGGACTCTATCTCCTGATTCAGGGTTTTTTTCCAGGCATCCAAAAATAAACATGGCCTTAGGATGATGCAGGTTGAATGAGACAAAAGACAAGCTTCAGAACATTTCAAATATCCAAAAGCTAAGTGGCATTACATAATCCCAAATATCGCAATACTGCTACAATTTTGAAACCTTGTATTATTTTTCTCAAGGCCAAATTCTTTTTTTAAAGTTTATTTATTTACTTTGAGAGAGAGAGAGTGTAAGTGAGGGAGAGGCAGGGAGAGAGAGAGAGAGGGAGAGAGAGAGAATCCCAAGCAGGCTCCCTCTGTCAGCACAGAACCCAATGCAAGGCTTGAATTCATAAACCATGAGATCATGACCTGATTTCAAATCAAGAGGCAGATGCTTAACAGACTGAGTCAAGGTCAAATTCTTAATGTGATTTTCCTTATCTTTAATTTTTAAAGAAGAAAAGATTAATTAAAACTAAACTACTTAAACACAATTAATTAATGTTATGCAAATAGACAGATTTGCTAGACAACTACTTTAATTACATTCCAGAAAACATTCCAGAAAACACAGATGTTTGGCCAAAGACTTTGTGCTCAACTCCTGCTGCAAAGATCATCTATATGTACTCAAATCAATATTTCAAATTTTCCTGTAAATCTTTCAATTGTACAGAGTATTAAATACTAAAGTGGATGGGCCAGAATTTAATCTTGTACAACAGTTTGTGAGGTTGTTTTTAAAGCTGTTGTAATAAAAACCTTTGATCCACATGGATCTAATTGCTATATGCACGAAAGCTTTTCTCTCTGGACAAAGAGATGTTGGTGATGGAGGGCAGGTCTCATTAACAAAGAAACCAAATACAGTAATTACTTAGTCGTGTAAAAGACTTTCTTGGCCCCCACACAACCCACCATGAAGACTCTGGTGGCTGGAATAAATGGGAAAACCAGCAATAACAAGTCCATTAAAATTTCTGTATGCTCCAGTGTAGCAGATTGTATTTTCTAAAAATGGCCAAAGCAGTATTTCTGGTCCCGCACGTCCCTTCCTGAATTTGAGAGGCTTTGTGGCTGTGGGGATGAATGGAATGTGGCAGAAATGATTCTGCATAATTTCTTAGGCTAAGTCATAAAGCAGATAGGGCTTTCTCCTGGCTCCTTTTCTCAGGACACTCATCTTGGAACCCAGCCACGCCCCTGGGAGGAAGCACGGGCCACAGGAAGCAGCCACCCGTGGGTAGTCCTGGTGACAGCTTCAGCTGAGCTGACAGCCAGCATCATCTGCTTGACATGTGAGTGAGGGGAGCTGTCAGATAATTCCACATGAGCCTTCCAGCTGCCCCACCTGACACCCAGTGGAGCAGACAGGAGCTAGCCCCCCTAGAGACCTGCCCAAATTGCAAACTCATGTGCAAAATAAATGTTATTGTAAGCCACGACTGTAGTGGTCTGCTACCCAGCAATAAATAATCAGAACAGCTAGGTTTCTTTCTTTCTTTCTTTCTTTTTTTCAGAACATCTAGTTTTTGAAAGGCACAATCATGAAGGACAAATGAAATTTCATTTAATTCTTTGTGTTGGTTTTTAACTCTGATTCTTATTTTCAGATTCTCATTGAATAAATGAATAATTCGTGTACATATTTTGATCAATGTGTTGAACTGAACAGAGAAACCCCATACAGGTGAGAACGTAGCACACCTAAATATTCCCATGTTGCACCTCTGACACCCAAGTGCCATCCAAAAACTTCTGACAGGTGTATGGTGTGGTCAGTAGGCTGGACCTGAGCAAAACTCTGATCAAATGAGACTGCCCTCAGAAGTCCCTGTTCTTTGCTTCCTGCCCCTTTCAGCATCCCTGTTGCCCAGGCACCTAGTCCTCCCTGGCAGCAAAGCATCTGGAAAACTCAATCAGTACCAATGCAATTTTAAGTTGTTGTCTTCACAGAAATGACATGAGTTATGGGGGCAGACATGTGGGGCAGGGGGAGCACCAATGGAAGCAAAGCTGAGTATAAAGGGAATTAATGGTGATGTTTTAGGTGCTCATGTGAGAGTTTTCTTGGTACCTCTCAAATGACACTAGTAGCTAAGAGCATTCTACGCAGAAAGTACAAAAAGTACGGAGACAGGAAGATGTAAAATGCTACCGTGTATTTATGAGACATTTGTATTTCCTGCGTGTAAAGTGGGAAGGGAAGAATGGCAATAAGTTGGACCAGGCATGTGGGCAGGAGATGGGAAGTGAGGTTTTCCCATGCCCTGTTGTGGAGTCAACCCTCACCTAGCACTCACTAGGAAGCTGCTGAAGAGTCTCACGTGCACAGGAGGACAGCATCCTTGCTGATCCTTGCTGATCAGGAGTCAGCAAGCCCGGAGTCAAGTCGTGGCTTTTCCTGCCTTTAAGGACCTCCTGAGGCTTAGGGCTCAGTGGGGCTTAGGTGATTGCAGACATGCTCCAGCTCTGAAAGTCCACGTTATTTGAGTTACGTTACCCTGAGTCACAAGGCCATCATAGGGTGAATAAGGTGGAGATCCCATAGCATGAGCTCTGAACACTGGAAGCACCACATTCTATTTGTTCCACAGCACTGGTTTGAAGAGGCAAGGAGTGGATCTGTGATTTATTTTTATTTTTTTAATGTTTATTTATTTTTGAGAGAGAGAGAGACAGAGAGAATGAGAGAGACAGAAAGACAGAGGATCTGAGGTGGGCTCAAACCCATAAACCGTGAGATCGTGACCTGAGCCAAAGTCAAGACGCTTAACTGACTGAGCCACCCAGGCACCCCTATTTTTTTTTTAATTTATTTTTTTTTAGTGTTTATTTATTTCAGAGAGAGACAGAGTGCGAGTGGGACAGGGGCAGAGAGAGAGGGAGACACAGAATCTGAAGAAGGCTCCAGGCTCTGAGCTGTCAGCACAGAGCCCGACACGGGGCTCAAACTCACAGACCATGAGATCATGGCCTGAGCTGAAGTCAAATGCTTAACTGACTGAGCCACCCAGGCGCCCCGCAGGCGCCCCTATTTTTAAAATTTTCAGCTAAAGACAAAACTCCCACACTCCCTGGGGTTAATTTTGAAAACAGTAATATTCGCCAACGCTTCTTTAACTTCAAACACTACTGTTCATAACACTCCTTTCCCTCCCTCCTCCCCAATCAGCCAAGTTGGATTTAAAATATCTAAGATGGTATTTTGTTACATTGCACATGCACCTGCCAAGTACAAAGTTGGAAAATGAGGCAAAAATATGTCGCTAAGATATGTCTGGATTTCTAAGCACAAGAAAGACTGGGAGAGGATCCCAATTTTGAAAAGCGGGGATCAAAAATTGGCTAAACATTCTTGTAGTTTGTGTGACAAAATTGTTTTTAAAAATTATAGCTGATTTCAGCCAAATAAATTCAGATAAAACTCAAACACAATTCGAGGAACCAGAAAGAAGGCATTTGAAGCATTTTCCAAAGTTAACATAGTGCATTTGTTTCTGGGAAAAGAGGCCAATGGGAAGGTGCATATTTCTGATCACACAAGGAACTAAGAGAAGTGAGAATTAAAACAGCTAATGATACAGTCCCTGATAACACACAGTATTTCTGCCTATAATTAACATGACTTTAGACTTCTCTATACTTGAAGCTGACACACATACGTTACCTCATAGCAAACCTGTGAAGACAATTAGTGGGATATTAATAGATTCCCTGCAGCAGATATAACTGAGACTGAATTTCATTTTCTGGCTTGGGAGGGTCTTCCTGAGCCACAAAGAGGTAGATCTCTTTTCTCAACATTCCCGTTAAGAGTCTCTGAGGTGACCGAGTGTAAGCCCACATTACTGTTTAGCTGCTATGGGTACAGCCACGCAGACGGCCAAGCAGCAACAACAGTGGCCTTCCTCAGTGCTATCAGTCACCACAGAGGAAGTCCAGCTTGGGGCTTAAGTGTAACTTAGAAGCTCGGCTTCCAGAGGATGGGACATATACACACAGGGGAAACATATACACACAGGGGAAACATATACACACAGACCCACGCAGGTACAGGCAGTCCGACACACAGACGTATACATATGTCCACGCATGTACACAATAACATACAGACACATGCACACAATCCTTCACATATATACACAGACAAGACAGATGTAGACAGTGAAACAAACACACACAGATGCACACATATATCCACACATGTATACAGAGACAGAGACACAGAAAAAGGCATATGCCCACACATGTACATAAACATAGATACATATGATACACACAGACACAGAGGCAGACACTGTCTCACACACACACACACACACACACACACACGCACGTGTGTACAGACTGATGGACACAGATTATCGATGCCTGCATACTCCTACCCAAAGACAGACGGGCACACACAAATCCATATATATGCCCACACTACACATTCTCCCTGGACTCGGGCACTGTGGCCAGCAGTGTGGGGGTGAGTGTGCCTGAGAGGAAGAGGCACGCCTGCCTGCCCTGCCCAAACAACACAAATTCCATCCACTGCAGGCTGTTGCCTTCCCGAGGAGGCAGACAATAGGCCTCATGATATTAATTACAATTATCGTTTCTAATACATGATCTAACTCTAAACAAGATCCTCATGTGTTTGGGGGTGTGTGGGTGTTTCACAGAGTTCTACATACAGCAGTTGTATTTCCATCCTAAAGATCTATTTGGCAGCCCTAGGCTCTAGCTGTCTGCCTCCAATTTATCAATCTTCCCGGAAGCTGATGACAGCCAAGCTCTCCCCTTCTGCCCCGGATTAAGACACTTGTGAAGCTGACAACTGGCCTGGCTGCGCCTCTGCATCTAGACTCCCTGCTGGATTCACGTCAAAGGCCACGTATCTGAAAATGCATAAACTTTCCCACTGACAAGTATTAGACACAGCTGTCCAGAAAAGGGTGGTACAACAGGTAGGAGGCAAAACCCAATTCATAGCTAAGGCTGCAGTTAGGGGGTCCCAGCATCCCCCTTTGGGGTTTCCTCTCCTTTCTGCCTCTCTTCTTGGACTACAGATACTGCTACTTCCCCCTATACTCTCAATTATAATAGTCCCCACTTACCTGCAGGGGATGTGTGCCAAGACCCCTGTGGATGCCTGAAACCCCAGACAGCACCAAACTCTATATATACTACATTTTTCCTATACATACACACCTATGGATAAAGTTTAATTTGTAAATTAGGCACAGAAGAGATGAACAATAACTAATAATAAAATAGAACAATTATAATGATATAATAAAAGCTACATGAATGTGGTCTCTCTCACCATGTCTTACTATACTGTGTACACCCCTCTTCTTGTATTGATGAGAGGTGATAAGATGCTTATATGATGAGATGCGGGACCACAATTGACTGCAGGTAACTGAAACCATGGAAAGTGAAACCATGGATGAAGGAGGGGCTATTGAACAATCCAGAGAGTGAAATTCGGTAGATATGGATCTAAATGTGCAGTTGTTTTCTCTCACTGTGTCTGTTTATGCTGTAGGAACATAGTTGATTTTGGGTAACTAGATCTACTCCACACACACCTCCATCCCCACCGTCCAGCTTAGACAGCCCTCTCCTGGGTACTCCCTGCACCCTCCATGGACTTCTGCTGTTGCCCTTAGCTCACTGTTTTATATCTCTTTATATGGCAATGTTTTCCATCACACTGCAAATTCCTCAGGGGTATGCTAAATGTATTCAAATTTGTCATGTCAGGACCAGGCACATTCAAAATAGACACTCAATAAAAATGTGTTAGGAAAAATTTGCAGTTAAGGCTATATATATTTATCACTGGGGTGTTCAGGCACTCGTGTGGCTTTAAGGGAATTCCCGTGAAGGTAATCGATCTCTGAGAATGCACTAGCATATAGTAGATGGGACATGAAGTTGAGTGGCAAGTTCTCTCAGCCTTGAGCTGAGCACACAAGGGTGTCTCCTAATGGTCTGATAGAATTGACACTTGAGGAGATCTTTTTCATCATGATACAGTGTTTGCCATTTGAAATTCTCCAATTGGGCTTGTTGCTCTTGGTTACCATTCATTCTTTGATATCATCATTTCTCCTAATAACTTTCTTGCTTGGGGGAATCAACATGTTTCAGAGACATTTATTATTTTCATTATTGAAGAATTTCAAAACAGAGAAGGCTAAGCATTTTTAACCAACTGAAACCTATCATACATCATCTGATCGCACAATTCTTGACATTCTTGAGAAATATGTTCAGAACTCCAGTTACACGAGGGGGCGTGGGGAGTGGGCCATCAGACGGGTTATTCACTAGTTAAATAATTCCCCTGTATGAATCTTGTGCCATGGCAATCTAAATTTGTGCCAGGTACCAACGAAGTCTTGTTTGATCTCCACAGCAATGTGATGGAGGTGAGTATTATCCCTATTCAAAAGTGGCATATATCTTAGACCACTGGGTCCCTCACAAATAATTTTCATCACAAATGCTAAGCCAGCAAATGCGGACACTATACACAGGTCTGTACACCATACACTATACCCCATATATAGGTGTGACAGTGGCAAAACTGAGGAGCTGGCGTATGCTTTAAGAGTTTTCTGCAGGGTAATGCCTTTGCTGTTGACCACAGAAGATGAAACAGTATTTTTAATGGAGTGAATCAGAGTACCAGGTTTATTTAAAATATCACAGAACTTTTAATCCAAGCAAATCCTTATACTTGTTAATGCTACCAATGGTAAAGCTAATTAGGATTACAATTAGCCTTACAATTTTATAGATTTTACAATTTAAAATTTTTTTACAATTTGGCCTTTCAAAGGCCAATTTCTTCCGCAAGAGGCACTGCTACATGCAATAATAATCAGCGAGCTGAAGCTGAGGAAAATTCGGTGTCCCTACACTGATATTTTCCACTTCTGGGTTTTGAGTTCTGAACTAGATTTTTTGCATCACTCTTTTGGTTCGGTTTTGCTTTTAATCAGTAGTCTTAAACTTCTTACAAACCATGTCATGAGCTTAAAATTCCTTATCTCCTCAGAAAAATTATGATCAGTGCATTTTATTGTGTTAAATTATACCTCAGTTAAAAAGACATCTTATAAGAACAAAAAAAAACTTTTCTAGGTTAAGTGGGGTGAGATACTGAAGTTCCAGTTTGTTTGTTTTAATGTGAACATGAATACACAAATTTGTAGCTTTATTTAGAAATGCAAACTACATTCTGCTTATATGTTTCCAAATGTTCAAAGGGAAATAAGGCAAAGCCTTTTTAAAAATCACTTCTCTAGAAGGGGCAGGATGGGAAAGGACAGGGTCTAGCACTGAAATTTCATTCATGGTTTGTGTTAAGCAATTGCTAGAAAGGAGGAGGGTTTATGAGACTGAAAATCATGAATAAATCTTTTCCAATTGGAAAGAAACATAGCTTTTTATGGAGACCTGGGGAGTATACAATACATGAACATTCTTCATCATCTATGGATATGACCAGAAACAGGAAAGGAAGTAGAAAATTGTGTGTGTGTGTGTGTGTGTGTGTGTGTGTGTGTGTGTATAAGAGTAAAGTAGAAGAAGGAGATGGAGGAAGGAATTGGCTTAGTTAATCTGTAAGATTCCTTCCAAATTATAAATTTCATGTGTCCTATGAGAGGTAGACATGTCAAAGGGGAAAAAAAAACCCAAAAAGCCAACAAATAAAAAGAAAACACCTAATAAGCTGCAAATGGTGGACAGTAGGAGAAAAATTATCATCTCTTCAAGTGTCAGCTGTGAGCCAGATGAACCTTCCTGGTAACCTTACCAGATAAGTACAATTAGTCCTATGCCACGGGTGAAGAAATTACAGCTCAAGGTGATTTAATAACTTAGCCAAGTTCATCCAGTGAGGGGCACGGCTGGGTTTTAATCTGACATTTGGCTGACTCCAAAGCCTGTTCTCTTCCCACAGCCCATCTGGCTCTGAACCCCAAAGCCATCCTCAGATATGGGAAGTAATTCCAGCCTGTCCACTGCTTAATTGTTATGTAGTTGAAATGCACTCTGCTAGCGGATGAGGTACAGCGGGCTGGGGTTGCCAGGTAAGACTGCCACAGTGTTTTAGGAATATCTCAACCCTGTGGGTCTCTAGCAATGGGCATCCCTGCTTCAATTTGCCAGCTGAATAGAGAAACAGCTATTCTTTAACCTAGAGAGAGATAACTCCAGAATGGAGCTCCTTACAAATTAGTCTGTCCCATTACTTTGTATGAACCACCTGCTTATGCTAGCACTTAACACACACATCATGAGTACTAGCCACAATATTATACCTTGGGAATAAACAACTATATACAAATACCCTCTTCTCCCTGTTTATTTTAACATAAGCACTGAAGTGCTCTGTTGAAACTGCCCTTCTCAGTAAGAAAAGCTAGAGAAGGCTGGAGAGCATTCATATTCCAGGGACCACAGAGGGCCCATGAATAAACAGCACATCTGGAAATGGGCCAAATGGGACAAAGATCTTAAACATGACATCCATACATATTCTATTACTTGTCATCACAACCACACTTTTTTTAATCTTTTTCATCCACAAGTCTTTACTCCATAAAATTTTCTGTTAACTTCCCAATAATATAATTTTATCATGACCTCTCAACCTTGTAACGTATTTGCTACAGGAAATTACATTTTTCACTAAAGTAATATAACACTTGCTATAGGATTCTAATTTTGCTCAAACTGAGTGGTACATAAATTCACAAGCCTTGGGTTAATTATTCTATTATTACATAGAACATTTATTCGTTTATTCATTCAGACAACAAATATTATTCAAAAATCTAGTCTGAGCAAGTCTGAGCACCAGGGATACAGCAGTGAATCAAGCAAAGTCCTTGGACTTCACATGCTAGTGGAGTGCTAGACAACAAAGAAATAAATACATGCATAATAAAATACCAAGTGGTTGTAAATGCTATAAAGAAATATCAATTAAGGTAAGGCTGTGCAGGGTGATAAAGGGGGTTATTTTAGACTGTGGCTGAAGAAGTCTTCTTTGAGAAGAGGCATTTGAGTATCGACCTAAATCAAAATATGGGAATAATCCCTGCAACTCTCAGGAGGAAGAGTATTCCAGAAGAAGAAACAGCAACTACAAAAGCTTTGAGGTTTTGTTAGAAGGTTTTGGGGCTGACATTCTCCCTTGACTGTGGATAGTAAAACTACCTATTAGAGTTCTGATCCAAAGTCAATGTGAAGCCTCATTTTTCCCACAGTAAAAACATGCATATATACAGAGGCAAATTTAACATAAACATTTATAATAGTGTTACAGTTTGAGGTACTACAACATAAGACATTATAATTTTCAGGGTTCTTCAAAGAAACAGAACCAATAGGATGTGTATATATCCAGAAAGAGATTTATTACAAGGAATTGGCTCATGCAAGTATGGAGGCTGGCAAATCCAAATCTGCACTGTGGGCTGGCAGGCATGAGACCCATGAGAGCTGATGGTGCAGCTCCAGTCTGAGGGTCAGCAGGTAGAGATCCAGAAAAGCCAATGTGCAGAGGAAATCCCAAGACAGTCTGCTGAAAATTTCCCTCGTGCTTGAGAAGACCAGTCTTTTTGTTCTATTCAAGCCATCAACTGATTAGATGAGGCCCACCACACTATGAAGGACAAGCTGCTTTACTCTGAGTTCACATAATTAAATGTTAATTTCATCTCAAAACACCTTCCAAGATGATACATAAAAATTAACCATCACAAGCAGTATGGTTACTGAGGCAACAAGAAACTGTTGTGGGAAGGCAGGATGAGCTGACATCAGGCAGATGTGGGGACAGATATCCACTTAGCTACAAATGCTCACTTGGAAGAATATTGCTAGCTTTTCAGTCCCACTCTCACAGCATTAAATGCTGGGTATTCACTTAAGTGGGCACAGTTGTAAAATCTAAGCAGTGGTATTGCTGTGTAGGAGATGTGTTCACATGGTAGGACCAAAGCTACTTGAGTAAGGGTCAAGCAGGAGATTAGGTAAAGTACCAAGACCCCCCATCAGAATCACTTGGCTTCAGGCAAGACTATACCACAGTGTGAGCACCTGATATGACACTAGACCAGGGTAACTCATGAGAACCAAAGAGAGAAAACCTAAGCAAACCCCATTCCTGTGCTCAGAGCCAACTCAGAGCAGAAAGGCAAGAAAAGGTGAACAAGTCAACAGCTCCTTAGATGCCCAGGCAGCACCTCATTCACCACATTGTGGCCCTGGTTGGAGAAGCGTATGGTTCAGGTAAGGTCTGAATTATGGCACCCTAAGTCCCTAAGCCCCTAGGTTATGGAATCCTAAATGGAGTCATACCGTGAAGTTAGCTTTGATGAAGTGGAGAAAACAGAGGTAGAGAAAATGAGAAGGTAGATAACATAGATCTGTATAAATTAGAAGCTGGCATTAATAGTTTTGTTCCTGTGGATAAAGTAGCCTTCTAACATTACTCAGTACTGCTTTAGTAAAACATTTGTCCACCAAAATCTGCTGAGTTGTCTTCACTCAAGGAATACTTCTCATTCATCTGTCACCACAGTTTGACACACAGAAAGTGGTGCCCTTCATTCTATAATCTAAAATAAACAAAAAGTGGGGCACCTGGGTGGCTCAGTTGGTTAGGCATCCAACTTTGGCTGAGGTAATGATCGTGCAGTTCATGAGTTCAAGCCCCACATCAGGCTCTGTGCTGACAGCTCAGACTGCTTCAGATTCTGTGTCTCACTCTCTCTGCCCCTCCCTGGCTCTCTCTCTCTCAAAAATAAATAATTAAAAATTAAAAAAAAATAAATTAAATAAACAAAAAGAAAGAGTCAAAAATTCCAGTTTCACTCACTTGTAAAGATCTAAATAGTTTAGAGCACTATTTCCTTAAAACAGGTAAGAATTCACTTTGCTTTATTTAACAAATTTGCAGAGAAATTCTTGGCTTACTTCAAGGCCACATAATATGAAAGGAAAGATAAATCTAGTAAGCATCTATTTTAGCAGCTAAGAAAGATGGGAGAGATTTATTTGTATAACAGAGCTTTTGGGGGAGCTACTATTAATAGTGTAGCTGATTCCTGTTATCAATCAATGTATTCATCCAAAAGCAAAATATCTTCTAAATCAAAATACAGTGTATCTCTCTGGACAAGATCCACTTTCCTACTTCCAAGTTCATGGTAATAAAGCATGATGGATTATTTAGCTTCTTAAGAGGTGGTTAAACAGCTATTTTAAGAAAAAACTCACTTGATGGAATACTCCCCTTTCTCCACTTTTAAGTATGCAAACATCTACCTTCCATAACTTAAGTGGGAAAATGTTAATGGGGTAATAAAATGTAATAAAGGTCCTATGTTTTTGAATTGGTCAAATATCTGTGTTTTTCAGAATTCAGACTCTCATACCCCTATTTTCACTGTTTCATGGTATGGAAAATGCATTCTTAAAAGGACTGTTTTCCATCAAGTGGCATCAACCCACATCTCCTAAGTGTATATACAAGAGAGGAAGCTTTGTGTGATTCGTATTCCAAATTCGTGTACCAAAATTACATTAAAGGTAAGAGTGAAGCCCCAACACATTAATTAATTCCTTTAAGAATTTTAAGGGGCGCCTGGGTGGCTCAGTCGGTTAAGCAGCCGACTTCGGCTCAGGTCATGATCTCGCGGTCCGTGAGTTCGAGCCCCGCGTCGGGCTCTGTGTTGACAGCTCAGAGTCTGGAGCCTGTTTCAGATTCTGTGTCTCCCTCTCTCTGACCCTCCCCCATTCATGCTCTGTCTCTCTCTGTCTCAAAAATAAATAAACGTTAAAAAAAATTTTTTAATAAAAAAAAAAGAATTTTAAGTGTCAGGAAACAAAAAGAGTGAAATGGTTTCTTCAACAACCCCTGGCATTCAATTATTCTTACATGAATATCATAATGAAGACCTACATCTGTGGGAGACAGAAGACTAGACTTTGCTGACCGAAGTCACTCAAACCAAAAAAGGACGGTAGTTGGCTGGGATGGAGAGGAAATCACAGCGTTTCTCCCAATGGATAGTTTTTTGATACTGACTTCCAAATTCCTTTTGTTGTGAACTAAGCTGAGCTGGTTTGGCTATCTGAAAACAGCCAAAACCTTTGTAAAAGCCTCTAGCGATAAGAGCCAGATGGGACGTAACAATGAAAACAAGTCTTAGACAAGGGTCTGCTGGGATGTAAACATTTATGCGCAACTAGATAAAGTCTACACCACCTGTTCTTGGAACCTCAGAGAGACCCCCTCTGTTTTCAGGCCTTTTAGGAGAATCTTGCTTAACAGATTCACTCTGAGGAGGATGTCCAGTGCTGTGAGGCAGCATCAGCTTACCTTCTAGTCAGGACAGTGGATAGTCTTTTCTGTAGGGAAACACACCCGAACAGAGTTCAGTTCTAGCTCCATAAGCCTGCTGGGCTTGCCAGAGTGGGATCTTGTTCATTTAAGGCCAATAGTGCCCGTACACTCCTTCTGGCCGGCCACTTAGTTTGACCACTACTTATTTCAATGATGTAAGATTATTTTCTAACAATTCTCATGCTAAAGAACAAAGCTCTGGTAGGAATTTTGACAATATCGGAAGTGTAGACTCTGTGATAGTTTTCAGGCTAGGCTATCGTTTCTAATCGTTTAGTTAAACATCAGTCTAGATGTTGCTGGGAAGTTATTTCTTATATGTGATTAATGTTTATAATTAGCGGATTTTAAGTAAAGGACCTTACCTCCATGGCTAGGTGGGCCTCATCCAATCAGCTTGAGCTCTAAAAACAGAGACTGAGGCTTCCAAAGGAAGAAGTAATTCTTCCTCAAGACTCCAACATAGAAACCTGCCTGTTCAAGGTTCTGGTCTGTCCCACAAATTTCAAACTTGCCCACCCCCATGATCACCATGAGTCAATTCCTTAAAATAAATCTCTCTTTCACACACACACACACACACACACACACACACACACACACACACAGTTTTTCTGGAGAACCAAGAGCAACTTAGATCCCTAATGGGGGACCTTCAAGTGCTTCTTGAAGCACTTCAAGTGCTAACTAACCACCTCTAAGAGTGTACATTATAGGTCACTTAATCCCACACACATTCAATACAATATCAAAGTATATTATCATCCAGACAATATGTCACCTTGTTCTGTATGTCCCTTCCCTCACTGTTTCTTCTATATATTTTTGCCTCATTTCAGATTAACAGTTAACTAGATGTGGAGATAACTTCTCTCCCGTACATCTGTCCAGTTACGTTTATGTAGCTCCCAAAAGATTCACTCAAGACCCTGAGAACTTACTAGAGCAAGTGTAAGTAGTGAAGAGTTATGTAGGGTGATAGTTTTGCTTTCCATGGGTAAGATGTCATGTAATGTAGTAGTAAGCTAGCTATTCTAGGTGAAATTGTCCTCCCCAAATTATACTATCTTATGAATATACTCACCTCTCATTTCATTAGAAGTGTTTGGAGCTGCAATCCTCACTACAGCAAAACCCAACATGCACATGTATAGCCTCTGCCTCTACATTAGCACAAATAATGTGCTCGGAAACCAGAATGAGGAGTAAGATTCCATAAATCTGTTTCTGCTTCTGAACACTCATTGTTTTCACTCCACTATGGCTCACTGGACATCTAAAACTATAAAAGAAATTATTCCAAAGGAATCCATATTTAGGTGGTTTTTAAAAAGAGATATCTCTGTGGATTACTTTGTTATTGTTTTCAAAAGTAGGAATGTGGCAAGTGAAAATTTTTTCAACATTATGTGAAAGTCCACTTCAAATATGTAGGTCAACATATCTCCCAGAAAGTAACACAGAACACCAATCCTTTAAAAAGCCTCTTTAAAAAATGGGTTATATATGATTAAATAAAGTTTAGAAAGAAGTTTTACTACATGTCCCTAACTCTAACCAGAAATTCACAAAGTATAAAGCTAATGCCATAAAGCCCTTCAGTAGAGCTTTTTCTTTTTTAACTTTGTTAAACCTAGTGTTTCTGAAATGCATTTGATAACAGAATCTTTATTTGAGTAACTTCCCTTAACAGCCCATAAAATACTAGAACATACTATGAAAAATGTGGGTATGAACTATTCCAGACAGAATGAGGTTAAAAAGAAAAGTTTCCACATTCAGAGATTCTATAACTTCTCTCAAGAAGTCATCTCAGTGTCTGACAAACAGAAAATCTTTCTGTATCTGAGATAAATCCCTCATGCTACATTTTAAACATTCCCTGCTGTTGCGACTCTGCGGAGAAGAACAGCTGGCCACCATTTTCCATGTGAGAAATCATTTTTCGTTTAGAGACCTGTCTTAGGGCATCTATCTACCTTCTTTGTCACAACAAGAGCAAGTACAATGATTAAATCTTTCTTAGATATTCATCTTCCACAAATGTTAACTATCTTTGCAGCTCTACTTGGAATCATCTACTTTCTCCATTACATTTTTAAGTTAGAAAGTCCGTAAGTATAGCTACTCTATTAGAAATATGACCGGTACTTAGTACCACAGTGCTGACAGATTACTGTGGAGTAATACCTCATGTGGGAATCGGGTCTAAAAGGCAACAAATGAAGCAAAATCATGTAGAGTTAAAATACTCTTCAGACCCTATTAAAGGCTTGATGGTGAAGAAGGACATGCCATCCCCAAAGATGCATCTCCCTCCAGATCTAGGGGCTGTACCAAATAAAGTAGTTGGGTTCTTCTCAGAGGCCACGTTGTATGAAAAATGCGTATCTTTAAACACTAGAACCCTGTTCACCACAGCAAGATGCTTGCACCAAGAGGACTCACAGGAGCTGGATCTGGAACTGACAAAGAGAAGAACCAATCCATATCTCTTATTTCCTTCTTTCTCCTGGGACTGCAGTCAGTGAGAGCAATAGTGTGAATTGTATCCACACTATTAAGTTGTGATTTTTCTCTTTCATTTTTGCTTTTGAGATTTAAAATTAATCTACTATAATTGCATTTGTGCAAATGTACCTATGATGCAAATAACTTTATGTCAAAATGCATTTGATTATCATTTTAGTTACGTTTTTAAAAATCTATTCAGGGGCGCCTGGGTGGCTCAGTCGGTTAAGCGGCCAACAACAACTCAGGTCATGATCTCACGGTTTGTGAGTTCGAGCCCCATGTCAGGCTCTGTGCTGACAGCTCGGAGCCTGGAGCCTGCTTCGGATTCTGTGTTTCCTCCTCTCTTTGCCCCTCCCATGCTCATGCTCCGTCTCTCTCCGTCTCTGATTAATAAATAAACGTTAAAAAAAATCTATTCATTATATTCTAAGTACAAGGAAAGAGGAGTCTATTTATTATTTGTTTTATTCTGTTTCAATGTTCAGTAAACAATTACAATAGGCAACAGGAGGGGGGAATATTGGGCAAAAACATGAATATGACCCAACCTCTGGTCTCGGACTTCATATTTGATGGAAACAAGCATAAACAAAACCAAAATCAAAATAAGACTGTATTAAGTATCATAATTGTATAGGAAGGGAAGAAATTCATTCTGCTTAAATCATGAAAGAATGTTGCCCCAAAAGTATCAAGTCTTGAACAACAAGGAGGATTTTATTAACTGTGGAAAGGTGCTGTGTGCATGTTGTGTATGTGGAAATGTATAGTGGGGGGCTTGGGAAATTTTTATGCAAATGGAGCAGGAGAAAAGGCAAGTAGATATGAAATGAGTATTCTGTGTCAGAAAGAGCCCATAACCTGGAACTTTGATTCTTGTGTTGCTGGGAGTTGGATAAGGGGAAAAAAAAAGAACTGAAACTAGAAAGAAAGATGGCTGGAGCCAGTTTGTGAAGGAGCCTGAATGCTCCACTAAGGAATATAGACTTAATGGAGAACAAAGAGACCATGATGAGTTCTTGACAGGGGAGTGACATGTTTACATCATATCCCTGGTGGAGTGAATGAAATGGAAGTAGGGCAAGCCAAGCTCCTCAAGGCAGGTAGTAGGTCTTATTCCATTTTTATTTGCCACATTCAGCATAATATCTAGTATTTTGTCTCCTACTTTACCACTGATTTTTCTTGCAAAGGTATTGCCTTGTGTGTGTGTGTGTGTGTGTGTGTGTGTGTGTGTGTGTGTGTATCTCACTACCATGAAAGCTATTGTGTTTCACTTGAATACTTTGTCACTTTCACAGTAATTTTTCATGTCCATCATGTTCTCCAAGTGAGAATCCCCATATAGTGCAGTATATATATATCTATATATGTAGCTGCTAACTGTGACTAGTCATGCTACTCAGACACCTGGTCCCTGCCTATGACAGACACAGAAAGTACAAGTGGCACAGGGATGATGAAGGGAAATAATGGACAGGAAGCTTCCACTTCACTTCTTTTGTGTGAGTCTTGGAAACTATCCCATTCTCAGCAGTGGTACTCCTAGTAATCCAAGGCTATTGATCATTCATTTGCTCAAGCAATATGTATCTAATACCAAATAAATACTGGTTTTATTCTAGGCTCTTTGGGCTACATTGACAAGCAAAATGGGGGAAGATTCCATGCTAACATTCTAGTTGGGAAGGGAGATTATCAGGGAAGGAGGTAATAAGCAGTAAATATAAATAAATTATGCATCATGTCAGAAGGTAATAAGTGCTATGAAAAAAATTAGAGATTGAACAGATAAAGAGTACCTGGAGGGTATCATGGGATGAGATGCAATTAAATATGATGGGTCAACCTGCTCAACATCATTAATCATAATGAAAATGAAAATTAAAGTCACCATGAGATACCACTTCATGCCTACTAAATTGGCTAAAATGAAAATGAGTGATAAGAGCAAATATTGATTAGGAAACTGGAACCCTCATGTTGCTATGGAAATGTAAAAGGGACAACCACATTAGAAAACTGTCTCAGGTAATGATAGTGCCTGGAACTAGAATGGTAGTGGTAGAGGTTAAAAGATTGAATGTATTTTAAGGAAAAAGTCAACAGGCTTTATGATGGATTAAATGTATTATGTAAGAGAAAGAGGAATCTATGGCAATCTAAGATTTTTGTCTGAAAAACTGGAACAGTGGGCTTAGTGATTACTAGATGGGAAAGATTTCAGGAAGTACAGGTTGGGGTAGTGGGAATCAGAAGTCCAGTTTAGACACATTAAACTTGAGATGCATATTTTTATAACCAGTAGGAGATATAATTTAGACAATTTAATATGAGTTTGAAGTTTGGAGAAGTCCAAGCAGAAGACCTAAATGTTGAGGTTGCACTATCCAGATGGTACTTAAAGCCAAGAGACTAGATGAGATCACTATAAAGATAAGATAAAGAAGACAATTCATAGGCTAGAAGAAATCTATGGATCAGCCTTGGAGTATTATAAAATTTAGAAGGGAAATGAGGAGGTGACTGAGAAAAGGTGAAGCCAAAGGAAATCTAAACAAGATTGAGGACAAATTGAAGGAAGTATTTCATGGAGGAAGAAAAAAATGAAGAGAGTTTAATGAGTTGAAAGGTCAAGATGAGGGTGAGAACTTTGAAATTGTGATTCTTGATCACCTCAGTAAGAATTACTTTCATGGTATATGGTTTCACTCTTATGTGGATCCTGAGAAACATAACAGAAACCCATGGGGGAGGGGAAGGAAAAAAAAAAAAAAAAAAAAAAAAAAAAAAGAGGCTAGAGTGGGAGAGAGCCAAAGCATAAGAGACTGTTAAAAACTGAGAACAAACTGAGGGTTGATGGGGGGTGGGAGGGAGGGCAGGGTGGGTGATGGGTATTGAGGAGGGCACCTTTTGGGATGAGCACTGGGTGTTGTATGGAAACCAATTTGACAGTAAATTTCATATATTAAAAAAAAAAAAAAAAAAAAAAAGAATGTTATGCAGGTAGATAAATGGAAATTTAGATTTGAAATGTGAATCAAACTTAAATCAGCAATAATAAAAACAAGTGTAAGGAAAAAAAAAAAAAAAAAAAAAGAATTACTTTCATGGTATAGTAAAAACAGAAGACTACCTGGAAAGCATTCAAGAAAGAAAAGAGGTATAAAGGCAATATGTGTATACAATAATTATGACTTTTTTCTATGAAAAGGGAATTTATAAATGAGATGGTAGTTGAAGGGAAATGTGAGCTCAAGGGAGGGTTTGGATGGATGGATGGATGGATGGATGGATGGATGGATGGATGGATGAGGTCACCTCTACTGGAGAAAAAAAGCCTTCAAATCACCCACCCTTCCAGTGGGGGTTCCATTGCTTCACAAAATGATGAAAAGATATATCATTGTCATTTTTAGGCAAGTCAGATCTCTGGTACCCTCAACCCCACGCAACATTCTCCCCTTGTAAGTAGGCCATATGATTGTAAAATACATAATAAAAATAACCCCAAACCTCAAGGCACCTTGTGAGAAAGTAATGAAAAACCAATACCAAATAAATTACTCATAAATAAAATTCAATGATGTTTTTTGTTATGCAGGGAAACCACATTAGAAGACATAGGAAATTGAGAACTATAAAAAATAGATCCAATGACATTGATTCTGCCAATCAAAATTAGACTGGTTATTTTCCTGATTTATGCCACTATTTATTGCAAACCAACATTCTTAGTCCAGCTTAAATGGGCAAGAGTCATAAAGGAAACCCGAGTACATTTTCAGATGATGGTCCTCCTGGGGTATAACATTAACTATTCATAGAAGAAAGAATCAGCCTTCAGTTTTAATTCCCTTTATCTCTACTGTACATACATTCCAATGGGGTGATTATTCTAATCATAATGGTCAACAACAAATTAGTTCATTTAAAAATTTAATGCTAACAGAGGACTGAATTAAATGCTAAATTCTTATATGATTGTTTGCATGATGTAATATATGTTGAAATTCAGTCTTAGTGCAGGTATAATAGGAGTAGGAGGAGAATATGATAGAAAGGCACAGAATGAACCAAGTTCTACACACAAATTCTCACTGTGATTCTCTTTAAGGGGCACAACACTTAGAGATGAAACCTGAGTTCTTTTGAGATAAATAAGAAGCTAAGCTTGAGGTCTTGAATTTCTAATGCTATGAAAAAGCATAAATTTCAAACAATCCATATATTCAATCTGCAATTTTTCTAGAGGAAAACCTAGGTAACATATCTTAGGGCTTTTACCCAATTCTGGACAATATCTTATAAACTTTAAATATCTATTCATCGGGTCTCCTACCTAACCTAACCCTCCAACTAGTTTATGAAAATTTTTTTTTAATGAGGAGACTCGGAATCTGGGTGGATCAATCAATTAAGTATCTGACTCTTGATTTTGGCTCAGGTCATGATCTCATGGTTTGTGAGATCGAGCCCCGCATCTGGCCCCTGTGCTGTCAGCATGGAGCCTACTTGAGATTCTCTCTCTCTCTCTCTCTCTCTCTCTCTCTCTCTCTCTCTCTCTCTTTGCACCACCCCCCCGCCCCGGCTCATGTGCACATGCATATTCTCTCTCTCAGAATAAATAAACATTTTTTTTAATGAGAAGACATGATTTGTAACTCTCTGTATACTCCTGTATCTCTCTGATTTCAGTTGGTACCACTGTACTCCTGACTCATTGTACTGCAGCCCATTGCTTCCCTATTGGTCCTGAATTATCAGCCATGCTCCCTCCTCAGGATCCTGGTGCCTAATTTTCCTCTGCCTAGAATGCTTTTCCCTCAATACTCTAAGTGGCTCATTCCCCTGGTGCCTTCTGGACTTGTACCATGTGTCATCTTACTTGAAAGCTCTTGTCTTAATGTCTACACAGTATTTATCAATACTTAATTCAATTTTATTTATTTATTCTTAATTTATTTATATTGAGAGAGAGAAAATACACATGCATGTGCAAGCAGGGAAGGGGCAAAGAGAGAGAGAGAGTAAGCATCACAAGCAGGCTCTATGCTGTCAGCACAGAGCCCAATGTGGGGCTCCATCTCATGAACCTCAAAGTCATGTATTGAGCCGAAATCAAGAGCCGTACACTCAACTGACTGAGCCACCCAAGCGCCATTATCAACACTTAATTCTAATACAGACATACAATTTTATTTATTAATTATTCCCCTCTACTATAATCTAAGTCCATGAGACCAGAACCTTTGTTTTGTTCTCTGCTCTAATCCCAGAACTAGACAGGTACCTAGTCTGTACTAGGCACTCAACAAATATTCAATGATGAAGGAAGAAGAAAGACTAGAAAGAGCACCTGCCCTCTCCTTACTGGTCAAGGTGGCTGTGGTATACTTAAGAATGAAAGACATATTTTGTCTGATCCTCTGGACTTTGTGTATATGCTTTCTTATCCAATAAAAAATATACTTTCTGATAATAGGCTTCCTATCCCCTCAAAATTTAAGAACATAGGAAGAGTTATGAGATAAATTTAACCCAATAATTATTGAATACAGTGAGCACGTTAATGAAAACATTTCTAGGCCAACAGAGTTGTGCTTATTTTGCTGATAATTCTGTATACATCTCATTCATTGTTTGTTTGTTTTAACATTAATTATTGTCAAATTGGCTTACATTCAACACCCAGTGCTCATCCCAACAAGCACCCTCCTCAATGCCCATCACCCGTTTTCTCTCCCCCCTCCCCCATCCACCTTCAGTTTGTTCTCTGTATTTAAGAGTCTCTTGTGGTTTGCCTCCCTCCCTCTCTGTTTGTAACTATTTTTCCCCCTCCCTTCCCCCATGGTCTTCTGTTAAGTTTCTCAAGATCCACATATGAGTGAAAACATATGATATCTGTCCTTCTCTGACTGACTTATTTCACTCAGCATAATATTTGTTTTTTTTAACACAAAAGAATGTCTATAAAAGCAAGACCTCTGTTTTCCTATAAGTTCACTCCCTACTGGATGATAAACAGAGTCAGAGTCCTTAAGATCATTGCCTTAGTAACTAATCATTGCACATGAAAAATAGGATGGTCAGAAATAACAAGTGAGGCAGGAAACAACAGGCCTCAAGAGGTTGCCGAGTAGCAGGAGAATCTGATTTTTAAGGGCTGATTTCCAACTCTCTAC
Organism: Panthera onca; assembly: GCF_046562875.1. Classification (NCBI taxonomy): domain Eukaryota; kingdom Metazoa; phylum Chordata; class Mammalia; order Carnivora; family Felidae; genus Panthera; species Panthera onca. The sequence goes on from NC_138345.1 coordinate 62,683,422, forward strand.
CAGTGCATAAACAGACCAAAAAGCAGAGAGGCCAGGCCACAAAAGCATGAAATAGAAGCCAGACTTCTGTCTCCAACCTTTAAAAGAACAAAATATAGAATATAAATTGCCTCCAAGGATTGCCTGAGGCATTAGTTAATGTTTGCAAAAAATTTTCAAGATGAAAAGTATCAGAGAAGAGCTAAATCCTACTATCTCAATAACTGGAATGCTATTTTTTTTTTCATGCTACATTACAAATACTTCTAAATACATTCTACCAAAAGAAAAGCCTGAACAGCCTTCCAAAGGGAAATTTCCATTCATTCATCACATTAACAAAGACACTCTGGGGACAGCCAAGATTTGCCTTCTGTGAATCTACTGCCATCATGAAGGTCCATATTTAAAATACGTGAGTGAGATGACAGCCTATGGGGAGTCAGCACTCCCTTTAATTTGTTGCGAAGGAGTCAAGAAAATCACTTACCGACACACCAATCCAGTGTTCCACTACATGTGCTTCTGCAAGTTAATTACAACGTAGCAGATGCACTATACCATGAGTTAGGGCCAAATGCTAATAATTCATATCCCTCCCCCAAATTTCATGATGCTATTGAGTTTTGGTCTTTGTAAGTTAGTGTTTTTTCAAAGTATGTTTCCTCTACCACCAGTAACAGCACCAGTAACAACACATTAGAAATGCAGATTCTCACATTACATCTACAGAGTCCAGAATTTGGAGATGGAGTTCAATAAGCCCTAAAACAAGCCCTCCAGGTGATTCTGGTGCATTGCATTATAAGTAATATTTAATTTATAATTTTTTAAAAACCTGACTATTAAAATCCAATTGGACAGAATAATTGACTTACTACTAATTTATTTACTTATTTAGCCAATGTATATTAAGTGCCCATCTTGTAATAACTATTGCTCTGAAAGCCAGAGATTCTACAGCAAACAGAACAGACACACACCCTGACCTCATGGATCATTAAACATTCTAGTTGAAGTAGGCAGACAGACAAAATAAGCAAACTACATGGTATTTTAGAAAATAAATACTGTAGAAGAAATAAAACAATGAAAGGAATATGGGGCATTGATGAGAAGGGGCATAAATGCATTTGATATGACATGGTTGTAGTTCATAAAATTTGAGCTTTGGGTCACTAATTGGTATGTCAGAGTGGTTTTTCACATCATTTTTCTAAGGCCCACTTATAAATTGATCTAAGATGTCACGGTTACGTAAGTATGTTTTAAGTACTTTACAAAGATTTTCAGAAATATATATTACATTTTGTATTCAAATCTTAGTTCTAAATGTAGCCCTGCTTTTACCCTTTTTGTATGTTTTAAACTTTATTTTTAGTACTTAAAATTGTTATTTAACCATTATATTAAATCAAATGTTTAATGACTGTACTATATTTGGAAATGGGGCCTTTTAGGAGGTAACTAAGGTTAAATGAGGTAAAAGGGTGGGGGTTTGTGGCACCTGTGTGGTTCAGTCGGTTAAGTGTCTGACTTCAGCTCAGGTCATGATCTCACGGGTCATGAATTCGAGCTTTGCATTGGGCTCTGCTGTCAGCATAGTCTGCTTCAGATCCTCTGTCCCCCCACCCCCACCCCCCGTCCCTCCTCCACTCATTCTCTCTCTCTTTCTGTCTCAAAAAAACAAAAACAGAAAAAAGGTGAGGTGGGGACCTAATCCAACAGAACTGATGTCCTTCTAGGAAGAGGAAGAGACACCAGAAAGGTATCTCTCTCTCTCTTTTCAAGGGCACAAAGGAAAAGCTACGTGAGGACATAGTGAGAAGGCAGCTGTTGGCAAGCCAGAAAGACAGGTGTCAGAAGCCAACTTTCCCAGAACCTTGATCTTGCACTTCCAGCCTCCAAGACTATAAGAAAATAAATTTCTATTACTTAACCCACCCAGTCTGTGGTATTCTGTCATGGCACCCCAAGCACACTAATATATAAGTATAACCATCTCTTTTTAAATAAAGAGTTCATTTGCATTTTGAGAAAATTTCCCTTAAAGCTCCCTAAGCAATGCAGGCTCCCAAGACCATCACGACCACCAAAAGAAATGTGACTAAATTCCACATGTCCTTTATAGTCTCCCCTAGAGGAATACTGACCAGCTGTCTGCAGTATTACACGATAGTGGGTGTGAAAAGTAGCCACATGTGGAAGACCAGGAGGTAGGACCAAGATAAAGAATAACTGGAGCACAACTTGTGGTCACCTCATTTGTATTAAGTAATATTCAAGAAGCAAGGGGGGATATAAAATATTCACACATGAAATGACTTCCATGTCTAGAATTTGCTTCAAAAGAATTCAGTGTAGGGGAAAGGAGAAAGCAGGCAGGAAATGAATGAGACAAGATTGGCCATGAGCTCATGATGCTTGAAGCTGAGTAGTGCATAGTATAGAATTCATTTTAGTTAATCATCAAATTCATCATTTTTTGACACATTTTCACGGATTGGTTGCTATATTAGGTGCTGACTATTCAATGGTGTGCAAAAAAGACAGTTTTTTAAACATGTATTAAATAATATACATACAAATATGTTATAAAGATAATTGCTATGAAGAAAAAAGTGCTAGAAGAGCACGAGATAGGTTCCTACCTTAGATAAGGCTTTCCTAAGAAAACAACATTTGAGCTGAGCAGTCAGACCATTCTAGGTAGAGGTGGGCAAATTCTGGATGAGTACAGAATGCTTCTGTGAGATGACACTGAATAGTCAGGCATGGACAGATCATGCAGTGACCAGATTATTCAACAAATACAAAAGACAGAGCAAGATGCCAAGTAAAAACATGGGAATGAATACAACCCGGAAAATCTATATTGTAGGACAATCTAGAAAAATAAATGACTAGTTTCTCCAAAAAATGTATTAGAAGGGGAAAAAAAGAATAAGAAACCCATACTCAAAAGAAATTTAAGTGACATGCTGAGCAATTATAATATATGGATGGACCTCATTCAGACCCTGATTTGAATATATGGACTATAAAATCTATATGAGATAAAACAGGGAATTTGAGTTGGATATTTGATGAAGGAAGAAATCTCGATTTTTTTAGATGTGATAATGGTATTAAAGTTATTTTTTAAAAGAATCATAATTTAGATATCATGCTAAAATATTTACACATGAAATGACATGCACATCCAGAATTTGCTTTAAAAAAATCAGCACAGGGAAAGGAAAAGCAGGTAGGAGATGAATGAGACAAGATTGGCACAGCTCATGATGCTTGAAGCTGAGTGTTGCATAGTTAGAGCTTTACTTTGCTTTCTTCTCTTGTGTCTGTAAATTTGAAACTATCCATAATAAAAATTTTCAAAAAGAAAAAAGAAAAACATTAGAAGAAAAAGGGCAATAGTGAAAGTGCATGGGGGAAAATCAGGGCTATGCATTTATCCAAACCAATGTCTCTTTTCGATTCATGTATATTGTGCTCATAAAATTCAAGATACCACCAACATTCAGGCCAGATGATTAAAGTCAGATCAATGCTACTAATAAACTTTTTAAGTACTATTTGAAATATTGACACAGCATTGGGAAATTTTGCAAATTTAAGCAGAAAGAATCCATTTGGAATCATTCCAAAAGTAAATTACATTTTAGGGGGTCTATTTGAGCTAGCTGTAATCAGCAACTCAAGTATTTTTTTTTAAACTCATTGACTATGAATTACATTTCAAACTAATCATCTTGTTTATTTCTGCTAAAATTTCAGAAACCAAGTGATCAGCCGAAAATTCCTGCCCTGCCAGGTCTCTTTTTTAAAGCTAAAGCAATTTTTCTGCCATAAATTCTGCTAGTCGGAGGAAAGACATTAAAATATCTTGCCAACAAAATAGAATATAAAACACAAATAAGCCAAGAATTAAGCTTAAACAATTTAGTCATGCATTTTTGTTGGTTAATCAGGAAAGAGTAAAGGAATTCATAACAAAAATATATGACTGGGAAAGGGGAGATAAGACTGTAGGGAAATTGGCATCCATCAACTGGCACTTAATTAAATTGTATAGCCCTTTGTATTCAAACTATTTTAATCAAGAAAAAAATTTTTAATCCCAGGATGCCTTAAATTCAAAAAGATGATCAGAGCTCTGTTCTTTTGTCTTTGAGGAACACTTTCTGAGAAGTAACAGGAGTCCAAAATACTTCCTGAGCATGGGGAAGGTACATATGAAATTTTTTTTAAAAAGCAGCAAGTGTTTGTCTTATATCAGAACATTAGTGTTCAAAGCCAAATGACCCCTCTGATTCTTTTACTTAAAAACTCCGTTTATATAAAGTTAGAGTGGCTTATAGGACTTGCCTCCGCCTTGGGGAAGAACATCATTTGGCTTTATCAAGGACACTAGTTTCAATTTAAACACATTTAAGACCAGCATGTGGCACTTCACCCTGCCCTAACTCCTTCTGTTCTACTTGCCAGATACTGGTGATCTGACCTCCTTGCCAAGTCTGTCCCCTATTTTTGCCCTCAACATTTCTGAGTTAGCACTGATGCTTCAAAGGGCCTTTGGTCTGACCTGGCACCAGCTATAATAGGTCTAGGCAGGTATCACCATCTTACTCTTTTGTCACCTACCTTCTCCAGGACCATCCAAAGAAAGTTATTATTAGCACAACTCTTCTCAACAGAACCATTTAATTCACTGGATGTGCAGAACCTGTCCCCTATCTGCTTATACTCCAAGTAATAGCCACACACACATTCCCACTCACATTGCAAGGTGGAATGGAGTATGGGCCACCAACACCAAGTGTCAAAGGAGTTCAAGAAATAAGACATTAATGAATAAGGGAAGAATATGGGAAGATGTATCTTTTCTAGCCAGAATTTAGATAGTTGGAATGATGGGAAAAGAACCAGTCTGGCAGGGGCCACTGAATCAGAAAGCCTTAACATTATGAACAAATGTGACATTTTTCTGAGGATGGTAAAAACACAGTACAAAGGCGCCTGGGTGGCTCCGTCGGTCAAGTGTCCAACTTCATGTCATGATCTTGCATTGATGAGTTCAAGCTCTGCATCGGGCTCTGTGCTGAGAGCTAAGAGCCTGAAGCTTGCTTTGGATTCTATGTCTCCCTCTCTCTCTACCCCTCCCCTGCTTGCCCTCTGTCTCTCTCCATCTCTCAAAAAATAAAAAACATTAAAAAAATTTTAAAAACACAGTAAAGACTGTGTACCATATAGTAGCAATAATTACTAAATCAGTTTGAAGAGGTTGCCATTTGTCTCAAGCTGTAGAGATCCTTAAATTCCAGGTATACAGCAAAACTTATTTTGCAGTTTTCTCTGGAGATTTAAACAGGAGAGATCTGACAAAATCAATGATACAGAAACATCGATCTTGTGTGAAATTTACTAATAGAGCACAAAAATAATTGTCTTGGTGGAGATAGACAGTGATAACAGAAAAAAAGGAAGAGGAGAAAAGCTGCTTCAAAGAAACAAAGCAAAACAAAACAAAACAAAACAAAACAAAACAAAACAAAACAAAACAAAACAAAACCAGGATTCAGATACTAACATACAAGAAAGGAGGGGGACTTGTCCAAGATGTGACTCCTGTTTCTGGCTTAGTTGGCTGGACAGTGGTAGTATACACTGGCAGAACAGAGCATTCGGGAAGGAAATTCAAGTTTATAGAATAAAGTGTGGGCGAAGAGAATATGTTTGCTTATTGGCAAGTCTGGAATCATGGCAATTAAGGAATTATGGAAAGAAACTTGCTGTGCAAGGATATTGCAGTGAGAGCATCTGCTTCAGACAGTATGGCAGACTTGACTAGATGAGCTCCTGGGACCCCCAACTCTTATATTTCTAGCCAAGTAGATGATGTGTGTGTGAGTTAGAGGAGTCGTTTTCCTGATTATCTCAGGAGTCTGAGTCACTTCAAGAGCAAGAAGACATGGGTTATGGTGCTGACTATAGCCTACAGGCTCTAAAATCTGTCTAATATGGATAACAAATCACAATGTCAGTTAGGCTGGGGATATCCCTTCTTAAAAACATGGGATTTCATTTCCATCCTTTTCTCCCTGGGAGTTCCCATTAGCTTCACTATGGGAGTCCTCATACCAGCTGCTGGCATCACATCTACCCAGCCCACTCTGATGTTATCATGTATCATGCAGTAACCAACAACCATTACTTTTTGTTCAATTCTACTGCTGGAAGAAAAGATAAAAGAAAAGTAGCACCTTATATATTTGAGAATTTTTGTTCTGATAACTTCAACCAACAGACACCCAAAGGTAAACTGGGAAAACAGTGGTACATTTAGTGTCCTAGTGACTGCATAAGAGTCAAATGGTGATAGATCTGCAACCGTGTCACCTTGAGAAGGGTGACAATCATAGCTCAAGTTCCAGTGGAGTCAAGACAGATCATAATAATACGAAGCAGGCATCAAGACCAACAGCACAGACCATGGTACCTAATGAGTGTTGGGAGCAAATTCTGAGAGTGTGCGACAAAGAGTTCATTGAAGCAAAGTAGCATGAAACTGAGGTTTGACTGATTTGGAACAGGGCCAGAGCCCAGGTCAAGGGCGTAGTGGTGGGAAACCACATGCAGTTCCCATCAGTTGATAGGAGAGGGGTAGTACTCCTTTCTTGGTCACGGGCCTCTTTCATGGCCACCCTGCTTCACCCTGTGCACGTGGTTCCCCTGCTCTCTCTGCTCATGGGCTTATTGGGCCTGTTCTAGACTGAGGCTGGAGCATGGTCATGAGGGCGGCCCCCTCTCCTTTTCTCCTGTCCTCACACACTTATCACTACAGTCTTCACAGCTCTCTCTCTGGTGTCCAGGTCCTGAGAGCAGTGCCCATCAACTCACCTCATCTTCTGGGACCAACTCTTACAAGTTGCTGAACTCCAGCCCCCGCTGACCCTTCAGGTCGCAGTGAGGATGTCACATCCTCTGACAAACCTGCCCTGTCACAGGCTGCTAGACCAGGTGGGTGCCTCTCTGTGCTCCCACAGCCCCACCCAGACTTATACACCGCCCAGTAACTGCCTGTTCACTTGTCTGTCTTCCCAGTAGAAGCTCCTGGGCCAGGGTTGTGTCTCATGGATTATTATTTTCTCAGCATCTAGCTCTTTAAATAAATAAACATGGGCTCAATGGGTTTGGATTAACCCTATATTAAAATAATACCTACAAATATGGAAATACATTAAGTCTGTACTTTTTGCTCTTGCTGAAGCCACCATACAAATTTCTACATTTCTATAAAAGCATCTGCTATGCTTCTAGTTGTTGAGGCATCTAGCTGAGGGCACATGTTGAAGGTCTGCTTCTTTTGAATAGTAACTATCTGAAATGAACCAGTGAGAAATGAATGAGAATGCAGTCCCCTTTACAGGCTACAGAAGTATCAATATATACGAACACAGCATAATGTATAAACCTCTTGAATCACTAGGTTGTACACCTGGAACTAATATAACATTATATGTCAACTATATTTAAATCAAAAAAGTAACAATAAAGAGATATCAATATATAAAAAAAGCTATGTGAGATTCTTTCTTACTTTGTATTGAACAACAACACAGTTTAAATCAGGGTTTTTCTCACCCTGAATAAATCTAAAGTGGATTTGAAATGCCATTAAGACTCAGTGAATTTTCTAATACAGTATTAATACAGTTATCTTATTAACAGAGTAAATTTAATAAAGTAAATTTCTACGTCTAAGACTGCTAACAAAATCTAAAGCACATACCTGCAAAAAAGCAAATGTGACATTCTGCAAAACACACACTTGGTTCATTTCTTACCTCTAGTCTAGTTCTGCTCTATAAAGCATTTAACATATTTATTTTAAACCAATAAATTTTCTTTGTCATTTCATTCTCTCAGTTTCATCCAATAAACATGTACAGATTGCATACTATATGCACCAAGCACATGTTTCCGGACTTCCAGACAAGAGTCTTGTTTATCTGTTAACAAACACATTAGCAATCACATTAACAATGCCGTAAGTGGGTAGAATGCTTTGTGGCTCATGAACACTTTCATATAAGAATCATCTGCTACCAACAAAACCCCTTTAATCTTACAGTGGAGGAATAGCATAGAGTGGTTGTTATGACTCCCTCAAGGTCATTCCAAGTACACAGTCGACTCCCATGTGAGAGTAGGTTGTCTGGCTCCAAACCCAATTCTCTGCTACAACACATGGCCTCTCATTTCAGCTCCTTTATTAATGTGGAGAATGGACAGGGGAATATGTTGTGTCAAATATTGCTTTCATGGAAGCACTGTGCCTGAGATCCAGACTGTTTAGCAGTGCAGCCCAGGTGAACTTGAGTTTCTATGTGACTATATCAGAGCTGACACAAGCTTACAATGAGTGTACCATTTCTTCTAACAGCTCAGTTAATAGATGACTGCTGAAAATTTGTTAGAGCATCACACAGCCAGAAATAAAATTGTAAATTAAAAGCTTTACATAATGTTCACTGGAGCCTAGCAATTTTGTCATTACAAAAATTATTTTTGTCATTATGTCCTAATTTATGAAGAAAAGGATTTTCTCTTAACTTAATCGGTTTTTCAGCAACTGAGAATTTAATGGAAATATTAACATGTAGGCTTATGTAGTTTCCTCCATGAAGTAAAAGCCCAGCAGTTAGACTGGAACAGTATTTCTCCAACTGTAGGGCCATTATCCAAAGGCAAATTTTGTCAGCTCCACAGCAACCTCCCCAGACACCATTCCCAGAGACAACACAGATCGATAAGCTCTCCTCTTCACCCTACTTCATACTGTATCTTTTCATTCCCAGGTATGAGATTTAAAAAAAAAAAAAAAAAAAAAGCAAATACTTCAGCCAACCCTGGTGTCATTTGAGTTTTGGAAACCAAACTAGCAAACTAGATGATCTCTTCTAAACCCATCAATCTATTAGTCTATGAAAAAAAGCACTAACTATATGAATATCAAACAGTACTCACACCTCAGAGGATGTTATCACTGTGGATCCCAAAAGGGGTGACCCCCAGAAATCCCAGAAACAGTTGGACACCTTGTTATATATGCCTTGGATGCCTTGTTGAGCAGATTCCTGGGCCCAAACCCAGACGTACTAAATCAGAATTTCTGGAATGAGACTTAGAAATATGTATTTCTAACACACTTCCTTGGATGATTCTGATGTTCACCCCCATTTGGGAACCTGGGAACATTCTAGAAATGAAAGTTCTCAGGTCCTGCCCCAGACCTACTAAATCAGAGACTCTTAGGATGGGGCCACAGAAATCTGTGTTTTGTTTTGTTAATGTTTATTTCTTTTTAAGAGGGGGGAGGGGGAGAGAGAGAGAGAGAGAGAGAGAGAGAGAGAGAGAATGCAAAGCAGGCTCTGTGCTGTCAGTGCAGAGCCTGATGCAGGGTTTGAACTCACGAACTGTGAGATCATGACCTGAGCTGAAATCAAAAGTTGGATGCTTAACCAACTAGGCCAACCATATATCCCAGAAATCTGTGTTCTGTCATGTCCTCCAGATGGTTTTGATACACGGTGGAGTTTGAGAACCACGGATTTCAACAAGAGAGAGAATAGTTAAATTTCAATTTAAAAAAAACATATATTGAGACCCTCCTGAGTAAAGTCCCTGGGTTAGCTGCTTCAGGGAAAAAAGAGCAGCTCACTTTGTACTACATCACTTTTTAAACGCATATTTCTTCAAACTTCTATGGAGAATTTACTCTGTGCTAAGCACTGTGTTAGTGGTTTCTTAGGATAAAGGTATTAGAAAGATATAGTTCCCGGGCTCAAGAAGCTTATAATCTACTAAGATAAACTTTTTCTGTCAAGGGCCAGAGATTAAGTGTTTTAGGCATTGTGGGCCACATGCTTCTGTGTAACTACTGGGTTCTGTTACTATAAAAGCAGCCAGAGATAATATGTAAATGAATGCAATTGGCTGCATTCCAACAAAACTTCATTTATAGATACTAGCACTTGAATGTCATATAGTTTTCACATGTCATGAAATATCATTCATCTTTAGAGTTTTTTTCCAACCATTTAAAAAATGTAAAAACAATTTTGGGGGCCTTACGAAAATCAGTGGGGGCCAGAATTGTCTTATGGGTGGTGGTTCACTCTAAAGTAAAGCCTGTAAGGCAGTAACAAATAAAATCTGAGGGTTTGAGTCTCTGTGATATTGATAGAAATGGAAAAGTCAGGAGAAAGAGAAGGAACAATGATGAATTCTGTCTTAAATAGTCTTTTCTGTCATTTCATATCCTATTGTTTTCCTAAAAAGTATCACATGCTTTTTCTTACATTTCTCTATAGCAGAAATATATCTGTCACTTAAGTAAATCCATTTAATCTTCTCAGGAAAATAATACGATGTTAATAAGGATTCTTTATGTCTTTCCCTATGGGTCCAATGTTATCCATTTATGTGGATATGGAAGCCAAGATGTTAAACATTATAAAGGCCAAACATCTTTGATGAAGCATACAATGTGTCACTTCTTCTCTCTTTCAAGTACTAGGAGGTGGAGATTGGCTACCATTTACACAACATTTAGTCTGCCTTGAAAACTGCCAGCTTATGTTGTCTACTACAGGCTCCAATTTTTTGGAGAATCATAATTAACTTGGGCTTTTTGTTGGTTTGTTTACAATCTCAGATTGTATAGTTAAGTGCTAATTACCCAGTTTCTAAAGATTAATATTCACAGAAATATAATGCCACTACTCTGACAGAACAAGTTACATGCAAATCTATGATATCAGTTCCCAAATTTGAATCCACTCAGTGTACTAAATCAGAATCTCATGGGCACAGCAGCCAGAACTGGTACTTTTAACATGTTCTCCTGGTGTCCTTGATGCCCAGCCAAGGGCTGGGAGAACCACTCTCTACCCTACAGTGGCCAGAAAGTGGAACAGAACAAGTTGAGTGGCTCTGGCCAGGACATGCTACTAGACGGTCATACTTGGGAAGTGTCATAGCACCATTTTGCTGGCTCATGGAGGAAACACCTTCATTTTCAGGTGGATCTTAAATTCTAAGTTATTTATCACAACAAAAGTATAAATAAAACCCAAACCTCCCACCACTGAGAGTAAGCCGAACAAAACATGAGTTGGCAGATTCAGAGAACATCCAAACCAGAGATAAACAAAGGTTGCAGAGTGCACAGTGTTCCACCTAGTTTTCACACCTGGCCATCCCATCCACTAATCAAGTTTCTTCCATCTCATAAAGTCAAACCAGGAACACCAGAGCTTGTTCTAGAAAATCACTACAGCCTTCAACCCCATCCTCCATCATTGTCCATTCACACACACCATGGTTCTCATCTTTTGAGTTCAGGGTTACTGACCCTATACTTACTCTCAGTAGTTGGCTGGCACCTCCTTCCACTGTCAAGAGTCCCCAAATCAACATCCTGGCTTTTTTTTCCTTGGTCTTGTTGTATTGCTTTTGTCTCTACTTACTTCCTTTGTTTTTGGTGAAAACTTCTGTTCTAGCACTTGCTCCTATAGAAATTCCTGCTGGGATAAGAGAGAAGATACAGGATAAGAGAGATACAGGACTTTGGACATATGAGAGCTAAACCTTTCTTAATTAGGAAAAAAAAAAGTGACTAGCTAACTGTTGAAGAACAACATGCATGATATAGAGAAATCTTCTCTATATAGAGTTTACATCTTCTTTTAGATGAAACTATGCTTAAATTAACTAGAAAGTCCCACTTCTCATTCCGCTGCATCAGTTCAGAAACTCTCAAGGAAGCCTATGACTGTACAGACTTCTGTAGATACTAAACTTTCAGATTAAAAAACTGGACAAGGAATGAGACATGGAATTTTAACTTCCTATCAAAACTCTGATGCAGCAGCATGGACTATCAGGTGGATGCTGCTGCTTCAGAGGGTACCTCGACAAGTGTCCCTCCTGTCTCACTGCTAAGTGCATCACAGGCATCAGCAGTCCTTTTTCCCATCAGGCACAGAGGATTTAGTTGGGGGCCAGGTCAGCTAAATTATTTCAATCAGCCAAGGCCAATAAATATGCTAAGAAATTTTGATGTCTGCGGGGAATAAGTTTAGGAATTCCCTGGGCTTGCACCTACGGATTAACAAGTATAAGGAATTAGAAAGCCATAGGATGCTCACACCCAAGTTTGAGTAAACAAGATTAGGTACATAGGCACAGAGAGAGCGGGGCAAAGGCCCCAATATAGAACAAAAGTCTGTGAGGTAAATAAGATTAGGTATTCAGGGAGGAAATGCCCCCTAATTTAGTACTATAGCAGGAAGCTGCTTTCACAGGAAGGAAGGACCAAATTACGTAAACAGGTAAATAGGGCTATAGACCACTGCCAGCAAAGTTGCCCAGAGCCAAGCTAATTAGCAAAAGAAAGGTGCCTTGGTGACCCTGAGACAGCTCTGCTTTTCTTGTCCCCTAGACCAGTTTAGGTAAACAGAGGTGGTGCCTCACATCTGCTATAAACAACTTTCCTCCAGAGCCAGGATTTTGTTTTGTATTAACCCAAATCCCTGAAACGGCACGTTTTCAAAACCCCCTTTCCCTCACGCCCATGAGTTAATGTTCACAGTTTCACTGTCTCTTTGTGCACGTCCATCACCATGTTTGTAAGTCTTCTGATCCTAATAAAAATGGAGCAAGGACCCTTGATAGGGGCTCTTGTCTTCTCCTGGACATTAGCCATCTCTCGCATTTTAATCCTGTGTCCCACTTTCTTGCTGGACAAGAAAGAACTCTAGACCCAGAGTCTATGACAGATGGCATAAAAAGTATGTCATCGGTGCCACTGTCACCCCCAGGAATATAAGAAAAGCTGAGCAGAAGATAGGTTTGTCGATTAGCACACCCTCCCACCTAACTTAGTGATAAAATTTCTGCAAATAAGTGGCTGCTCCTCTTGACCTTAAGACCTACATCCCTTTATAGTCTAGGCTCACCCTGAACCATATCACCATATCACCTGTGGCTCACCCTTCTCTTGACCTACTCGATCTTCACTTATGCAGCATGCGCAGATACTTCATGCTGCAAAATCACCAGGCAGGGCACCCACTCACTTAGGGATCAGATCCTGGCTGTGCTTCAAAAAGAAAGCACCACGGGGGTATAGCTCAGTGGTAGAGCATTTGACTGCAAAAAGAAAGCACCATGACTGAAATAATTCGCAATCTAGTACCAATAACTACTATGTTTAAACAATTAGGGAGTGAAAGTTCACTGCCAGTTTTAGGTCAGGAAAACCTTTCTCCAAAAGAGGTTAACACTTAAATTGGACCTTTATGAAATGTATGGGCAGGAATCAGAATGGAATACTTATGAATTAAGTAAACAAAGTAGATCTGTGTGTCTGTCCCAAAATTCTGAGATGTCATGTTTGAGTAGTTAATGACAGTAGCATTGCTCAATATGCCTGAGAACCTTTACTGATAAACACAAGGGAAGAAAGAAATGCTTAAAAAGAAGCAAAGTGAGCTCAGTAAAACTTATCTAATGTTAGGTTGTGTTCACCAAGTCCTGCTTCATAATTCTTTTCCTGGGTACACAAAAAAACTGCCTTCCCAGCTTTAGTTAGAGCCATGTGACTAGTTCTGGCCAATAATGTGTGTAATGTGTCTCTTTCTGGCTAAAATACCTAAGGGCCAGTGAGGCTGAGTGATTATTTGATAATATTAAGAAATTGTGTCATCTTTTAGATGTGAAAATGGTATTTTGATGATGCTTTTAGAAAGAATCCATGTCTTTTAAAGGTACATACTTAAACATTTATAGAGGAAATTTCTGGGATCATTTTCAAAATCGTCCAGTAAGAGTAGATATGGTGAGTAGGGATACAATTGAAGCAAAACTGAACTGATGATTGTTTACATAACTGAAATCTATTAACACAAATTTTTAAAAGATCAACTGGTTTGACACCCTCTCCCTTTACCTTCCTATTAAAGTGATCCAAAAACCACCTATTCCAGAAGTAAAGCTTTAGGATAATACTATAGGGTGGAATCCCAGGTCACTGCATAGAGGAGAGTTGCCTTGATAACCCAAAGCAGACCTTTTGTGAACAAGGTGGAAATCTTTATGTGGTAAGCCACTGGTATTTTGTGGTTACTTGATACCTCAGTGTAAGCGTGTAGCCTAGCCTAACCTAAATAATAATAGGAAGATTTGATTTTGAATATGGGGTAGCCTGTAATAGCCTATATGGTACGGAGCTAGCCAAAGAGGTAACTTATAGGATAGCTGACTGGATAAGAAACTAGCATGAATTTGAGAAGGAGCACAGAGAGGAAACTGAGGGTAAGAAGGAAAGGTCAGGCAACACAGTACAGGCAAGGGATTTTCAGGAAAAAAAAAAATCAACCAACAAGAAGTCACCTGTGGCAAGGGTGGCTAAAGAACTTTTTTTTTAATTTTTTTTAATGTTTATTTTATTCATTTCTGAGACAGAGACAGAGCATGAGTGGGGGAGGGGCAGAGAGAGAGAGGGAGACAGAATCAGAAGAAGGCTCCAGGCTCTGAGCTGTCAGCACAGAGCTCGACGTGGGGCTCGAGCTCATGGACCGTGAGATCGTGACCTGAGCCGAAGATGGTCGCTCAACCGACTGGGCCACCCAGGTGCCCCAAGAACTTTTTCAAAAATGGCAACATCTAACAGATTGGATAATCTAAAATAAATGAGTAAGTTCCTAGAAACATAAAACTAACCAAGACTGAACCATGAATAGAAAATGTGGAAAGATCAAATAATGGGTAAGGGGACTGAGTCAGTACTCAAAAGTCTCCCAACAACAAAAAAAAGCCCAGGACCAAATGACCTTATGATGAAGTCTATCAAATGTTTAAAGAAGTAATACCAATCCTTCTTAAACTCTTCCAAAAAATGAAGAGAAGAAAACACTCCCAAATTCATTTTACAAGGCCAGCATTATCCTGATATCAATAAGGATACTACAAGAAAACTACCAATATCCCTAAAGAACACAGGTTTTAAAAATCCACAACAAAATACTAGCAAACTGAATTCAACAGCAAACTGAAAGGACTCAAGGATGCAAGGATGAGTTGACACACAAATATTAGTAAGAGTGATACTCTAGCAAACAGAATGAAGGGTAAAATTCAGATGACCATTTTAATAGATATAGAAAAAGCATTTGATGAAACTCAGCATCCTTTTATGATAAAACTGTCAACAAATTAGATATGGAAGGAATTTACCTCAACATAATAAAGGCCATATATGACAAACCCGCAGCTAATATCTTCCAGCAATCCCACTTCTGGTTATACATCTGAGGGAAATGAAATCACTATGTCAAAGAGATATCTGCACTCCCATGTTAATTACAACATTATTCACAACAGCTGACACATGGAAACAACCTAAGTGTCCATCAAAGGCTGAATGGATAAAAAGATGTATATGTATAGATACATGGATAGACAGATATAGATACAGATGATATATAGATATATACAATGGAATATTATTCATTCATTAAAAAAAGAAGGAAAATGTGCTATGTGCACAATGAAGGACATTATGCTAAGGAAAATAAGCCAGACAAAGAAGACAAATACTGTATAATCTAACTTACACGTGGAATTAAAAAAAAAAAAGTCAAACTTACAGACACAGAGTAGAATAGGGGTTACTAGAGGTTATCAGGAACTGGACAATGGGTAAAATGAAAAGATGTCGGTCAAAGGGTACAAACTTTCAGTTCTTCTTTTTTTTTTTTTTTTTTTTTGAGAGAGAGATAGAGCATGAGTGGAGGAGGGGCAGAGAAAGAGGGAGACAGAGGATCCAAAGCAGGCTCTGTGCTGATAGCAGAGAGCCCGATGTGGGGCTTAAAATCACGAATCATGAGATCATGGCCTCAGCTAACGTCAGACACTTAACTGACTGAGCTACCCAGGCACCCCCAAACTTTCAGTTCTAAGATAAATAAGTTCTGGGGATCTAATAATATATAGCATAGTGACTGTAGTGAATACTATTGACTTTGCTAACAGCATAGATCTTAAGTGTTTGCACCACAAAAAAATAACTATGTGAGGTGATGGATGTGTTAATTAGTTTGACTATGGTAATCATTCACAATGTATATATGTATATCAAATAATCACGCTGTACACTTTAAATACATATTAATTTTTGGTCAATTATATCTCAATGAAGCTGGAAAAAACCACTTACTGTGGGTCTATTCTAGATTCAACACCATACAACCTGCTGGAGACATAAAGGAAGGCATGGTCTCAGCCCTCAAGGACTTCACATCAAAGGGAAGAAGAATCACTAGCAAATAATATCTAGTGCAATAAAAGAAAAGAAAGTACAGAGTCTTAGGACATCAGACATAACAAACACTGGGGATAAGAAAGTTCAGGCAAGAAGTCCTAGAAGCCACATAGAAGCAATAGCAGCCAAGGATAAAGGAAAGAGCATTCCAGGAAAAGGAAGAAGCTTGTCATAAAGCTCTGAGACAAATAGAACTTGGTATATTTGAGGAACCAAGAGTAATTTAGGGTGGAGAGTGCTTATTGTTAAAGAAGAGCAAGGGAGGTGTCAAGAGATGAGGCAAAATGATCAGCAAGGGTCAGATCATAATCATATGCCTTACCAAGGACTATTAGCCTCTACCGTAAAGGTTACAGGAAACCACTTACTATTTTAAGATAATTATGAAGATCAAGTACCAGCAATGTGGATAATGGGTCTGAAGAGGTATAAAACTGGGGGCATGGAGATTGGTAAAGAAGCTATTTGCAGTAACCCAGGTGAACTATGATGAGAGCTTTAACTAAAGTGGAAGCACTGGGGATAGAGATAAATGGTCAAATTCTGGAGAACCTGAATGATCAAAACCACAGGCCCTGGTGACTGCTTGACTGTGACTGGTGAAGGGAAACAGTAGACAAAATGATTGCCAAGTGTTTTAACATGGACAACTAGTAGAAGGACTGAACCCCCGGGAGCTTCTATAGGCAAGAGAAAGTTGTTTGGGGACTTTGCTCACTCCTTATACATTGCTAATGCATGGGCAATCAAAATGCAATGACTCCTTTATCCCTAAACTTTTAATTACAGTTTTCTACACAACTTGAAAGCAAACACATTTATGATTCAATGTCATATCATTCAATTGATCAGCACACTCTATTCACTACAGGTTGGAAAAGTTATTGATCAAACACACAGAAGTGCTGACAGCCTACAATTGCCCACTTGAGATAAAACAGAAATGTGAAAGATTAAAGGGTTCTTGTCACTAGCATATTTGAATAAGGGTCCCTGATTATAATGGTCCTCTGTGTGATTTGACAGGCCAACTGATCAAAATTAAGAAGTCAAGTTCTTAAAGGTATCCAAACTTTGGGGAACATTAACTATTTCTCCGTCATGTCGTTAGGTATTTTTGAGTAGCGCTTATGTGGCTGATCTTCGGAATATCTCACTCAAACAAAATGTGGTAAATTACCAGTTTAGTTTGACTTTAGGGCATCACAAAGACCCTATTGGGGTAATATTATCTCTTACTGGACTAAGAATTTTTTCTGCTTAGAAGTCTAGGGTTTTATTCTCTGAAGAGGTCTCTGAACTGCAAGAGACCAGGCACATACCCCAACCCTAACCCTAACACTAACCAGAACCCTAAACCATAAACCCCAAACCCCAACCCTATTTCTAACTATAAGCTTAACCTAAACCCTAAACATAGATCTGAGAAAAAACAATAGGAAGATATGGTGTGTATATATATTTATATAAAATATTTTATTTGTATTCATAAAAAAGTATGTACTGGCATTTGCAATGATATGGATGGAGCTAGAGAGTATAATACTAAGCAAAATAAGTCTGTCAGAGAAAGACAAATACCATATGACTTGACTAATGTGTGGAATTAGGAAACAAAACAATCAAGCATAGGGAAAAAATAAGAGAGAGAGGCAAACAATGAAACAGACTCTTAACTATAGTATACCTGAAACTAATATTGCACTGTATGATAACTAGAATTTAAATAAAAACTTAGACAAAAAGAATTTTTCTGCTTAGTTGAAAGGCTTAGCATTAATTTAGAAATCAGGATCCTCAAACTTTACAGCCAAAATTTATATAACTGGTTTGGCTTTGCTAAGTGACCAAGAGCAAGTCACTGAACTTCCCTGAAACTAAGTTTACTCATTTGTAAATGTGGACAATTTGTCTACCCAATATACCATGCAAGATAGGAAAGCACTCTAACATTACATACTTTTTAATCATTGACAAATTCTCATAAGTATTATTGCCACTATTATTATTTCAACCCTTTTGTTTAAGTAATATGGTGGCAGGGATTATTCTACAGTTAGTATATAAATGAATTTAATATGAAGATGATGGAAAAATGAATTGGGGGTGGCAAGCACTCTGCCTTTTTACATAAGCGTACCACAATGTCTTGGGTTTTTTTCTCCTCAGTTTAGTTAAAGCAAAAGAGAGAACTTCTTGGACAGACTGAAAAGCAAATGACCTCTTAGCTAAATTTAGGTAAAGAGAATCCAAAAGAGAAGGAAACTCAGATAAAAACTTGCAAGAAGATATTATTTGAAAAAGGAAACTGTAAGAGCAAATGTCAACAAGTTATATAGAACAAAAATAATATTTTTGAAAATCCACATTTTATTAGTAGGGCAACTACTAAAGGGACAGGAAGCTAGACAAAACATCCATTGTCTGAAAGCTGCTTATGTGATTGGAGAGCAATTTATTCCCACTACTTTAAAAGAAGAAATAATTTTTACCCAAACAAGGTGCAAAGATTCTATTAAAAACTGTATGAAATCTATAAATCCTATAAAAGCAGTCAAGCATCAGAGAAGACCATTATGAGCATAACTGACATCAAGAACGAAGAACCTGTGATATTGAAAAGACAATAACAGAACAAATGAAAGTACATCAAGGGTACACAGCAATGACAAAGAAAAGAAACCTACAAACCAGGGTAAAAACCAGGATAACCAATTTGAGAATAATCGATGTATTAAAGGAAATAAAAATGTAAATAAAGTGGAATTTTACTTGGGAATAAATTAAAGATAATTTTGTGGACTGTCAAGAAATCAAATTACAATACAGATATCTTGAACAAATATGAAAAGTCAGTTGGAAACAGGCTTCACTGAAATATACCTGGGTACCTACTTGTTACATTTTTAAAGTCTGACACACATGAACAAAAGAATATGAGGTCTTGAGTAGAAAGGCATAAAAGAAGATAAAGATGTGATTAATGGGATATTTTTATTGCACTCTATGGATTGTGTAACCTGAGTATAGACACCTGGATAAACTCATATGGAGAAGTCAAAGGTCAAATTTCCTCCAGAGCCCCCTTCTAAGGAGTATTTTTACTCCTATAACTTGTATATGTCTGGATTCTTAGGAGTTGAGGGAAAGGCCTGATAAATGAATGACCTAATGTATTAATTTTGCCTTGAGATCCACCAATAAAAGGGAAGAATTTTTTTTTCAGGCCATCAGATGATAAGAAGCCATAACACAAGCCCTTGGGCAGGTAAGATGGCACAGTTTGGAGAACAGTAAGTTGGAGATCAAAGGAGTGTAGGACCACTTCCTTACTGATGGCAGAACATATGATAGAAATCATTGCTTGGTGAGTTGAGAGCACTCTGGTGTGAGGATTACACTTGCTCTCATCTAACTATCTGTTTGACCATGCATCTTAATTTTCTAGAGATTGGTGGCCTCAAAAAACAGGCTCCATCTTACTATAAAGGTAAGAATGCCCTGATGCTCAGCCTTGAGGCACGAGGCAGGCTTCAAGGGACAAAGCTAAGGGAAAAGGAGGCATTATAAAAGAACAGAATCCAACAAAGATCATTTTTTTCTTTGAAGACAAAAGATAGCTTTTGAAAATGAAAGAAAACCTCAAAACCCTGGAAAAAATGTGATGAAAATATGCCAGTGAGAAGAATGAAATGACAGATAACTATCAAGAACCAGTGGACTGCAAAATTAATAAAAGGAATGGTTAGAAATACCATGTAAAATTAGACCTCATTTTGAGATGCATGTAAATATTTTATAAAGTGTTCCAGGCTATGCCAATGGAAATGCCAGCATAGAATTTAGATTTCATGTCACCTCCGAAACAATGATAAAGGTTAATTTATTTAGTTGAAGTGTATATTAAAACTAATGATGACAAATGTGTCAAAATGTATTGTTGTTAAAAATAGGTAATCAGATTGGTAGATAATCTTTTCAGTTGGAAATAAAAACTTTAAAATCAGGTACCAGACAATATGGCAGCAGAGTAGAAGGGCCCTAGGCTCATCTTGTCCCACGAACACAACTATATAACTATCAAATCATTCTAAATACCCTAGAAATCAACCTGAAGACTGACAGAACAAACTCCACAACTAAAGGGAGAAAAGAAACATTGAAGAAAGTAGGAAGGGTGGAGATGTGGTTTGCGGGAGAAAAGGATCAAAGGTGCTGTGGAGGGGAAGGGGCCATGGTCTCAGAGAAAGGTGAGACAGGAGCACACAGGAGAATGCACAAGGAGGACCTCTCTCCAAAGCCACTGACCAGGAAAAAGCCATTGGCTGGGAGAGGAGCTGATTTTCGTGAGCTCTTACAACCAGTGGGGCTTAAAGACAGGATGTTTAAAGGTTGGCGGGCTTGGCTGGGATAGATCGCTAAAGACACTGCCCTGCTCCTGAGAGAGAAGGCAACAAACAACCTGGAGACAGTGTGGAAACAGTGATCTGAAGAATGACTGGGGTACACATTAGGGAGATTATTTGCTCTTCTTGGAGTGCTTCCTTAAGAAGTAGCACAGAGATGCTTCTTCAGGGACAAAGGAGCTGGCTGGTGCCATTTCTCTCCCTTGCCCCAGCATAAACACAGAACCACCTACAGGAAGCAGGGCAGTGCCCACATTGGCTACTTATTAGGCATAACCTGCTTATACCAAGTGCCACACCCCTGTACTATGGTGAGATTGCCTCAGTCCTAGCATAGTGGGCCCCTTCCCCAGAAGACCAGCACAAACCCCTACCCACATATCTCCCAACTAGAGAGTTCTGAGGGGCTTCAGTTCTGGTGGAGGTGGTGTCAGGTCCCATCTCATAAGCAGACCAGAGCACACCTAGTTAAAATCTGCCACATTGTGGCCAAGGAACAAACACTGCCCACTGCAGGCAAGGAGTGCCTCTGCAGATGACTGGCCTGAAAGATAGAGCAGCCAAACAGCAGAGCTCATGCAGCACACACCAGAGACACTTAATCAAGCACCAAGCCCTGGACACTATATGACTGCATCTTCATAAAACCATTACTCTTAGAAGAGGGAAACATAATGGGCTTTTCTAACAGAGAAGGCAGACACTTAGACAAAATGCCCAGAAGGAGGAATTCATCCCAAATGAAAAAACAAGATAAGGTCCAGCCAGAGATCTAATCAAACTAGATATAAGAAATATGCCTTACGGAGAATTTAAAACAACAATTATAAGGATACTCACTGGGCTTGAGAAAAGAATGGAAGACTTGAGGGAGATACAACAGAGATAAAATAATTTTAAAAGAATCAGTTATAAATAAAAAATATAGGGGCACCTGGGTTGCTCAGTTAAATGTCTGATTTGGGCTCAGGTCATGATCTCGCCATTCAGAGTTCAAACACCGCATTGGGCTCTGTGCTGACAGCTCAGAGCCTGGAGCCTGTTTCAGATTCTGTGTCTCCCTCTCTCTCTCTGCTCTTTCCCTGCTCACTCTGTCTCTCTCTCTCAAAAATGAATAAAACGTTAAAAAAATTTAAAGAAAGGATAGTTAAAAAAAGAAATGAAAAATAACTGAGATTGAAAATAGGTTTGGTGCAATGAATCCAAGGCTGGAAGAAGAAGAGGAATGAATAAGTGATATAGAAGACAAAATAATGGAAAAACAATGAAGCTGAACAAAAGACAGAAAGATGAATCATGCAACACAAGAATAGACTTAGGGAACTCTGACTCCATCAAATGTAATAACATTCATACCATAGGAATCTCAGAAGAAAAAGAGAGAGGGGCGCTGGGGTGACTAGCCAGTTAATCATCCAACTCTTGATGTTGGTTCAGGTTGTGATTTCACCGCTGTGAGACTGAGCCCTGCATTGGGCTCCACATTGAGTATGGAGCCTGCTTGGGATTCTCTCTCCCTCTTTCTCTGCCCCTCCCACATTCATGCTCTCTCTGTCTCCCTCATAATAAATAAATAAGCATTATTTTTATAAAAAGAAGAAGACAGAGAAAGAGGGGCAGAAAATTTATTTCAGGGAATAATAGCTGAAAACTTCCCTAATATGGGGAAGGAAACAGACATCCAGATCCAGGAGGCATAGAGAACTCCCATAAAAATAAAAAAAAAAAGTGGGGGGGGGAGGACCAACACCAGGACATATTATAATTAAATTTGCCAAATATAGTGATAAAGAAAAAAAATCTTAAAAGCAGCAAGATAAAAGAAGTCCTTAACTTACAAGGGAAGACCATAAGGCTAACTGCAGATTTCTAAACAGAAACTTGGCAAGCCAGAAGAGAGTGGCATGACTGTTCGAATGTGCTGAATGGGAAAAATCTGCAGCCAAGTATACTGTACCCAGCAAGGCTATCCTTCAGAATAGGAGAGTTAAAGAGTTTCCCAGACTAACAAAAACTAAAGGAGTTTGTGACCACTAAACCAGTCCTGCAAAAAATATTGAAGGGGACTTTTTGAGTGTAAAGCAAAGACCAAAAGTGACAAAGAAAAGAAAGGAACACAGGGGGAAAAAAAAGAAAGGAACAGAGAAAATCTCCAGAAACAATAATAAAACAAGTAATAAAATGTCATTAAACACATATCTATCAATAATTACCCTGAATGAAAATGGACTAAATGCTCAATCTAAAGATACAGGGTATCAGAATAGATAAAAAATGAGACCCATCTATATGCTGCCTACAAGAGACTCATTTTAGACCTAAAGACACATGCAGATTGAAAGTAAGGGGATGGAGAAATATTTTTCATGCAAATGGATGCCAAAAGAAAGCCAGAGTAGCAATACTTAAATGGGACCAAATAGATTTTAAACCAAAGACTGTAACAAGAGATGAAGAAGTGCACTATATAATAATAAAGGGGACGGGGCGCCTGGGTGGCTTGGTAGGTTAAGCGTCCGACTTCGGCTCAGGTCATGATCTCACGGTCCGTGAGTTCGAGCCCCACGTCGGGCTCTGTGCTGACTGCTCAGAGCCTGGAGCCTGTTTCAGATTCTGTATCTCCCTCTCTCTCTGCCCCTCCCCTGTTCACACTCTGTCTCTCTCTGTCTCAAAAATAAATAAAAACGTTAAAAAAAATTTTAATAATAAAGGGGACAATCCAACAAGAGGATCTAACAATTGTAAATATTTATGCATGCAACATGAAAGCACCCAAATACATGAAACAGTTAATAACAGACATAAAGGAGGGGCACCTGGATGGCTCACTTGGTTATGTGTCCAACTTTGGCTCAGGTCATGATCTTGCAGTTTGTGAGTTCAAGCCCTCCGTTGGGCTCTGTGCTGATAGCCTGGAGCCTGGAGCCTGCTTCAGATTCCGTGTCTCCCTCTCTTTCTGCCTCTCCCCCACTCACGTTGTCTCTCTCTCAAAAATAAAATAAACATTAAAAAATTAAAAATATTTTTTTACATTTATTTATTTTTGAGAGACAGAGCACCAGTGGGGGACAGGCAGAGAGAGAAGGAGACACAGAATCCAAAACAGGCTCCAGGTTCCGAGCTGTCAACACAGAGCCTAACGTGGGGCTCAAACTCACAAACTGTGAGATCATGACCTGAGCCAAAGTTGGACACTTAACCAACTCAGCTGCCCAGATGCCCAACATTAAAATTTTTTTTAAAAATAACAGACATAAAGGAACTAATTTATAATAATACAATAATAGTAGGGGACTTTAACAGCCCACTTATATCAATGGGCACATCATCTAAAGAGAAAATCAACAAGAAAACAATGGCTTTGAATGACACACTGGACCAGATGGACTTAACAGATATATTCAGAACATTACATCATAAAATAGGAGAATACACATTCTTTTCAAGTGCACATGGAATGTTCTCCAGAATAGATCACATACTAGGTAACAAATCAGGCCTCAACAAACACAAAAAGACTGAGATCATACCATCCATATTTTCTGACCACAGTGTTATGAAACTTAAAGTAAACCACACACAAAAAATAATTAGAAAGACTACAAATACATTGCGGTTAAACAACATGCTACTTAACAACCAGGAACTCAAAGAAAAACTTAAAAAAAATACATGGAAAGAAATAAAATGAAAACACAATGTTCCAAAGCCTTTGGGATGCAGCAAAAGAAGTCCTAAGAGGAAGTATATAGCTACACAGGCCTACCTTAAGAAGCAAGGAAAATCTAAAATACAAAACCCAACCTTACACCTAAAGGAGCTAGAAGAACAACAACAAACAAAGCCAAAGCCAGCAGAAGGAAGGAAACAATAAAGTTAGAGCAGAAATAAATTATATGGAAACTAAAAAAACCCACAGAACAGATCAACGAAAATAAGAGCCTACTATTTGAAAAAATTAATAAAATTGATAAACCTCTAGTCAAACTTATCAGAAAGAAAAGGCACAAGTACCCAAATAAATAAAATCACTAATGAGGGAGGACCAACACCACAGAAATAAAACAATTATAAGAGAATATTATCAAAAACTACATGCCAACAAATTGGACAACCTGGAAGAAATGGATAAATTCCTAGAAACATATAAACTATCAAAATTTAAACAGGAAGAAATAGAAAACTTGAATAGGTTGATAACCAGCAAATAAATTGAATCAGTAATCAAAAATCTCCCAACAAACAAAAGTCCAGGGCCAGATGGCTTCACAAACAAATTCTACCAAACACTGAAGGAAGTGCTAATACCTATGCTTCTCAAACTATTCCAGAACATAAAAAAGGGAAGGAAAACATCTAAATTCATTCTATGAGGCCAGCATTACCCTGATACCAAAATCTGATAAAGACTCCACTTAAGAGAACTACAGGCCAATATTCCTGATGAACATGGATGCAAAAATTCTCAATAAAATACTAGCAAACCAAAACCAAAAGTACATTAAAAAAATCATTCATCATGATCATGGTTTATTCTTGGGTTGCAAGGTGGATCAATATTCACAAATCAATCAATGAATAGAAGAAAGGATAAGAACCATATGATCATTTCAATAGATGCAGAAAAAACATGTGACAAAATACAACACCCATTCATGATAAAAACCTTCAGTAAAGTAGGGTTAGAGGAAATACACCTTAACATAATAAAGGTCATATATGAAAAACCCACAGTTAATATCCTCATTGGGGAAAAACTGAGCTTTTCTTCTATGGTCAGGAACAAGACAGGGATGTCAACTCTCACCACTATTGTTCAACATAGTGCTGGAAGCCGGAAGTCCTACCCTCAGCATCAGACAACAAAAAGAAATAAAAGGCACCCAAACTGGCAAGGAAGAAGTCAAACTTTCACTATTTTCAGATGACATGATACTCTATATAGAAAACCAGAAAGACTCCACCAAAGAATTCTAGAATGCTAGAATTAATGGATGAATTCAGTAAAGTCCCAGGATACAAAATCAATGTACAGAAATTTGTTGCATTTCTATACACCAATAATGAAGCAGCAGAAAGAGAAATTAAGGAATCAGTCCCATTTACAATTGCACCCCAAACCATAAGACACCTAGTAATAAACCTAATAAAAGTGGTGAAAGACTTGTACTCTGAAACTATAAAACACTGAGGAAAGAAATTGAAGAGGACACAAAGAAATGGAAAGACATTCTGTGCTCAAGTATCAGAAGAACAAATATTAAAATGTCTATACTACCCAAAGCAATCTATACAATTAATGTAATCCCTATCAAAATAGCAACAGTATTTTTCACAGAGTTAGAACAATCCTAAAATTTGTATGGAACATCGAATAACCAAAGCAATCTGGAAAAAGAAAAGCAAAACTGTAGATATCACAATTCCAGACTTCAAGGTATATTGCAAAGCTGTCATTATCAAAACAGTATGGTACTGGCACAAAAAAGAGATACACAGATCAATAGAACAGAATAGAAAATCCAGAAATGAACCCACAACTATATGGTCAATTCATCTTCAACAAAGCAGGAAAGAATATCTACAGGGAAAAAATCCTTTCAACAAATGGTGTTGAGAAAACTGGATAGCAACATGCAGAAGAATGAAACCAGACCACTTTCCTACACCATACACAAAAATAAATTCCAAATGGGTTGAAGACCTAAATGTGAGATATGAAACCATTAAAATCCTAGAGGAGAATACAGGCAGTAATACAGGAAGTAACAACTTCTTACTAGATACGTCTCCTGAGGCAAGGGAAACAAAAGCGAAAATAAACTATTGGGGCTTCATCAAAATGAAAAGCTTCTGCACAGTGAAGGAAACAATCAACAAAACTAAAAGGCAACTGACAGAATGGGACAAGATATTTGCAAATGACATATTGAATAAAGGGTTAGTATCCAAAATCTATAAAGAACTTACCAAACGCAACCCCCAAAAAACAAATAATCCAGTGAAGAAATGGTCAGAAGACATGAATAGACATTTCTCCAAAGAAGACATCCAGATGGTTAACAGACATATGAAAAGATGCTCAACATCACTCATCATCAGGGAAATACAAATCAAAACCACAATAAGACATTACCTCACTCCCGTCAGATTGGCTAAAAGCAGCAACACAAGAAACAACAGGTGTTGATGAGGATATGGAGAAAGGGGAACCCTCTTACACTGTTGGTGGGAATGCAAACTGTTGAAGCCACTCTGAAAAACAGCATGAAGATTCCTTGAAACTTAAAAATAGAACTACCCTACCATCCAGCAATTGCACTACTAGGTATTTACCCAAAGGATAAAAAAAACACTGATTCAAAGGGATACATGCAGCCTGATGTTTACAGCAGCATTATCTACAATAGCCAAATTATGGAAAGAGCCCAAATGCCCATCAACTGATAAATGGATAAATAAATGGAATATTACTTCTCAGTCATGAAAAAAAAATGAAATCTTGCATTTTGCAACAATATAGATGGATCCAGAGAGTATTATGCTAAGCAAAATAAGTCAATCAGAGAAAGACAAATACCATATGATTTCACTCATATGTGGAATTTAAGAAACAAAACAACCAAGCATTGGGAGAAATAAGAGAGAGCAACCCAAGAAGCAGACTCTTAACTATAGGGAACAAACTGATGGGTACCAAAGAGGAGGTAGGTGGGGGGATGGGTTCATAGGTGATGGGGATTAAGGAGGGAACTTGTTGAGCACTGGGTGTTATATGTAAATATGGAATCACTAAACTGTACACCTGAAATTAATATTGCACTGTAGGTTAACTAATTGGAATTTAAAGAAACTTTTTAAAAAAGTTTATAATCTGCTACAGAAATATTATAAAATGGAATAAAAGAAGGCAACAATAGGAGAAAACAGGAAGTAGTAGAAAGTTATCAATTAAAATCTTTAAGGCAAATGAACTAAACCCCAATATAAGGTATAGGTCACTGGCATAAAAATAAAATTTAACAAGCTGAGGCCTATATGAGACATACTTAAAATTAAAATATAAGTGGCTAAAAGTTAAGTGATAATTTAAAGTCTTTTATATCTGTGCAAATACAAAAAGAAAAAATCTGGAGTTTTCTACTATGGCAAAAAGTTAGGACAAATTAATAAACAAATAACTTCATATATAAAGTCATATTCAAGAAGACACTATCTAACTATATCGCATGTGTCTATTCCAAACAACATGGTAACAACATATTCTGAAGAAAAAGAGATTAAAAATGGAAAATATAATTGTACCTGAAAACCTCATCAGTTTATAATATCAGGTTTAGTAGATATCAAATTAAGAATAATGATAAAACAGAATTTTTAAAGCTACATCAAATAATAAATGACAAATAACTTTGTAATAGTAAAAATTTAATGACAAGATGGAAGAGTCACTGGGTTTTTTTGTTTTTTTTTTCTTACTAAATCCATATCTATTATTATTTTTGAATTGCCTAGGTAAATGAAAAAAAGTCTCTTTAGCAAATGGTGCTAGGAGAACTGGCCAGCAACATGCAGAAGAATGAACCTGGACCACTTTCTTACACCATACACAAAAATAAACTCAAAATGGATGAAAGACCTAAATGTGAGACAAAACCATAAAAACCCTATTGGAGAATACAAGCAACAATCTCTTTGACATCAGCCATAACAACTTCTTGCTCGATACGTTTCCAAAGGCAAGGGAATTAAAAGCAAAAATAAACTATTGGGACCTCATCAAGATGAAAAGCTTCTGCACTACAAAGGAAATAATTAACAAAACTAAAAGGCAACCGACAGAATGGGAGAAGATATTTGCAAATGACATACTGAATAAAGCATTAGTATCCAAAATCTATAAAGAACTTACCAAACTCAACCCACAAAAGACAAATAATCCAGGGAAGAAATGGGCAGAAGACATGAATAGACATTTATTCAAAGAAAACATACAGATGGCCAACTGACACATGAAAAGATGCTCAACATCACTCATCATCAGGGAAATACAAATCAAAGTCACACTGAGATACCACCTCACACTGGTCAGAGTGGCTAAAATGAACAACTCAGGAAACAACACATGTTGGTGAGGATGTGGAGAAATGGGAACTCTCTTGCACTCTTGGTGGGAATTCAAGCTGCTGCAGCTGCTCTGGAAAACGGTGTGGAGGTTCCTCAAAAAAGTTAAAAATAGAACTACCCAACAATCCAGCAATAGCACTACTAGAAATTTATCCAAAGGATACAGGAGTGCTGATTCACAGGGGCACATGTACCCCAATGTTTATAGCAGTGCTTTCAACAACAGCCAAATTATGGAAAGAGCCCAAATGTCCATGAACTGATGAATGGATAAAGAAGATGTGGTATATATACACAATGGAATACTACTTGGCAATGAGAAAGAATGAAATCCTGCCATTTGCAATAATGTGGATGGAACTGGAGGGTATTATGCCAATCGAAATAAGTCAGAGAAAGACACACATCATATGTTTTCACTCATATGTGGAACTTGAGAAATTTCACAGAAGACCATGGGGGAAGGGAAGGGGAAAAAATAGTTTCAGAAAGGGAAGCAAACCATAAGAGACTCATAAATACAGAGAACAAACTGAGGCTTGGGGGGTGGGGGGCAGAGGAGAGGGGAAAATGGGTGATGGGCATTGAGGAGGGCACTTGTTGGGATGAGCATTCGGTGTTGTATGTAAGTGATGAATCACAGGAATGTACCCCCCAAATCAAGAGCGCACTGTATACACTGTTATGTTAGCTAACTTGACAATAAATTTTATATATATACATATATATACGTATATATATATATATATATACGTATATATATATATATAAAGAATTGCTTAAGTAAGAAAAATAAAGTAAGTATCAGAAAGGCATAAAATCTATATATCCTATATTTTCACCTTGTGATGTGAGAAATAACAAAAGCAGCCTCTAAAATTGCTCAACTATGTGAAAAATTTTAAATTATACCTTTAATGCTTATGTCATAGAGAAAATTCAGATGATAATAAAGTATTTTTAAAGGATATATAGGGGTTCCTGGGTGGCTCAGTTGGTTAAGCATCCAACTCTTAATTTTGACTCAGGTCATGGTCTCACAGTTTGTGAGACTGAACCCTATGTTGGACTCTATGCTGACAGCATGGAGCCTGCTTGGGATTCTCTCTCTCTCCCTCTCTCTGCCTTTCCCCTGCTCTCTCTCGCTCTCTCTCTCTCTCTCTCTCTCTCTCATAATAAGTAAACATTAAAACAATATTTTAAAAAATAAAGGATTTATAAATATACAGAATAATAAACATATTATTTGGTATATCTTAATATTATGGAATATAACCCTCACATAGAATAGTAAATGTTAAGGAGATATAAATAGAAAATAATACTCATTAATATTCATTTTTATCCCCTTAACCTCCAACTCTCCACCATCTATATTGCTATTCCTCCCAGCTTTCACCGAATCACACATGATAGAAGTTAGCCTATCAAATAGATTAGGAGTAGAGGCCTAGTATAACACTGCTGGAGGCTTTTGTTAAAGGTCTAATTTGTAAATATCTTTTCATGTTTATTTATTTTTGAGAGAGAGAGAGACAGAGAGAGACAGAGCACGAGCAGGGGTGGGGTAAGGTAAGGCAGGGAGAGGTAAACAGTCTGAAGCAGGATCCAGGCTCTGAGCTGTCAGTGCAGAGCCAGGTGCGGGGCTCAAACTTACCAGTGATTAGATCATGACCTGAGCTAAAGTCAGACGCTCAACTGACTGAGCCACCCAGGCGCCCCTGTAACAAATGTTGATAACATAATAGAAAACTTATTATTTTGGGGCACCTGGGTGGCTCAGTCAGTTAAGCATTTGGCTCTTGATCTTGTCATGATCTCATGGTTCATGGAATCAAGCCCCACATCTGTGTGTTAACAGCACAGAGCCTGCTTGGAATTCTCTCTCTCTCTCTCTCTCTCTCTCTGCCCTTCCCCCACTTATGTGCTCTCTCTCTCTCTCTCTCTCTCAAAATAAATATATAAACATTAAAAAATGAAAATTTATCATTTAAATCATTCTACAGTAGCTAAAAATAAGCATCAGAAGTTATTACAGCTGACTTGTGATAAAAAGGAAATAATGTGAAGTGTGAACTTTTTATTAAATATGACATCGTATTTTTTGTATTACACACTAGTATAAACAGTTTCAATGGTGTAGAAATTAAGAAGATGTTGATATTCATTAATATTTCACTTTCTCAAATGAAATCCCACCCTGCTTTAGTCTCACTTTCAAATAATTGCCTCTAGCTTTCCATATGCTGTTCAGAATTGATTTTACAGGTTTTGAAGAACATAAGAGTTTATTAGATGCTCTAAATACATTTTTCATGATTATTGATACAGTCATCATTGATAGCATGGTGACAATCAATAAATATCCTTCAAAACTTCCCCCACAAATGAAAATCTTGAGTTCCAATTTTTTAAAAAGTAGACCTCAAGGTGAGGTTAAATGCAAAGGAACAAATGTGTCCTAATTTAGCATTATTTATACAGTTTCCCATATAAATACCATATGGATAGTAACTAGACATTTAGTGGTGATCATTTTGTAGTGCACACAGTTGACAGATTATAATGTTGTACACCTGAAACTTATACAATCTTATATGTCAGTATGCTTCAATAAAAGTAATAAGTAAATATAAACTCAATGTGGTAAATGTACCATATAATAGAATGTTTACATAGCCCTATAACCAAACCAATAATGCCATCAATTTCTATGAAAGCCTTACCATTGAATCAAACTTATTGATCAATATATACCCTCTGACCTGATAACTCTAGAACTCTTATGGACAAATAAAGACATGACTGAGTGTATCTTTGCAAAAATACCTATTAATTTCTTTTTACTACTCTTAACTTCTCCACACCCTGAACAGAATGTGACTTTTGTTTCCTCAAAGTACAAAACCAAAATAAAACACTTAAGATTACTAAAACTATCCAACAAACACCTAGATGAGGTTTCACATGTCATTCCTACTGACCTTGCAAAAATGTTAGGCAAGAATGAAACTGGACTGTCTTGCTCAGAAGAGTAGCCTGGACTCTTCCATCATCCACAGGCAGAAATACAGCAGCACAAGCAAAATTGCTCCACAGAACAACAACAAAAAAAACTAAGGACTAAATAACCACTCAGTGGAGTGATACACTTCTCTGGTCATCTCAAGACACTTTACACACACTCCTTGTGGTGAGCTTTTCTATCTTAATGACGAACTGAGGAGGAAGAGCAAAATTCACTGTGTGGAAGAAGAGCAAGTAAGGAAGGTGATGAGGCAAAGGCAAAACTGATAAGGTAGCAGCTGCTTGTCACTGTGCCCTTCTATCATTGTGCTAAATGCTTTTCATTTTACTTTATTCTCATAATACTCGAGGATGTAGATATCACTGCCCACCCTTTACACAAAGATGGAGGCTTAGGGAAGTTAAGTAATCTGTCCAGGGTCACACGACTAGAAAATGGCAAGAGCCAGGCTTTCAGATCAAAGCTCAAGCTCTTAACCATCCTGCTCATGCAGCCTTCTGAAAGTTATTTTTAATGTGATGCATAATGTTGTTGTTTCTTACATGAAAACAGTTGGAAAAATGCCAATTCTTGAATGACTTAAGACAAAATGCTAGCAAAGGTTTATTTCAACAGACCCCAAGGGAAGATTTTCCTCCCCTTTTTTTCATCTCATTGACCAGTGGGACCCTGTGGCTACCTTGGGCAGGGGGACTGCAGAGGCTGAGGTGACATTACTGCCCTGGCAAGTATTGTTCACAGTTGAGGCTGGACATTCTTCTCATTTCTGTGAAGACCAATTACAGTGGTCTGGACATTCTTCACTTGAATAAAAGACAAAGAATTATATTTTGAAGTAGTCATGGCTGGATTTTTAAAAAATGAATATCACATGGGGTATCTGGGTGGCTCAGTCAGTGAGAGTTCGACTTGGGCTCAGGTCATGATCTCACAGTTTATGGTTTTGAGTCCCACATCAGTCTCTGTGCTGACAGCTCAGAGCCTGGTGCCTGCTTCTCATTATGTGTCTCCCTCTCTCTCTGCAACCCACCCCCCTCACTCATCCTCTCTCTCTCTCTCTCTCTCTCAAAAATAAACATTAAAAAAGTGTTTTTAAATGCATATCACAGACTTATTAGTATAATGGCCCAAATCCAAAAATTGGGATACACATGTGGCATCAGTCCAATGTTAGTGTGACAGCAGATATGCAATAATTTAACATCATTTCAATTTCACACTTACACAGTGTCCTCTTTTAGGGTGGGTTAAGGTGACTGGAGAATTTTCAGACTAAACTTAAATTCTTAAAGACATTTAAGTAGTGATACCAACAACAAAACTGGTAAGAAAACTGATAGTAAAGTGATCTGTGAGACTTGAATTATTCAAAGAATAACAGATGGGTTGAAATTTGACAACTTTCATCACAGTAACATACACACAAACACAAAGATTTGTAGGGCAGGCAATGGCATCTTAATTCTATGCAAGATGCTTTAGGGTATTTTCTAGACACATGGTCCTCCCACTTTTTTAAAAGCTGATCTCCATTTCAGTCCATTTTTAGATAAGTCTCTTCTCCCACAAATATGTTTTAATGTTTGGTAAATAAGCACATTATGTTAGTGACTGACATTACAAATAAGCAGAAAGATATTTTTATAAATAACTGTTGGTAGGGAATTTATGAGAAAGATTAATATCACACAAGGCTGGCCTCCTAAGCTGGCTGACTGGGAGACTCCAACAACACAGGAGAATGATTTGGTTTGTGGGACCATTTATTGATTCAGCAACTTCAAGTGGATGAGCAAGATCCATTGTTATTAGATCATGTTATTAGACTCCAACGCAGAGTTTATGAAATACATGTCTCAGCCAAATAAAAGCAAAAACATTTCTTACCAGACAGTCCAAAAGTATATACATATTTACATAGCTTATGACCAGAATGGTCCTTTTAAAAACAGTCTTATGGGAACAGAAATAGCTATTGCTACTTTTTAGTCAGATATGTGAAACAGGAAGGAAAAATGTTTCCTAAAACAATGTTAAGAATATACTACATGTATAATATTCTTTCAAAACTAATTTACTCTACTCTTCAAAAATGTTTCACTCAACCTGCATTAATTTCAGATAGCTGTAAAGAATTTTTGGAAGAGGTCTTTGAGAGGACCTAACTGCCACTTTACCCCCTGGAGTTGGTCACTCCCTACTCTATCCTTGGAAGATACATTCTGCCTATTGTTCCTACTGTAGGAGTGGTTCCAAGCAAATAGCCTTGAGATAGTGATGTTCTGTTGAGACCACCTGGACAGTATACAGGATTGAACCCAGTTAAGGCCTCTATATAAACTTTGAAGATTCTGGCCAGCAGGCACACAAATGTACTCTTGTGGCTGCCGAAGACAATTCTTGTAGGTGAGTTCCCTTGCTTACTATACTTGCCACCTGCCAATATGGAGTGGCCTGCCTCTTTCTTCTGTCTCTCCTTGCTCTCCATGTATGGGGGCCTATTTGCAAACCAACAAGGACCAAAGCTAAGGGTATGGCCTCTGGAGCAAGACCAGCTGTGTCTAAATTCCCCAGCTCTGCTAGTTACTCCCTGGAACATCTTGGGCAACTTATTTAACTTTTCTACACCTCTGTATTTTTCTTAATTATAAAATGGGGACAATAATAGTTATCTACCTCGTAGTTCTATTCTGTAGAATAAATGAGTTATTTTATGTTATTGAATATCTCCCAAACAGACCTATTGCTTATACTAAAAAGGAGGGGACACTATAGGTAGGCAAGGTTATGTAATTTTCCCAAAGTCAGAGTTAATAAGCCTCAAAGGTAGGCTCCGTGGCCACCTGCTTTACATCCTGTGTCATCATTTCCTCTATGATTTTCCGGCCCACAATTTTAAATTATGTGATCATTTACTTTCTTTTCAATGTCAAATTTTGCATATATTCTTTGGTTATATCCAGAGGCAATTACTATGTGCAAACTATATGCAAATCAACTATATTTTAAGGACAGAGAGGAGACAAAGAGAGTTGCATCTAATCATAAAATCCTACAACCACTTCTCTCACCCTTACTCTCCACACACTGCTACTCTTTTTTCACCCTTTCACTCTTTTTTCATACAATTTTTCCTCAGAGTATTTCTCCCCATTTCCCTCAAAATTTTGAACTTGAATGAGCTCTCTCAGGGAAAATCCTGTAAAGCCTGACTATGAGAGTGAATCAGTAATTCCAAAAGAAGCTTCTGTTTTGATACTTAGAAAATACATGTGGCCTCATATACTTCCTAACACCTAACTACCCAAATGGCACAGAGAGGAAATGACCAGCTCACTCAGATCGTGTGTCTTCTTTCCCCACTCCTCCTTCTTTCTCTCTTAATACGAGGTTTCCTGCTACCATACCAACAATCCTGGCAAAAGTTCCTAGAAAACTGGCTGTGTGAGTATTTATGGAATGGAAAAAAAAGAAAAGAATCTGGAAACGAAACCGAATCCCTTTTAGTAAGCCCTGGACTGGATTCACCCCAAGCACCATATTATTTATCTCCCTCCCTCCTATGTTAGCTCCCTCTCCTCCGCCTATGTTAGCTCCCTCTGGGCTTGGCAAGGAGGAAGCCCAGAGGTCCTACCAGCTCTCCCAAAACAGGTGCAGCTCCTGACCCAGGACTGGCCTAAGGCAGTCCATAACCCTTGAAATTATAAGAAAAATTTTGCATATATTTGCATTAAAACATTTTGGGGGTAAAAGTCTACCTTTGATTTTCAATCTCAATGTGATCTGTGATCCCAAATTGCTAAAGCTCAGCTAAGTATCCTCTTCCTCTCAACCCTGGCTCCCTGGTGGAATTATTTTCAGTTCAACATCACAAAGACCAAACTCTGGTTACTTACGTAACTTCTCTCTCTCTCTCTCTGTCTCTCTCTCTATCTCTCTTGCTTATTTAATCTAATTTTATTTTATCTTTTCTTCTAGTTTTATCTATTTATTTTTAATTCCAGTATATTTAACATACAGTGTTATGTTAGTTTCAGGCGTACAATATAGTGATTCAACAAGTCATACATTACTAAGTGCTCATCAAGATAAGTGTATTCTGAATCCCCATCACCTATTTTATGCATCTCCACTCACCCATCTCCCCTCTGGTGACCATCAGTTTATAGTCAATAGTCTGTTTTCTTGTTTGTCTCTTTTTTCTTTGTTTGTTTTGTTTCTTACATTCTACAAATGAGTGAAATCATATGGTATTTTCCTTTGTCTGACTGACTTATTTCACTTAGCATTATACCCTCTAGAGCCATCCATGTTTTTGCAGATAGCAAGGTCTCATTCTTTTTTATGACTGGGTAATATTCCATTATGTATAGATACCGCATCTTCTCTATCCATTTATCTATTGATGGACCCCTCAGCTGCTTCCTTAGCTTGGCTATTGTAAATAATGTTGCAATAAACATAGTGGAGCATATATCTTTTAGAATTAGTGTTTTCATATTCTTGGGTAAGTATCCATAGTAGAATTACTGGATCATATGCTCCTGCAACTTCTTTATAGGATCAAAATGAAGAGTAGTAAGAAAGGAAAGAGAATGGCAGTGTGGAAAAAGGTACTTGGGGGGGCTGGAGGTAAATGAAAAAGTACTCCTGAAAGCTTACTTTCTCCATTTCTTCTTTTGTTTACTTATTTTAACATAGCAAATGAAATTAGAAGCAGCTCCTCCTTTCTGCAATGACAAACTTTGTGTTTGAGGATTTCTTTTAAAATGTTATGTTGAGGGGCGCCTGGGTGGCTCAGTCGGTTAAGCGTCCGACTTCGGCTCAGGTCATGATCTCACGGTCCGTGGGTTCAAGCCCCGCGTCGGGCTCTGTGCTGACAGCTCAGAGCCTGGAGCCTGTTTCAGATTCTGTGTCTCCCTCTCTCTGTGACCCTCCCCCGTTCATGCTCTGTCTCTCTCTGTCTCAAAAATAAATAAACGTTAAAAAAAAAAAAAAATTAAAAAAAAAAAAATGTTATGTTGAAGTATATTTCTCATGTTCCAGTTCCCTGAAAGTATGCTAGGGGTGTTGTATGAAGAGTTTTATTTATGAGGCTCTTTCTTATTTGGCAATTCTACCTCCATGAAAAATTCCATTTCCTCAAGAAGTGAATATAAAGGGACCAAATAATTTACTCTTTTTAAAATTTTTTTTTTACATTTATTTATTTTTGAGAGACAGAGAGAGACAGAGCACGAATGGGGGAGGGGGCAGACAGAGAAGGAGACACAGAATCCGAAGCAGGCTCCAGGCTCTGAGCTGTCAGCACAGAGCCCAACGCGGGGCTCAAATCCACAAACCGCAAGATCATGACCTGAGCCAAAGTCGGACTCTCAACCAACTGAGCCAACCAGGCACCCCCAAATAATTTACTCTTAATTAAGAGTTAGCTTTCCATAGCAATGAGGGTCACTGACCATTCTATTCTAATTCTAAGAAATTACCTCTATTTCAAGGTTTCTATTTCTCTTTATCAATTCATAATAAAATAGAAAATAAGCCAACAATGATCTGGCCTTTTCCCCACTCTATATCAGAGACTGAAATTCATAAATTCAGGGATTGAGTTCTCCAAATCTCTTCCTCCTCCCTCGCATCCCTGTAAAAGTGGCCTGTGGGATTTTCCTCGTCAGCCCATTTATTATATACAGCCTATAGAACTGAAACTTAACAACAATAAAACCAAAAATAATAATGGGAAACAATTTGTATGTGCCAGACACTGCTGTGATTTAAATATATTAACTAACGCAATCTAAGCCCAGGGGGGAAATCATTATATTCCCCATTTTATAGATGAGAAAAATAAAGAACTAGAAATAATAATTATATCAGATGTTCTCAGCTACTTAATTCAACCATGAGATAAAGACCTGAATGTGCTGTGTAAACATAAGGCACAATTCCAATGTCATTAGCTACTTTTCAATCTTGTTCAACTTCTCCAAGGTTTGCTGCTGCAAAGACAGTGAATAATAAAAACACTTCAAATTCTCTGAGCCTGAACATCCCCCTTCTCAGCTGGTCACATTCAAAACATCAAAGCCATAAACTCCTTCTCCTTACTTAAAGTTCACCCTCCATGGCTAATCAGTCTTCCCATCCTGTTGATCCTGTTGATTCCATATTCATGAAGGCTATTCAGTCTGTTGCCCTGGAAGTTCCATAGTTGGGCTCCCTGTTATCTCCCCCTTGATTATCTTAAAGCCCCGCCCCCCTAACTGGTCTTCCCAACTTGGCTGTTTTTCCTCAATGCCATTCACTTGAAGGGGAGTTCCCTTCTTAAAAGAAAAGATCTCACCAGGCCCCCTAATCAATACTTTCAGCCACACTCACTGCAGCCAGAGGTAGCATCTAGGGCAAGACACTTTGTCTAGGCCAAAGGATGTGAGACCCAGTTCTAAGTCTACTACTTACTGGGTCTGTAGCCTTGTACTTCTTTCTTATTTGAAAATAAATTTCTTTATGTATGTAGTGAGATGATGTAATATTTTCCTGACCTACCTCATACGCTACACAGACTTTTTTTTTAATGTGTGAGAAAACTCTTTGAAAACTGTGAGATTCATTTCAAATACATAGCTCTTACTAAAATTAAAGTCCAAATTTCTTGACCTGGCATTCAAAATCTCCAAACTCTGACTACCTGGCATATCCAGATGCTCTCCCACTACAACACACCCAAATCTCTCCTGGGTTCTCTGGGTCCTCCTCTGTCCTTTGCAACCTCTGAATAAACAGCTTCCTCTGCCCAGAATGCCTTTCCTTCCCATGGTTCCTAGCAGAGATCTGTTCATTCTTTAACATCAAAATAAAATCTCACCTTCTCAAGGAGGGTATCTACAATCTCCCAGTAGGATTTAATATCTCCATTCCCTGGACTTTCCTATCACTTAGTTATCATTTTGAGAACTTTTACCAAATGTCTGACATTGTGTGAATGCATATAGGTGTCTATGCATATAATCTTCTATACCTGTAATTCTCAAAGTGACCCTTAGAGACAGACATTATCTCCATTTATAAAGGAGGACACTGGATCTTTAGAACAGTCAATACCTTGGTCAAGGTTACACAAAATATAAAGAACAGAGCTTAGCTTCACCAGGTCTGTCTTCTTTGGGAGTCTCTGCTCTTAACTCTGTAGATACTCATCTTTGGTGTCTTTATGATAGCCCTTTCAAGAAATCAGCCTGATAGTAGTCAAAAATGCATTTACCCATCCCTCTCACAAGTTTGTGAGCTCCTGGACAATGAAGAAGCTTTCTTCCTCATTCATTTGTACCATCAAATGACAATGATATACCTAACCTTATAGCAAGATGATCAATAAATATTTACTGAGCTTCAATGAACTTATAAAATCTTTAGTGCTCCTCCAGGTAGAACTCTCACTCCCCACTTCTGCTATCTCTCTTACTCTTTCTCACTCTCTTGATCTCTTTTTTTTCTTTCCAGCCAGTGCTTAACCAGGGTGAAAAATAAGAATGCTCACAGTTTGGGGGTGCCTGGGTGGCTCAGTCGGTTAAGTGTCCGACTTCAGCTCAGATCATGATCTCATGGCTCATGGGTTTGAGCCCCTCATCAGGCTCTGCACTAGCAGTGTGGGGCCTGCTTGAGGTTCGTTCTCTCTCTCTCTCTCTCTCTCTCTCTCTCTCCGCCCCTCCCCTACTTGCACTCTTTCTTTCAAAATAAATAAACTTAAAAAAAAAGAGTGCTCGCAGTTTGGGATATGGACAACAGAATGGAGGGGAAGAACCACTTGGAAAGTATTGTTTACCCACCTTAATATCTTGTGTTTCAATAAAAATATTCTGGTAGAGTTTCAAGCCCTTCATAGAATATATAAACACTTACTAATTTTTGCCTAAATACTGACTCTGGTGACCATCACCTCATTGCAAAGAGTTGTTACTATTTTACATTATACCTATAAATAGCAAAGAGTTTTATATAAAATTTCTAAAACATTATTCATACTGATATAGTTTTCCTTGTTCTTTTAAGCAATAAAATGGAGGAAGAAAGGGTCACATCTTCTAATAAGAAAGAATTGGAATTTAAAGTTTTTAGAATAAAAATTCAGAAATCCTATTTCCCCTTGAACAGTAGGGAAAAAGATTTCTCAGCTGACCTCAACTGCAAAGACGCATCTCATATTAGGAAAGACTACAGTTTAACAAAAATAATAAAGAGAATTTAAGTGTCTATGGGTTCTCTCTGAAATGTACTCCATTAAACAAATGAAGTGCTTCATCTAAACTTTAATAACCAATGGCATTCTACAGAGGAGAACAACCTTTGATGTCTCCTTTGATAATCAGAGGCAGATTTGGAAGGGAAGAAGCTGTCCAACCAGTCAAAAAAGACACTCACAAATGTCTCCACTGCATCAAAACTCCAATTAACCTTCAGTATCTTGCTCCATAGCTACAATAAATTCTTCTTCCTAAAATGTTAAACTCATATTCCAGCATGTTACTTGTGAAGAAAGAATTGCGTACAAGAAAATATGTCCTGTTATCATACTAGAAAATGTAGAAATAGGAGATACAGAGGACCTATGGGGATATAATTTTAATTCTCTAAACCAGTTTGAAAGTTCTAGTATACTCTAATAAAAAGGGACCATACGGGCTCTTGTAATTTTATAGATAAGAAAAAGAAAGTCAAAGATATTAAATGATTTACATAAAGTCATATAGTCATGTAGTGTCAAAATGTCAAAAATCAACTGGGGTTCAGATTCTTTATGCTTAGTCCAGTGTTTTTCTCAATACACTATACCATAATTTAGTCGAGCCCCCAAAGGAATCATTTCTATTTTGTCTACAATTAATAGCTTTAATCAATTTTGGTGCTATCAGCTACTTATGTGGTTAACAGGGAAGTTCCAATATAATAACAGATTTGGCATTTAGTGCATTTAATATGTGCTGTTCTCTGTGCAAAGCACACTCGCTGCATGCTTTATCTTCTCTAATCCTCATGATGGTCTGAGTCAGAACTCTTCCTTGTCTTGCAGATGAGGCTTAGGAAATTTCTTATCCAGAAGCCCAGAGCCTAATAGTAGAGTAGGACACAACACAAATTCAAAGCCATCAACTAATCTAGACCCTGTAGAAGCAAAATAAAAGTTGGTTTATCCAGCATGTTTTTGACTTGATATCTGTATTTACTGGTATTTCTGGGTGTCTGTAATACAATGAGTGTTGGTTTTTATTTAAAAAACAACCACCTCATTTCACATATTTTGGATGTCTCCATAAGTTAGAATAGTCCCTGGCACACAGTAAATACAAAATAAACATTTGTAGAAATAAAGAAAGAGAAAGAAAGAGAGAAAGAAAGAAAGAAAGAAAGAAAGAGAAAGAAAGAGGGAGGGAGGGAGGAAGGAAGGAAGGAAGGAAGGAAGGAAGGAAGGAAGAACTTAGGCAGTGTGCAGTCCTGAAGGGCCCTCTACAAAATATTTTAAAATATAAATATACATATTGGAAACTGTGAGATAAAATAGAACCCTATATAGAACAGGTTAATTTAGAAATTCCAAGTGGAAAACAACTGAGCATAGGGAAAGGGTACACACAGTTGAGAGAGGAAACCCGAGACCAGATCACTACACTATAGCTTCTCAGACCAAACTGTCAACCCGCCCCCAAAACACAGACCTAGCATCCCAAGCTGACAAAAGCTGCAAGCTGAAGCTGACAGTGGGTCATGGACAAATGCCCTGAAAGAATGGCACTGAAGCTTACACATAAAGAATGATGAAGAATTCATGAGATGACAGAAGATGACTTGGAAGAGCATTAAAAAAATCTTAGAATTGAAAGAGAACAAGTATGCAGAAGGGCTTTAGTAGATGGCATGATCAGATTTTGAGCAGGGCAGATTCTGCAGTGTACAACATTTGTACAGTGCCACTCTGGAGTCATAGAAGAATACATCACCACGGAATTGGGTAATGGGTGGAGAGGCAATGTCCAAGGACCAGAGGGCAATAGCAGAGATGAGAGCCAGAATAAGAGGTAGACAACAGTACTTTGGGAGAACATCTGGCATATCATCAGAGGAACTTTCAGAAATATTGAGAAGGCTCTTGTGTCAGGAACTAAATACTCTCCTAATCATGGGTAAAGATGAGTGAGAAAAGCATGTTATATGTATATGTCGAAAT
Organism: Panthera onca; assembly: GCF_046562875.1. NCBI lineage: Eukaryota > Metazoa > Chordata > Mammalia > Carnivora > Felidae > Panthera > Panthera onca. The sequence continues at coordinate 62,725,571 of NC_138345.1, forward strand.
GATTTAGATGCTAAGTATTTTGTCAATGCATTTCAATCTTTTGCTAATTGGTTAATAATTTGTTATGTATAAGAATTCTCTATTATCTGAACATTTAATTTGCCAGAATATCAGTCACTCAAATAAATATACACATTATGTATTTATATATCAGTGTATAGGTTACATCGGGCTTTTCCATCAATTTTCTTATTTAATCTTTGAAAGACTCTTTTGAGGTTGGCAGACAGTAACACTGTCCCCATATTAAGAATGAGGCTCACAGAGGTAAAGTGGTCAGAGGCAGTGAATAATGAACATGAATTTGAGTTTTCTGAAGTTCAGTGTTCTCTTAGCTGCATGACTGTAAGTATGTGGAATTTAATATCTTTTTTTCTTCTCTTTCCATCTGTCCAAACTTACTGCACAGAAGAGCTCCAAGGAATCCAAGCAAACAAAATCACTTCTTTCAGTACATACTCATGCAGGTGCATAAGTAAGCTTAGTACTAAGAAGACTTTTTTTAAAAAGCCAATATTGCTATAATCAGATTTTCTGAATTCCTAATTGGGATACAGGGGGCAATAAATTTTAGCACAATTAAGCTAGTGAAGTAGAATATTTGACATTGAAACTATCTTCAAAAATTGGGGATATTCCACCTTACAAAAAACAGTAACAACAAATAACATGTATTGAATGCTTACCTTGTGCAAGGGACTTTTCTAAGTGCTTTATTTGCATTAATATATCACTCCTCAGCATAACTCAATGACATGGGTACTACTATTAGCTACATTTTACAGAGGGGAAATTGAGGCACTTAGTAGTCAGTAACTTACCCAAGTTCTCACAGCTAGTAAGTAAAGTCAGATTTAAGCCTAGGTCATGTCCTTAACCATTGATGCTCTACCACCTACATTATCATCTGCAAAATCTCTATCTTCACTTTTCCAAGAGGATATTTAAACTTCAAATACTATTCCCAGAGATACAAATACATCAATGATATATGTTATAAAGACTGATAACCCAGGATAACAGGATATTAGTGCTCAGTTTGGGAAACCCACAAAAGAATAGCTATAACTTCATCACTATGAAAATGATGAATGATTTGGACATCAATATTCAATTTGAAAAGAAATATTAAGCAGCTACCATCTGTCCAGCCCTGTGATAGACTTAGAGGTAATGGAAAAGATAAAAAACATATCTGTGAATCTTACCTCTAGGAACATCCAGGCAAACCTGAATGAAAGGCACATATTGAATATTTTAATAACAACATCTAAAATCCACTGAATGTATACTGAGGTCAGACAGGCTGAACACATCTATTAACTTTTTCAATCCTCATAACAACCCCAGGAAGAAGGTGCTATTGCTACCCCTCTTTTATAGAAAAGTGAGGCCCAGGGAGTGAATTAACTTGCCAATGGTTATATGTCCAGCAATTAGCTGAGCTGAGACTTGAACCTGTGCAGTCTGGTTTTGAGCCCACATTCTCAATACTGGCTCTCTTTCTCTTTATCCCAGCTTTGTGTCTGAAATTGGGTGAATAATTTAGGCTGGAGCCAGATCTATAATTCCAGACATCTCAGATTTAAGGCAGGGGGAAGAAGAAGCGTCACTAAAGCCTTAAGCCCAAAATAAATCTCACCAATGCAGCTTTCAGAAAAAAGTGCTCTGAATCAGGGATATTTAATGGTATTCTGGTTTCTAGCCTGCTAGAACTAGCCTAGTTCTTTGTATTAACCTTTGTTAGTCAAGAATCCCACTTGGAGGAAGAGTAAGCAATATGGCAGGGAAGGGTCCACCTTCCTATGATTTCTCCTCTAGATACCTCAAATCCAGAAACAATCCAAATATTCATCAGCAGGTGAACAAATAAACAAATTGTGGTGGTATTTCCAAACTCAGCAATAAAAAAAAAAAAATAACTACAGGTACAGCAACATGAATGAATATCCAAGCAAGTATGCTGAACACAAAGGGCCAGATGCAGAAGAATATATGCTAGATAATTGCATCTACTTAAAATACTAGAAAAAAACAGTCTCATCTAAGGAGACAGAAAGCAGACCTGTGGTTGCCATGGCTGCAAGTAGGTGGGGGATGGACTAGGAAGGGGCACAGTGAACTTTGGGGTGTGTTGGAAATATAAGGGATTCTTTTGGGAATGGGAAAAATGTTCTACATATTAATTTAGATGGTAGTTACATGATGTATAAATTTGTCAAAGCTTACTTACATGTACACTTAACATGAGTGTGTTTTTATGTGGGATTCTGAAGTTGATCTCGCACCAGAAAAAGGACATTAATGGAACAGTGGCAGGTATTGAACAAGATCTATAGATTACTTAATAAAGTTGTATCAATGCTAATTTCCTAATTAGTATGATTTTTGCAATTTTTCTCTAAATCTAAAATAATTTCAAAACAAAGAATTAAAAAAAATTAAAGCCCATGAGTTTCTTGAGCTGAGTTCACACAGGGGCTAAAGAAGACAGTCTGCAACCTCAGCTTCTGGCAGACCTACAGCTCCACCTCAAATAGATCACCTTACATTTGTGGTCAAAGCCTTTCAGTAGAGTAGGTGGGCCTAATAAAACACAGCACAATCTAAAGCGTGTAAATACTGTTGATATAGGAGACAATAAATTTTTTCTTAGCCCAAACAAAACTCATCCAAAGAACAGGTTACTATCCTTCCCAGTCTCAATGTGGCTTTACAGTTAAGGTATGAGCATTTGAGTACCCTTGCAGATGGGGCTAGAAAGTGAGGAATAAGTCATTATCAGCACAATCTTGCCAAACACTAAAATTCACCTTTCCTAATAAACAAATCAAGCCAAATGACAAAAATCACACAAAACATGAGGCAGGGAAGGCCAGTGACCCCTGGACCCCTGAGAGATGGAAACAATTGTCCCAGCTAACTGCCCTGGAGAAAGTTCCCAAGCCTGGAGCAGGCCATAGTAGCCAGAGATCAAAAGGCACAGAGAAGAGACAGTGACCTGGACAAAGAGCTCTGTAGATATGCAGTTGGAACTCTGATTATTGTTACCTTGAGGACAAAGATCTGTGTTATGTTAAAAACAGCCTGTAGACTTTTTTAAACTCTTGACTTCTGAAATATTTGATGTGTATTTTTTTTTATTTTTTATTTTGAATTTTCACTCTCATAGAAAGCTAGCTCCTTAGGGGAAAGCCATAAATAAGATTGTAGAGTAGAAATGAGAACCACATTGACCCTCATAAAGAGTATTCAAGACATATATACAAATGTTATTCACACCAGGATTTTAAAGTTTGATTAATATGTCTATCAGTATTGTAGAAGTAATGTATGCATCATAATCATGGTTTATATAAAAATGAAATATGTTTCTTTCAGTTTTGTAACTTTTGAAACCTTTTCCTGATTTCTCCATAGACCTGACAATCTAGATTTAAGGCACAGAAAAGAAGTTTATGTTGGAAAGCTGCTGAAGAAATCAGAAATTCTACTATGTCTTACTATGCAATCTGTATGCCTATTTGCTTGTAATTTAATATTTTTAATCAAATCAAAGTGTTTTTTAATGTAAAAACAGAAATCAATAAAAAACACTCTAATTTGTTCAGCTGTTATGATCCATATCTGTGATGAATCCTGACAATGAGGCTATCTGTCTGCAGATTCCCAGACACCTACCCCAGTCCTTAGGTGGTCTGGGTGAGGCAGTGAACAGTAACTACATAGCTGCACAGTCAAAGAGGAGACAGTAAAATACAATCACAGAGAGAAAAAACAAACAAACAAACAAAAACCAAATTTATCCCTTGAAACTTCTTTCTGTCCCTATCAAAACTAGGTTTTTGTTTTTTCTTTTTGATTGTTGTTGTTTATTATTATTCAAGCATTGTCACTGGGTTGGTGTATTACACATACTACAAATAATAGTAGTAACTATATATTGATGGCCCCACATAATCTTCGCTCTAACCAGGTAGGAGTTATTACTATCACCATCTCCATCTTCCAGAATGGAAAATGGAGGCAGTCATATAGCCCAAAGTCACACAACAAGTGAATGACAGACCGAGGATGTTACTGGGACCCAGATGACCCCACAAATCCAAGCCTTTATTCATGGCACTGATCTGCCTCCTTGTGGCCCCTAAATAGTAACTACTCACTAGTTAGGCTTGCTGATGACAGCTGTTGTTCTGATTCTTGAAACCCTTTAATAAAGACCCTTTTCTCTCAGGCAAACTCTTCTATTTTAGCTCCGTGACTTTGGGCAAATCCTTAGACCTTCTGAAAAACCTCTGGGCCTCCATTTCTAGAGTGATCTCTAATGATTCTTTTTATTCTAAGATCTCAAAACTAGGTTTCCTTCTTTCCACAGGACATCTGAGTGTGACCAATCCAGCAGAGCCCAGGAAGGGAGGCTGACCCATTTATATCTTGGTTCAGCCAGTGATGATATGGGGGACTGGGCAAGCCATTTAACCTCCTTGGCTTGCAGGTGTATTAGCAGTAAAGTTGCCATCATAATTTCTGCCTTATAAGGTTGAAAGGATTTCAATGAGATCAATTATATGAGTGGCTTAACACAATGTCCAGCAAACATAGGCACACAAAGTAGACATTACTAAAACAGTGAGCATAACTCAGTTGAAAATACCAAAACACTATGTATAGCCTACACTTTTCAGGCCACACACATACAGGAAATAATTGTCTCTCTTGGCCAAAGAATGACTGGATTCAACTTGAATAAGCACAGAAATAGGATATCAAAAAGTGTGTCAATCCCTTCCTTCCTGGAAGGAAAAGTGGAATGTAACACAGTATCATCCTGAAAGATAAAAGTATAATTTGACTTTGAACATGCCCTTATTAATTCAGCTGTCATACTGAGGTCAGACCACTACCATGCAATAGTGCAAGGGTGCTGAGCTGAGGTGAAATAGGGGCAGAAACAACACACACCCTTGGACTGGAGCTTGTATCCGTTCAGGGAAAGGGAAGCCTTAGTACTGATGTACAATAGTGGCCTCTGCACACCAAACCATGGGCTCTGCGCCCACACCTCTTTCTCATAAACACACAAGTGTCCTGACTCTACTACTGTTCAACACTTATGGACTAGACAGCTTCTTATTGCTAATGACCTTCACAGTGACTTGTTTAATCAAATGTTTCCATTTTATTTGCCATCGATTTCATTTTCTCACTGATGTACTATCACATTGTTGCTGTATTTCCAGTCACCAAACCATGTGTAAATTAATGTTCAAATGAAGACAGTCATTTAGTTTTTCTGAGTATATTGGAATAGTGGGTGCCTTATTCATCTGTGTCTGCCCTGCAGTCCCAACACAGTGCTTTGCAACACATACATTTAATTCACCCAATTGAATTTATGACAGAAAAATTCCATTCTTGTCCTTTTAAAAATCTAGTACCATGATCATATTTTTTTAAGTTTGTATATTTATTTTGACAGAGTGAGAGAGACAGAGAGAGAGAGAGAGAGCTAGAGATGTGCGTGAGCAGGGGGCAGAGAGAGAGGGAGAGAGAGAATCTCAAGCAGGATTCATGCTGTCAGTGCAGAGTCCAACACAGGGCTCAATCTCACAAACTGTGAGTGAGATCATGACCTGAGCTGAAATCAAGAATTGGACACTTAACTGACTGAGCCACCCACACACCCCACCATGGTCATATTTTAAGTCGTTATTTTCAAAGATACACTTTTTGACCTGAACCGAAACACATGCCCACATCAAACTGCTCTGAAAATTTTCTATCATAGAGTGATAGAGTCTAGAGGTTTATACATGAGACTAAATTGCCATTTGCTAGCAAATTGGTACAATGCAAAAGAATAATGCAATAAAGAGTAACCAAAATTCCAAAGAAAAAATCAGCAACATTTCCTTCATCTTGCCCTGAACATGTCTCTGGGGTCCCTAATTCACCCATTGTATATAAAAAAAGTTATGAAAGGCAAGTATTTTTCCAGTGGAAAACAAATACTAGCTGGTTTCCTTTACTGCAAATAGGAGAACTAGAATTTTCTCATCCATACTTTATGGCTGTCAGATGCATTCTTTCATTAGATTGAAATCAGCCAATGTAACATACTTTTTACACTTTCATTTTATTAAAATAACAAGAAGAAAATGAAGATACAGAAGGAATAAGAGCTTAACAACTTCTAAGACTATCTGGAATAAACTAGTATGTACAATCTAATGTGTTTTTAAGATTTTGTTTAGTGAACCAAAAAGCTGCTTGGTTACTTACTGTGGAGGTTCATATTTTAAAGTCTGAACTTAAATATAACATAAATCATGCACTAAAAGCATTCTATCATTAATTTTTAATTATATCATATCTTGCTATATTGGACACTGTGCTACCTATATATAACATTAATCCCATTCTAAAAGACAAGACAAAACAAAACCATACAATTTGGATACATATCATGTCTTTTTACTTTTTGAATCAACTTTATTGGGTATAATTTACATAGAATAAAATGCACACATTTTACCCATACATACACCTGCAGTGTGACAGATTTATATGTTTTCATCTCCCTCAAAAGTTCCTTTGTGCCTCATCCAGTCATCTTCCATCTTCTGCATGAGATAACCACGCATCTGCTTTTTGTCACTATATGTTAGGTTTGACTATTCTAGAAATTTATATACCATATGCTTTTGGGGGACTGGTTTCTTTCACTCACCATTATGTTTTAAGATGAATTAATGTTGTATCTATCAGTAATTCATAGTTTTTTTTGTTTGATATGGATATGGCACAATCTGTTTATACATTCAGTTATTGATGGACATTTGAGTTGTCTCCATTTTGGTATTATAAATAAATCTTCCACAAATATTCACATAAAAGTCTTTTTGTAAACACGTCTTTTCATTTCTCTTGGGTAAATGAATACCCACACAGTGGCATCGCTGGGTCTTATGTTAAGTGTATATTTAACTTTATTAAAAACTACCAATTATTTTTCTAATAGTTCTACTATTTTGCATTTCATCAGAACTATATAAGAGTTCCAGCTGCCTCACATCCTCACACTTGGTATTGGGTCTTTAATTCTGACAATTCTCATGGAAGAATTATGTTCTCATTGTGGTTTTGTTTTTCCTTGATGACTCATGATGTCAAGCATCTACTATGTGTTTGCTATAGATCTAGTTTTGTGAAATGCCTGTTCAAATATGCCCATTTGGTCAATTTGGTGGTTTTGCTTCTTGTTGTGCTTAATAAAAGCTCTAAATATATGTACTGTGGTATTTTCTTCCAGTCTGAGGCTTGTCTTTTCATCTTTATTTTCTTAATAATACTTACACTTTGATGAAGAACAATTGATCTGTTTTTCTTTTTATGGTTAGTGCTTTATTTCTCCTAAGAAATCTTTGCCTACCCCAAGGTCACAAAGATGTTAATTTTTGTTTCTTCTAATTTTTATTTTATACTTATGTCCATGATCCACTTAGAATTAATTTCTGAATATAGTATGAGGGAAGTATTGAAGGTTGGGTTTTTTCCCTACATAAAGATATTCAATTCTCCCAACACTATTGAAGAAATCCATCCTTTCCCCCGTGAAATTACCTTGATATATCAATTGCCAAGTCATGTGGGGGTCTGTTTCTGGGCTCTATTTTGCTGCACTGGTCTGTTTACGTGTCAGTCAAGTCCCAAATCACACAGAATGATTGCCATATCTGTATAGTCAGTTGTGAAATCACATAGTATATGTTCTCCAACTTTCTTCTCATCAAAATTGTTCTAATTCTTCAAAGATTTTAGAATTCCTAGAATTTGCATTATAAAAGTTAAGAAGAAAAAATTTATTTAAGTGGGCTCCATGTGGAGCTCAATGCGGGGCTCAAACTCACAACCTCAAGATCAAGACTGGAGCTGAAATCCAGAGTTGGATGCTTAACTGACTGGGGAGCCAGACACCCCCCCTCCAAAAATTTTATTAAACAAGCCTGGTGGGATTTTAATTAGAGTGATGTTAAATCTTTAGCCCAGTTTGAAGTGAATTGATATCTTAAACATATTAAATGTTTTGAGTTATGAACACAGCATTTCCCTACATTTATTTTGCTTTCATTGATTTCTCTCAGCAGTGTTTTATAATTTTCAAGGTACAGTATATATTTGATAAAATTACCTTTAAGCATTTTATGATTTGGGCTATTGTAAATGATGTTATTTTAATTTTATTTTGCAGTTATTCATTGCTACTATATAGAAATACTATTGGTCTTTGCACAATAACTCTCTATCCTGTTACCTTCCCAAAATGGGGAAGAAGAAGGTTAAAATTTCATTGATAAAACCAACCCTTCACCCTCCAGCTGTGAACAATTAGGCTCATCAGCATTTCCTTCAGGAAACTTCTGCTGCTTTATTAGGACTAATAAGCAACAGAATTTTGACTTTTTGACAGGTGGGGTTATAAATCTCCCATCAAGACTGAAAAGGATAACCTAAATTTATGTGCACAGTAGAATCTTTAATTATGGACCCCACAAGATGCTCAACCTAAAAATGTCCTATTTGTTCCAAGGTAGGAGGTGGGGGGGGGGGGGGTGGAATGGAAGGACCAAATCTAGGCTAAGGAATTATTTTCTTTTAACCAAATTAGACAGTAGGGTGGGTAACAGCTATGCAGATCTCTGAATTTCTCTGGCATGTCAACTAAAGAATCTTTGCTCATGAAATGTTTCTCTGCATGTCTAGACAAAATTTTATTACTTTCATTGAATTTTATAATTTTTTTATGCATTCCTTTATATGAAAATGAATCCTTCAACTCTTTGGAGAGAACACAGTCATGATGAAGGAAACAAATTGAATTTTAGTATGTCTTATTAATAAAATAAAATCCTATGTGAGAGAACAAAAAGTTCTATTAAACCACAAAATATTTTCAAGTCCTTTTAATGCAACTTTATTTTTTAAAGCTCCATGCTTTTTTTAATTCAACAAATTAAATAAATATAGCATCTCATTACACATAAGTTTAATAAAAATGCTTATAATTATAACCAAATTTTGTTTTCAAAATAAATTCCTTTTATAAAGCCAAGAAGCCCCTGGTTGCTTTAATTCGTCTTTGGTGTGCATGATCAGAAAGCTTTTAAACTGGTACAGTTTTCAGCCAGAAATATCTTTAGCTCTCCAACTGGTGGTTTACATACCTATTCTTTTTTTTTTTTTTTTTTTTTTTAGTTTGAGGGTGATTGACTCTCTACTGTTGTTTTTTTAATATATATATAATTTATTGTCAAATTGGCTAACATACAGTGTGTAAAGTGTGTTCTTGGGGCAGATTTCCATGGTTCACCACTTACATACAACACCCAGTGCTCATCCCAACAAGTGCCCTCCTCAATACCCATTACCCATTTTCCCCTCCCCTCCACCCCCCACCATCAACCCTCAGATTGTTCTCTGTATTTAAGAGTCTCTTATGGTTTGCCGCCCTCCCTCTCTGTTTGTAACTATTTTTTCCCCTTCCCTTCCCCCAAGGTCATCTGTTTATAGCAGCATTTTCAACAATAGCCAAATTATGGAAAGAGCCTAAATGTCCATCAACTGATGAATAGATAAAGAAGATGTGGTTTATATACACAATGGAATACTACTTGGCAATGAGAAAGAATGAAATCATGCCATCTGCAGCAATGTGGATCAAACTGGAAGGTATTATGCTGAGTGAAGTAAGTCAGTCGGAGAAAGACAGATGTATGTTTCACTCATATGTGGATACCTATTCTTAAAGAGAGTTTGGAGAGACTATTTTGAATATCCAATGGTCTATTTCTCACCTCCCTATATTCAAACTTGCTTCGCCACATCTCCACTCTATTACTTCTAATGCTCCCAGAGAGATATTTCTAGAACATAAATCATTACCATTATTTTCTTGCTTAACATCTTCATCATTTCTCCTCAGAATTCAAAATAAAATGCAAATGCCTTACCACAGCATAAAAAGTCCTTCATGGTTTGGTTCTACCCTCATTTCTGTCTCCTACATTTGGGGTGGCAGGATCTCCATGAGGGCAGGAATTCTACTCATGACATTTTTTTTATTTCTGTGTCCCAACACCTAGCACTAACACTTAGTGCTTCTAAACTGGTGGGTGGATGGATATATGGATAATTTTGTCTTTCCAGGCCATCATTCATTGATGGTGCTCACATTACAAAGAGTTCATATGATGTTTACAAAGATGTTCATGTACTTCTGGATGGGATTCTGGGAAGTTTGATGTATTTGCATATCTATTAAGCTTCAATAACATTTTGGATAAGAGCAAAGGCTTCAGATTTGTTTTTCCCTCAGAGTGCTCTAAATTCCTCAAAATTCTAATTCCTCAAAAACTATTGAACAAAATTTAATGTTGTCCATGTTCTCTACATATCCTCTTCTTATGCTTTTTAGAAATAAATTAACCTACCAAGGTTGTTTTGTGTGTGGCACTGCCACAGAAGGAGACAGAATTGAGGCATGAAACACAACATTTTTGGTGCCCAAACAATACTACCACCAGCTTTTAGAGAAAGATACATCTTGTGGTCAGGAAAACTTCACAGAGAACTTGAAATCTGATCTGACACCTGCAGGAAGGGGAGATTTAGGTGGAGAGGGAAGTATGCATTTCACAAAGGGCAAGATCTCAAGCAGACAGGAACATTAAAGGCAGAGATGAGAGCAAAAGTAATACAATCCTCTACAATTCCTGTCACTATTCCCTTTACGTTGAGACATTAGTATAATAGGATTACATATTCCTTCTGCCCAACAATTCCACTTTTATTTTATTACCATTCTAAACTCATTAAAAATACACTCTGACTCCTCACTGAGCCACAACACTAATGAGGTAGTGCCATTAGCATCAGGGCTTAGTCTGAAGTAATTACTTCCAGCTACATTTTGGTGCCTTCACTGAAATGTGGGAATGTGAAGAAATGATTCTGGAGGTACTTTAGCAGGGTTTAGAACAGATGCTTTCATCTGGAACACTGAATCCAGGAATCATCAAACACTTGGGAACAGTCATCCATAAAAATAATTATTTCTGTTGAAAATGAAGGACTAGAATCAGATTCCTAACTCCCAGGATTTTATTGTTGACACTATTGATGACACTCTCTAAGGGTATTTTTGGTAAACTCTAATTTCTGTGCTATGGTTTCTCACTCTACAAAGCCCCTCTTGGTTTTTTTAAGTTGATGATTTTGGTGTTATTCTTGTTTTTTAAATTGTGACCAAAACCTTTTTTTTTAAAGAAAGGGGAAATGAAGCCAACAAATCAGGCTTTATTTAGAATATGTGGTATGCAAGGTGGGGAGCAAGGATGAGAGAAAATAACAAACTGCTAGCAGAAAAGCAGACTTTATTATTTGTGGAAAGTATGTGACTGGGAGTTGTAGTGGATGAAGGTACCAGTATTCCTATCCTTAAGAGGATGGAACAGTTACATCTGGGGCCATCTTGAATCTCAGGAGGCAGATACACTGGGAGATAAAGGGGAAAACAATTACTGGACAAAAGGCTAAAATGACCCCAAATAGATACAAAGTGAATGCTTGGGCAGGGGAAGGGAATGGTTAGCCTGTGACGTCTTGGTTTTACAGCTACTCTGCAAGATCAACCACACATGCAGGTGTCCCAACCCAGAAGTCCCCACCCCTCATGGTGGTCATAGTGATGTTCCTTCCTTGGCTTGGCTTCTGCCCTAACCATCCTCATTCATCTGCATGAGGTTCACGAGATACATAGATGGTGCTTGGCTCGTGGATATCCTGTCTCCTTCTAGAACAAAACTTGCTTAGCTATTATTATACTTTCCTTTTAGCATCTCACGCTTGCGTTCCACACAAGACTTGCCATCCTCTGCTCTCCACCCTAGGGCATCCTGTGCTCCAAGACTACCATCAGAGCCTTACTATTGCTCCCAGTGCTGCTCTTTCTCCTTTTCAAAAACCCTTTTTCCCCATCACAAATTTCCAACAGCCCCCTAATCTTGCCGTGGCTCTTCATTCACTGATATTAGGCAAATCACTTGTTTCTAGTGCCCGAGGACAGAGACAGAGACAGTTCTGCAACTGGGGAAATTCTATAGACTCCTTGCAGTGGCCTCTGCACCAAGGGGTCTTCCTCACCCTTCTTGCTGATCCTGCTTTTCAGATTACTTGACATGTTCTCTCTACCCATAAGTCATTCCCCGTATCAGGTCTCCACTGAGAAGTCTTCCTTCCATGCTGCCTGCTATCTCTTGTCCTTCTCTTCATTTCCTACAGCACCTAACTCAGAACTATGGGTTTGATACTTCCTTTTCCTCTGGTGAATTGTAAGCTCCCTGACATAAGGATCATGTTGTGTTTCTTCTTTTTCTACCCTTCCAACACTCCATAGTGATTACCTATTTACAACAGATATAAAGTGAATCTCAGGTAGATGCCAGGCACTATAAACGGACATGGTAATATATTCATTCAACAGTGATGTTTTGGAGATCCTATTATGTCAGGCAGTGTGCCCAATCCCGAGGCTACTGTAGCTTTTGGCACAGTGAGTAGACATCATACAAATACTTAATTTGTAAAGAGTGATAAAATTACCATGGAGAACTACAGAATGAATTTATAATGGAGTGATCTTACTTAGTTTGAGGAGACATAGTTTGACTATAGCACAATGTAAATGTAATAAATGAATGAAGGAATGAATACGGCTAAGGGGAGGAGGAAATATGCATAAAGAAGCTCCCAGCAAACTTAGTACACTTTATATCCTAAATAAATCCATATGAAATACAAAAAAGAAGCTGCTAATCTCAACCAATGCAAATAATAAGATAAAGAATTTATATTACAATAAATAAACAATAAATATATAAATAAATATATAAATAATTCAGATAAAAATCTGAAAGTAACTTTAGAGATCAACCAAAGCTACACCATTACAATTTCAGGATCTCCTGGAACTCTAAAGCCAAACCAATGTTTTCAGACAACTACAATGAGACCCTCTAAAGCTCATGAATGCCATGATAAGGACTCCTACTCCAAAAGCATTTTTCTTACAATACTTTCAGATATATGACATAAGGTACAATCAGGGTACATTAGAATTTTCCAATCACAGCCACAGCATACCAAGAACAGAAAAATATTCACTTGTTCAATAAATTCCAAAGAAAAGACGTTTTCCTTGAGAAGAAAAAATCCACAACAGTCAAAACACAAATCTAGAATATATTTTCTTAAACCTTGTTTTATGGGAGATGCAAAAAAGGAGAAATAGTCTGAGAAAAAAGGCAGATCCAAGATGTTTGAAAGCTTTGTGAATAAGATCCATATCTTAATAGGAACAAAGCCAAAATGAAATGTTGTCTTAGTTTTCTTCTGAGTAAAGGGAGATATTTTATTTCTCTTGTAAACATGGGAATAAAAGAAAGTGATTTTCTGCCCAATGTACGTGATCTAGCCCTTTCTAGTAGGAGAAAAGTCAGTAAGAAATGATACTGAATAAGTGTAGAACAGCAAAACCGAAAGAGAAGACATCACTGTTCTTGTATCTTTATACACAATATAACAAAAGACATGTCTCAAATTCAGAGAAGTTTCAGAGTTTAGGAATGCCATCTTATAGAGTAATTTTTAAAACATAGGCTATGGAACCTAGTTGCTAGATGCAAATGAATGTGAGTCCTTTCTGAACTGAGTGGCCTTAGTCTACCCATTTAACCTTTCCAAGACTGTTTTCCTTTCTTATAAAGTGGGGAAAATAATAATAATTAAAATTAGCTTCATAGTACAGTATGAACATTATACAAGATAATCCATGTTTGGAAGAATACTTGGCACACTGACAAAATGCAGGAAAGAAAGTGGAAAAGAAAAAATGAGAAAGAAAAATATTTCCACATTACAGAGAACTGAGTAAAAGCCAAAATATGTTTCTATGTATAACTACCATCTTTTAAAATACTTTAAAAATACATTATCAGAAACAAAAGGGTTTTTTGAGGGGGGAGGTATTTCACAAAGAAATGGCCAAAGAAAGAGGCAAACATGGAAAAGAAATCAGAGAACCCCCCCCTTGGCTGAGCCTGTTTATCCATTCTCTGCTGTTCTTTCAGAAGTCAACTCCCAGATGATAAGGGAACCAATCATGACTGTGTAACATTCTTCCAGCTCTATGTCTGCTTTAGGAAGTTGGCTTTAAAAATCTAAATATGCCTTTATGTCTCCATATTTTTTTATTTTTTTAATGTTTATTTATTTTTGAGAGAGAGAGACAGAGTGTGAGTGGGGAAGTGGCAGAGAGAGGGAGACACAGAATCCAAAGCAGGCTCCAGGTTCTGAGCTGTCAGCACAGAGCCTGAAGCAGGGCTCAAACTCAGAAATTGTGAGATCATGACCTGAGCTGAAGTTGGACACTTAACCAACTGAGCCACCCAGGCACCCCTGTCTCCATATTAAACCAAACAAACAACAACAACAAAAACACATGATTTCCATAACTTAGCTCAATGTTTACCAATGCTAACCTATAAAATAGGATTATAACATACATAAACATACTTAAAACACAACAAAAAGCAAAAAATGCTATCCAAATGCCTCACCATCATATGAAAATACATGTGAAGAAAATAATGCCCAGAAATACAGGCATTCACAACATGAGGCAAGTTATCTTGAAGTATAAAATCATTAATTTGCTGTGAGAAGGACTAACATTAGGGTAGGAACAGCCCAAGGGAGGTTTTCCTAACAACTCAGCACTACACAAGACATACCCCACATTGGTCTGCTGTAAACGAACATACTTTGTCCCTCCTCGGGGAAGCAAGCAGAGTTTATAGTTGATTTCTGTTCCCATTGATTCTACTGAACAATTCTCTTTAATCAAGCAGCTGCCATGCTGCTAACTGGCTTCCTGTCTGAGCTACTCCAAACACAGCCTGCACCGCCTTGCCCGGGTCTGCAGAAAGTCTTTAGAGCTGTTAGGACACAGCGGATCCCTTGTAAGTCATTTGGCCGCTCCTGCTCCCCCTGCATGCCAATTAGTCTGCGGGCTGCTCTTCCTCTGCATCCACTGGAACCACACTCCTATTAGGGAACCACATGTCTGAGAAACCAAATGGTGATGACACCCAATGTTTGTCACCAACCTGGACCTCAAATGTCCTTGGCAATTCCTGAAACTTTAGAAGACCATTTTCAGAGTAGGAAACATGAAAGCTAAATATTTTTACAAGGTAAAAAGGGAAAGTATTTACATAGGAACTACGTTTTTCTTCCAAGATTTTATTTAAATTCAGGTTAGTTAGCATACAGTGTAGTATTGGTTTCAGAAGCAGAATTTACATGATTCATCACTTAGATATAACACCCAGTGCTCTTCACAAGTGCCCTCCATAATGCCCATCACCCACTTAGCCCATCCCCCCCCCACCTCTCTTCCAGCAACCCTGCTTATTCTCTATAGGCAAACCATAAGAGACTCTTAATATGGTTTGTCTCCCTATTTTTTCTTATTTTATTTTTCCTTCCCTTTCCCTATGGTCATTTTGTTTCTTAAATTCCACATATGAGCAAAATCATATGGTATTTGTCTTCTCTGACTTATTTTACTTAGCATAATACACTCTAGTTCCATCCATGTTAATGCAAATGGAAAGATTTCATTCTTTTTGATGGCTGAGTAATATTCCATTGTGTGTATATGTATATATATATTCACACACACGCATATATATATACACATATATATATTTATATATATATACGTGTGTATATATATATATACACACGTATATATATTACATCTTCTTTATCCATTCATCAGCTGATGGATATTTGGGCTCTTTCCGTAATTTAGCTGTTGTTGATAATGCTGCTCTAAATATTGGGGTGCATGTACCCCTTCAAATCAGAATTTTTGTATTCTTTGGATAAATACCTAGTAGTGAAGTTGCTGAGTAGTTCTATTTTTAACTTTTTGAGGAACCTCCAGGCTGTTTTCCGGAGTGGCTGCACTAGTTTGCATTCTCACCAACAGTGCAAGAGGGTTCCCATTTCTCTGCATCCTCACCAACATCTATTGTTTCCTGAGTTGTTAATTTTAGCCATTCTGACAGGTGTGAGGTGGTATCTCATTGTGGTTTTGATTTGTATTTCCCTGACAATGAGTGCTGTTGAGAATCTTTTCATGTGTCTGTTAGCCATTTGTATGAAGACATTTGTATGTCTTCTTTGGAAAAATGTCTGTTCATGTCTTCTGCCCATTCCTTAACTGGATTATTTATTTTTGGGGTGCTGAGTTTGATAAGTTCTTTATAGATTTTGGATACTAGCCCTTTATCCAATATGGCATTTGCAAATATTTTCTCCCATTTCATAGATTGCCTTTTAGTTTTGTCACTTGTTTCCTTTGCCATACATGAACTAGTTTTATGTGATGAATTGGAGGGGAGGAAATAAAGGAACATTCAAGGTAGACAGATCTCTATTTTTAAAAAAAATTTTTTTTAACGTGTATCCATTATTGAAAGAGAGAAAGAGAAAGAGAGCATGAGCAGGGGAGGGGCAGAGAGAGGGGGAGACACAGAATCCGAAGCAGGCTCCAGGCTCGCTCCAAGCTGTCAGCACAGAACCTGACGCAGGGCTCGAACTCACAAACCGTGAGATCATGACCTGAGCTGAAGTCGGACGCCCAACGACTGAGCCACCCAGGCGTCCCGATCTCTATTTTGTTAATTCAAAATGTTGCTTTTCTATTCCCTCAAACCTACTGAAATGTTCTACATTGTCCCAAAAAAATTAAACGCCTTGAGTTAGGATTTGGTAAATTTTTTTAACTAAGCTATAAACTGCAAGTGACAGTGTACTCCTAAGACAGCTGTGATAAGGGAAGTTAATGGAGTAGATGGAGCACACATAGAAATATTCAGGGAGATGCGGTCCAGAGGCAGAGCGTGAAAGAAAACCGGTGAGCTGCTGCTGCACACACTTGGTGAAATGTTCCCAGAGCCACTTAACAAAGCTGCCCTCTCTGGGCTGGCTCATCTCAGACCCTCTTTTCTTAAGGCTCTGTCACTCTCAAATGTACGATAGTCTTCTGTGGCAACAAAAAGAAATATGTGGAAGAGAATCCTAAAAATGAATGCCATTTTCAAGCCATTCATCTTGCTACAGACAGAAAACACACTACAAGTATCACATTGTGCAGAAAGACAAACACTGTATGATCTCACTTAATATGTGGAATCTAAAAAAGTCAAGCTCATAGAAAAGGAGAGTAGAACGGGGCTGGGGGGCGGGGGTCAAAGGGTACAAACTTCCAGTTATAAGATGAATAAGTTTGGGGAATCCAGTGTACAGCATTGTGACCATAGTTAGGAATACTGCATTGTATACTTGAAATTTGCTGACAGAGTAGATCTTAAGTGTTCTCACCACAAAAAGGAAAAATGATAACTGTGTGAGGTGACAGATGTGTTAATCAGCTTGACTGTGGTAATCATGTCACAATGTGTGTGTATATCAAACCGTCATATTGTAAACATTTAAAAAATACAATTTTTATTTGTCAGTTATACTTCAATAAAGCTAGGGAAAAAACATTAGGGGAAGAGGGTGAAAGGTATATAGGTACTATCATCACATCTCTTCTGTAAATCTAAACTGTTCCAAAATTTTAAAAAATTTGAGACTATGAAAAAAACATACTGTATGAAGATAATTTTAACAGAAAAATCAGAATCTTTCAGGGTGATATGGGATTACGGGTCTCATTTTTACTATATGTTAATATTTCTGTAATATAATATTATTTCTATCAGTACATAAAGTAATCCAAAGAATATGCTCACAAAGAAGAGTGTCCTTTCATATGAGAAACTACTTTTTTATGTGAAAATGTCCAAATTTGTTAATCCCTGAAGACAAAATTTAACCCATAATGTGTGCTCAGCCAAAATAATAATTATTTTCTTTCAAATTTCATTTCCTCCTGTTTACCAAGAGGCCACTTTGAGCATCCATACCCAATAGGGGCAAGAACAGAGAACTCAAGTTGGCAGATGCTGGGCGTGATATGTTCCTGCTTCAAACACCCAATAGAAGACAGGGTCCCCAGAGACAGTTCTTCAAACTAAGCCCACACACAAAATCTATCCACATGTATTGTTTCCTTAGATTTGCCTAAGATCAGCAGCCAACGGATCACACTGTTTCTCTTTCCCGATATCTATCTCCATCACTCCATAGAGGGGAAGCCAACCTTCCCGTCTCTCTGAATATTACACAGGCCCACTGTCCCAGACAGTAAAAAACCTAATGAGGTACTAGGGGTGCAATCCAAAACCTGGAATGGTGGTTGCAAAGAAAAATGAGTGGGAAGACAGAGGGAAAAAAACTTTTGCAAGTCAGGTGGTCTCCAAACCCTTGCTTTTGATAAAATTGAACAAGGTCATCCAGTGAAGAATCAGGTAAAATATTTGGTGACAAAAAATGGGAAGTGATTTTTTAGCATGGAATTCTAATTGACTTGGTTATACTTTAAGAAAAAAAAAAACCCTTCTTGCATTTCTATCTACTGATTTATGAAAACAAGTTTCGCTCTGTAATGTTACAATGGAAAACAGGGATAACATACATGCTGAACAATAACTGAAATTCATCACATGATTATAGGAAAATGTTACCTTTTGTGTATAAGCATCAACATAAAAATAGTAACTAACACATATATAGTGCTTTCTATGAACTCTAAGTGCTATACATTTTTAACTCATTGAACTTCCTTAAGATTGCTATGGGCTAGATATTATTTTTACCCCATTTTACAGTTGAGTCAATGGATACACAGAGTTTAAGAAACTTTCCCAAGGCTACCTTGCTGGGCAGAGGCGGGTTTGAATCTAGGAAGTCTGACTCCAGAATATGTCTGTTTTAACCATACCCGGTATTGTCTCAGTGTGTTTATAAGAAACACATTTAGGTTGTTTGCATTCATAACCACATCCAGAAACATTTTAAATATTTAGAGGGTTACGCTCATAGTTAATTAAAAATTTGAAAATGTATATACAAGGCATATCGCAAAGAAATAAGAGTAGTCCATGAAAGCTATTTGATTTGAAAAAGTATTATATCAGCATAAAATACTGTAATTGAAGTGGAATGAAAATACAAGTTCAAGGAGAAAAAGGGAAGACATAAAATTTGAATTTTTTAAGGAAGACAGTATGTATTTTTCAAAGAATTTTATAGTTAATATCCAAAAACCCACTACATAGACTTTCCATTAACACTGTATTGTACTTGTTTTGCCATAAATCCATCCATCTATTTATCCATATATCCTCCTAATTTGTTATTTAAAGCTTTATTGGGTTAAAATTTACATATCATATAATTTTCCCATTTTAAATGAACAGCATGAGGATTTTTATTAAATTTGTAACAATTCTGCAACCATTTTCACAATCGAGTTTTAAAATACTTTCATCACCCCCCCAAAAGTCCCCATGTATAGTTTGTAATCAATACCCAGTCACATTCTCCCCACCCCCTGCAACCACTGACCCACTTTCTAAAATCTCTATAGTTTTTCCTTTGCTGGAAATTTTATATCAGTTTGAATCATCTGTGTCTTTCATGGCTGGTTTCTTTCACTTAGCGTAATATCTTTGAGTTTCATCCATGCTGTTGCATATTCAGGGGTTCATTCCCTTTTATTGCTGACTAAATACTCCACTGTATGGATATTCCCTACTTTGTGTATCCATTCACCAGTTGATGGATATTTGGTTTGTTTCCAGTTTTTGACTGGGAACAATGAGTAATGTTGTTATGAATACTTATGCAAGTCTTATGTGGAGATGTTTCCATCTCTCTTCAGTAGATACCTAGGACTGGAATTGCTGGGTAGAATGGAAATGTGTATTTACCTTTTTAAGAAACTGCGTGTCTGTCTTCCAAAGTGGTTGCAGGACTTTACATTCCTGCCAGCAATACAGAGTTTCTTCACATCCTCAGCAACGTTTGGTATTGATGGACTTTTTAATTTAGGCATTCTGGTGATGTATAGTAGCATCTTATTGTGGTTTTAATTTGCATTTCCCTAATGACTAATGATGCTAAGCATTTTTTCATGTGCTTGTTAGCCAATCATATTCTTTCCTTGGTTTATTATAATCTCTGGCCCATTTTTACTGAACTTTTTTTGTCCACTTCTAAGAGAGTTAAAAGAGTTCTTTATATAATCTGGAATCTTTTATCAGGTAGATTACAAAATCTTTCCCAGTCTTTGACTTGTCTTTCATTTTCTTAATAGTCCATGACCTCATTGTCTCAAACTGAAAAGTGAAGTTTTAAATTCTGATGAAGTCCAGTTTATCAAATTTTTCTTTCATGTGTCACACTTTTGATATCATATCTAAGAAATCTTTGCCTACTCAAGGTCACAAAGATTTTCTGTGTTTCTTGTACAAAATTTACAGTTTTACCTGTTATATTTTGGACTATGATCCATTTGAGTTAATTTTATGCATGGAGTAAGGTAAGGTATCTACAATCTTTTGGAAGGAGGGGTAGAGATAGGGCTATCCAATTGTCTCACTTTTGTTGAAAAAGTCCTCCTTTCCCAATTGAAATCGCTTGGCACCTCTGTCACAAATCAATTCACCATAAATGTTCAGTTTGGGGGTTTTCTTGGATTGCATTCTTTCCTTGTTATATACATCTGTTCTTATACCAATATTACACTGCCTTGACTAGTGTAGTGTTATATAGTAAGTTTTAAAATCAGGTAGGTTTTCAAGTTTGACTATATGTATCTGGGTGTGGATCTCTCTGTTGTTTTTTTTAACTTAGGGTTCACTGGATATGTAAACTAATGCTTTTCATCAAATTTGGGAATCATTCAACCATTATTTTTTATTAGTTTCTTGCCCCTCTCTTTCCTCTCCTTTTGGAATATTCATGAAATATATATTGATAGGATAGTTTTTTATTAAGTCCCTGAGGCTCCATTCATTTTTGTCAATCTTTATTTTCTCATGGTCACTGGAATGAATAATCCTTATTGATCTACTTTCAAAATTACTGGTTCTTTCTTTCTTCTATCATCTCAAATCTGCTATTGAGACCATCTAGGGACTACTTCATTTCATTTTTAACTCTAGAATTTCCTTTCTAATCCTGTTATAGCTTCTATTTCTCTAACGATATTCCCTGTTATTATCATTATATTTTATTTTAATTCTTGGGACATAGTTTCTTTTAACTCTTAAGAACATATTTGTACATGCTGCTTTGTCTGACAAACCCAACATTTGGGCCCTCTCGGTGTTATTTCCTCTTTTCTTTTTTTCCTTTTTTTCTGAACACAAGTCACACTTTACTGTTTTACTGCATGTCTCTTAAATCTTGGTTGAAAAGATCTGGACATTTCAGATGATAGATAGTAGGAATCATGAGCTCTATTTTATTTTTTCTGAGGGTTTTGTTGCTGCTATTGTAACCTGCCTGGTCTTAAACTTTGGAATCTGTCTCCCCTGCAGGATGCATCCTCTGATGCCTGTGCTCAATTTTTTATTCTTATCTTCATTTTTTGGCTTCATTTCCTAGAGGTTGCTTCTGCGGCTGCATACCTTAGAAGTTAGCTAATGATGTGGGCAGACACTGACTGACCACCTTGACCTATATACCTTCCATCTTCTGTGAGTCCATCTGGTTGTGGTTTGAGAACATATTCAGAATTGAAGGCTTTCCTTAGGTCTGTCTTGCTTTTTACCGTTTGCTCGTGTGTGGTTTCCCAATCTACCAGGCGTGAGTGCAGACCTTATCTCAGCCCTTTATGACACTCTCATTTGCAGAACCCTGTCATTGATTTTCTGACTGTCCATAGCTCACCTCAAAGAGGAACATAACCTTGGACTATCAAAGCTTCTACTCAGTTTGTAAAGCTTATTTGACAAAACAGTGATGTTGTTCCACATCTAAAATTGTTTGCTCCCTCTAGCAGCAAAGCTGTTGGTTACTTTGTTTTGCATCCATCTTTATTCTGGTAAGCTGGCAAAACTACGGCTGGGAAAGGTGGCTGGGAGCAATCCCAGGCAAGAAGGCTGCTAATATTGCCTGAAGCTCTGGAAGTCTTTCAGTAATAAATGCTTCCCAATATTTTGCCTGCCTTTATTCAGTTTGCACAACCCTGCAGCGGTTGTTTTGGGCAACTTTGTGCAGTTTTATACTTGCTTGTTGTGGAGAGATTTCTCCAAACTCTTCACTTCACCATAACTGGAAATCCCTCTTATTTGCGTATTTTTTAAATGGATACTGATGGAGAACAAATCACTCCAGTATTTAGATTCTACTGTTTTTTATTTTATTTTATTTTATTTTATTTTATTTTATTTTATTTTATATTTTATTTTATTTTATTTTATTTTATTTTAGAGAGAGCGCATGCATGAATGGGGACAGGGACAGCAGGAGAGGGAAGGAGAATCTCAAACAGACTTCACACTCACCACAGAGATTGATCCCAGGACCCTGGGCTCAAGACCTGAGCCAAATCAAGAGTCGGACACTCAACCGACTGAGCCACCCAGGTGCCCCTGCTGGGTATATTTTTAGAAAAATAAAACAGTTTTTGTTTAAATCACCAACAATTGTTGTATATGGGAAACTAATTTTTCTCTTACTACTCTTTTGGACATTTAGAATTTTACTTCTAATTCCAAGAAATAAATAATTTAAAAGTATAAAATGATAGAAAATCTTCAACCTATTATGTAAGACATGTTTCTTATTAACTCAGCTATTACCTTTCTAATGAAACTATCCAGTGTTCTTTGAATACACATTAGTAAATCAAGTGTGAAGGAAAAGTAGAGATAAGTAATTAGAGTCTGAAAAAACAAATTAAAAACAAAGACTGTGAAAAAAAAGGATAAACTTTAGGGTAGAGACAGTAAGTACAACATGAATTAAAGAATGGAGAATGTGGAATTCAGAGGGAACTCTAGGTTTTTATTCACTGTTTACAGCACTTTCTACTTTGGGAGTAAATGGCAATCTGACTAGAGAAAAATCAGTGGTTTCAGAGCTAAAAGATACAATATAATTCTCTGTACCACCAGTTTTTCCAAGATGATTACCTTGCACAAGATGCAAGTGTAGAGGTTAAGAACACTGGCTCTAAGGTTCAAATTAAGTTTCTGTCAGTTATTATTAAGTGACCTTGGGTACAGTATTTCTCTCTCCTCACCACCATTTCCATACCAGGAAAATAGGCTAATGACAGTAACTACCTAATATAGTGGACACAAGAATCAGTGGGGTAGCACACAGAAAATGCAAAACAGCCCTGGCACAGGATAAGCAGTCAATAAATAGCAGTTACCATTGTTAAATGTTAACAACAGTGTTGATATGAATCCCATGGTTTGAAAACCAGTGATAAAATATGTCACTGTGCAAAATAACCTTCTGCTGTTCTATTATTATTTTTATATATTTGATCAGGCTTAACAAATATGAGTTAACTGATAAGATTAAAAGTTGGTAGATTTTAGAATTTATGACATGCTTCTCAGGGAAAAGCAATCACACCGCCATGGTGTCTGTGTACATGCTCTATGGTGTCCAAATTAAAAGACTAGGAAAACAAGTACAGATGCTGTATTTAAGAAACAGAAAATTTTAAAGTTCAAGAATAAAAACTGAACGAGAAAGCTACCTTATGCCAAAAATAAAAAATTTCACTCTAAAAAAGATATTTACTCTTCATTGCATAGACATCCTGACATCACAATAACTCTTTAACTGAATGCTAAAACAATGAGTCCAAAAATTTAGAATTCTTTAAAAGACAGCAGGACAAAGCAGATCCTAAAATGCCTTGTGAACAGCCAGAGAACATAATTGGGATTCATTTCTAGGCAATCAATCAGCTACTTGAGTCACCAAAATGGAACTATTGCTTCAGATATGTGTGCCTGGTTCAAGAGTCATTGATTTCTGTCCCTTAAAACAATATAAGTCATAGCATACATTAAATCTTCAGTTATAGAAAGACTCAATATCTTAATCATATCAGGCCTCCTAAAATTGATCTACAAATTCAATATGATTTTAATCAAAATCTCATAAATTTAGAATAGTTAACATCCAAGAATAGCTAAGAACCCACCGAAAAAATTGGGAAAAAAATAAACCAGTTGATAGAAGCTATTGTACCGAACATCAAGAATTATTATATAGCTATAAAACTTAAAAACCATGTGGTATTAGCACAGGGAAAGTAAAAACAGACACACAGATGGAAACTTCATTGGGCAAAGGCTAGACTTTTTTTCTAAATCATATTCTGATCATTGGTTTTTCATATAGTGAAAGAAGAGCTGTACTGCCAGGTTACTCTACACACACTAAAAAAATCAATTACAGGTTCTTAAAAGACCTAAATATGAAAAAGGAAAACTAAAATATAATCAATGGCACTGTAATAGTGTTGTATGGTGACAGATGGTGACTACACCTTTGGTGAGCATAGCATAATGCATAGGATTTTTGAATCACTATGTTGTGTACATGAAACTAATGTAACATTGTGCACCAATTATAATTTTTTTAAAAAGACTTAAATATGAAAAAGCAAAACTAATAACTTTAAGAAATAGAATATAGGAGGATATTTTCATGAATTCAGAATGGAAAAGGATTTTTTTTAATATTTATTTTGAGAGGGAGCATGAGCAGAGAAGGGGAAGACAGAGAGAGAGAGAGAGAGAGAGAGAGAGAGAGAGAGAATCCCAAGCAGGATCCACACTCAGTGTAGAGCCCAATGTGGGACTCCATCTCATGAACCGTGAGTCAAAATCAAGAGTCACTTTTAACCAACTGAGCCACCCAGGCGCTCCAGAGAAGGATTTCTTTTTGTTTTTATTTCTCTTTAATTTTTTTAATGTTTATTTATTTTTAAGAGAGAGAGAGCCAGAGCATGAGTGGGGGAGGGGCAGAGAGAGAGGGAGACACAGAATCCATAGCAGGCTTCAAGCCAGCTGACAGCAGCAAGCCTGATGTGGGGCTTGAACTCACAAACCGTGAGATCATGACCTGAGCCGAAGTCAGACACAACTGACTGAGCCACCCAGGTGCCCCTCAGAGAAGGATTTCTTAAATAAGACACAATAAGAGCAAACCTGAAAGGAAGCTGTTAAAATTAACTGCATTTGTCTTCTCAGGCCAGCATAACAAAGTACCACAGACTAGATTGTTTAAATAATGAAACTTACTTTCTCACAGTTCTGGACACATTGAGTCCAACTCACGGTGTTATTAGCAGGGTTGGTTTCATCCGAGGCCTCTCTCCTTGCAGAAGGCCCTCTTTACTGTGCCTTCACATTGTCTTCCCTCTGTACCTGTCTGTGTCCAAATTTCCTCTTCTTATTAGGACACTAGTTGAACTGGATTAGGGCCCACCCTAATGACTTCAGACTAACTTGACTACCTCTTTGAAAATCGTAAGATCCCACTAACATGTTAGGACTCACCATATGAATTTGGGGGTGACACGTTTCAAGCCACAACACAACCCAATAGAAAAGTAGGCAAAGACGTAAAATGGGTACCGCACAGAGAAGGAAATCCCAACAGCCAATTGTACAGTATGAAAATATGCTGACCCTCACTGGTAGTCATAGAAAAAATAAGTTAGAAACCACAGTGACATACCATTTCACACCCTCCAGACTGGTCAGAGTTTGAAGGTCTGACAGTATCAACTATTAGTAAAGATACAGATCAACTGGATTGCATATACGTGGTTGATGAGACTGAAAATTTGCCTAATGACCACAGAAAAAAATTTTGGTTCACCCAAAAATGTTAACGGTGTTCATAATTCGTAAGTGTCAATTCTAGGAATATCAACTAGGAAAGGTTTTATACATTTACACCAATAAGCATGTAAAAATTATTCATGCCAGGACCGTATGTGGTAGTAAAATAGTGGAAAACCAAAGGTCTATCAATAGCATAATGGATACATAGTGGTGTACTCCTATAATGAAATAATCTATAGCCATTAAAAGAATCAATTATAGCTAAAAACAAAAAATGAATCTCAGAAACATAAGGTGAGTAAAAAAAAACAATTTCAGAAATAATACCTACGGAATGATGATTTGATTTACACAAATTTCAAAAAAATGAAAAACTAAAAAGTGTATTTTTAGGGATATGAACATATATGGTAAAATCATAATGAAAAAAAGTTAAACACCAAATTCTGGACAATGGCATCTCTGAGGCAATTGGAATAGAATGCATTGGGGAAGACGTACACAATACAGAGGTATTCACTGAGTTCATTCAAAACTCTGAATTTTATCAAGTGTTTTATTAAAATTTGTGTTATATATTCAACACTTAACAAAAATATTTTAAACTTAAAAAGTTAGAACACATTAAAGTACATGAAAGAATGTGAGATAAAAATGTTATCAACAGCTTTTATTATAAATGAGCATTCTAAAAAAATCTATGTATAACTCAACTATCTCTGCCAAATTCTAAGCATTATCATTTCTTATTTTAAATCACAAGATCATCATGTAATAAAAGCAGAACTGAAAGACTATTAGTGAATAATCTTGTTTATAAAACACTGTAAACACTGTGTCCAGATAAATACCAATAAAGTGACTATTTCCCTATAAATCTTAATTAATTGAATGCTCTGTAAAGAAAAAAAAAATTACAGTATTAAATTTTTGTCCTTTCTAATAAATGTTCATTTTACCTATTTCACAATATTTTATGTGAAAATATTTTCCATTTTCCATGTATAACATTTCGAATTCATCAGAACTACATTGGAATTAATTTTGAGAGAGGGAACAATGTACATAGGTCCCATTTTTTTATACCAACTATTCCAATTCAAAATGCATGCAGGTGTATAAACATGTAAGGGATATTTCAAGAAAGGGAATCTGAATCTGAATCAGACTATCTGGCAGAGAGAGACAAATTCCATTATGGCCTCTTATTTTTGGCCAGACCCAAGTCTTTATATGCAGAGCTGCTGCTTAGACCCAGGATTCCATGGTCTGACCGAGTTACCAAGTATCGACCCAAAAGGAAGAGAATAGCCATACACCATGTTCTCGTTCATCTAACACTGTTCTAGAAAACACAGTGCAGTCTCATGGGACATGACCAACTCCACAAGCCTGGGAGAGCTGCTGCCTGTTCTCTGGGGCTGCTAGGTGAGGGGTGGGTAGAATATAGGAGGTGAGGCCAGGGAGGAAAAGCAGTCTGTCTTGTGAAATCACCCCAGATTTCTGCCTTAACCTTGTCTACTCAATAGATGCTTTTGATATTTTTACTATAATTCAAAATCAATTAACATGGAAGCTGCTTTTAAAGACATAGGGTCTCTAAATACGGTATTTACTCCGTTAGTAACAATGATTCTACCATCTTTCCAATCTTAGGAAAGTTGCAAAGAATTGCTTCCTAGATTTTTATAGCGCTCTTCCATCTATTCCAGATCTTCAACCCAAGTGGGAATGAAGCATTCAGCCAAGACATATGGATAGAGATACAGACCAACTGTGTTTCTCTTCAAGGGTTTTTGGAACCATCATCCCTCTCCTACCCATCACAAGCTTTACAACAATTTCTTTTACTCTGTATCTTTTATCCTTTAACAATTCTAAAAATCCCATGCCTGGTTAAATACTGGGCATACTAATCTAAACCACGGTTGGAATAATAATTGAGTATCAATGGTACATAATAAAAACATCCTTAACTACAGATCAGGAAAAATTAGGAAGACAAGTCATTCAATATCTCCAACATGAAGACCATTCTAAAGATGGAAAGACCTATTTCTGCTTGTATCTACTTGAAAATTAAATGTATGCTTAAAAGATTACCCTGTCCCAACATCTTCCTGACATGTAACTAGCCCTGAATGTGGTTAAGAAATAATGAATTATGTAAACATGGTAACAGGACAGCAAACACCCTTCGCAACTTTCCAGGAGGCACTGCTGAAGCACAGCAGGGGGATAACACTGCTGCTCTGGACTGATTACGGTGAGAGCATCATCAGATGCAATTAAATTTCACAAAATGTCAAAATGCAGCAAGAAAACCATCTGGAGAAATTCTTTGCATAATTTATTGAATGTACACTATGGTACTGCATGATCAAAGCAAAAGGAAGAAAAAGAAAGGCCCACTATCGTGGACCCAGACTGAAAACACAAAACTGTGATTTGCATAGTGAATACAGAACTGGGGATTACAGTGAAATGAAGCCCTAAATTGCAGGTACAGCACTTGGAGATTTAGGGAACCATAACAATAAAACTTTCTTTGAAGCTTAAGTTATAAGAGGGCTTATCATTTTCTATTCATAGGTCCTCACAGCTATTACAAAAGCAAAAGATGTTTGAAAATGGTGAGTTTTAAGCACAGCATTGGCTGGCCACACTGAGTTAAGTAATTTCTGTTAGTTTCATAGCAGAAATCCTTTTAAAAGAAAAAGTCTTATGAAGATGCTAGCGTTTTCTTCACAGGAATATTACAGTTTGGGGCTGAAATTATAGGGTAAAACATAAATAATACAATGTGGTATCTTGTATCAGGCTCCATTTTTAGATTGAGCCCCCTAATCAGCTGTGACAGGGAATAAAAATCCATGAGGCAAAACTGAGCAGTGCCAGCTGCTGGCAAACCTCTCAGATGTGGAAGAAAACAGCTGATCACAGAGAGCCCCTGTCTGTCCAGAAGCTCAAGCGCTGTCATCTGAACTCGGCCCATGGGGAGAAAGAGGCTGTCCACACCAGCTCCCCTGTCTAGAGCCTCCTAGCTGGTCAAGACCAGGAGAACTGCACCACTGACAGCTGAAAGGTGCCTCCTGCGTCTGAATCAAGGGCAGAGGGGTGTGCAAGGTTTGCAAGCTTGGCTGGGACTTAAAAATCATGCAACCTGCTCATGTCACACATCAGGAAAAGGAACAGCAAAGAGATTGATTGAATTGAGCTAACTAGAGTCTTACCCTTAAGACTGGACTCCACTTTTCTATCTCCAGGCCCTTGATCCCTCACCACACAAAGCAGATCAACAGCATTTGGTAGAAATGTAGATGCTCAGGCCCCATCTTAAGATCTACTGAACCAGGAATTATTTTTAAAGAAGATCCCCCAGAAGGTTCCCATGCATATTAAGGTTTGAAAAGCATAGCTCTACACTACACTGCTTAACTCTTCCAATCCAACAAAGCAGATCAAGAAACAAACTGCCTGGGTTTCAATCTAGTCTCCTTCACTTAGTAGCTTTATGACCCTTAAACTCACTCCCTCTCAATTCCTTCTACAAAATCATCGCAATACTTACTTCACTGGGTTCTTGTGAGAGAACACAAAATGAACATAGAGATTCCAGGCATAAAATAAATTCTATACAAGTTTTAGCAATTATTATTTTAATATCATTTTTATGATGATTTGATGAGGAAAAAATCAGAAGTTATCAATTATCAACTTCTGCATATATATATGACTCTGCTTAGAAATATGGAATTTTTAAGGCTTTTAAGGATGCATACAGTGATTCCCTAGTGTCTGCAAAGAAGGGAGAAACTTCTGGGCTCACTATAAAAGAGCTGCTTTAGCATCTTGTCTCTGCTTTTACTCCAGTCTTGTTTTGTACCATAATGACCACAGAGTTCTGGATTACCAGTGGGTCAACTAAGCATGCTTAGGACATTTACAAAGCGAGCCACATTTCCACCCTACCCCACGAAAAACTTAGAAAAGTACATTTCTATGAATATATTGTAATTTTCAATCAGAAAATCTAGAAAGTTGTTTTAATTTCTGCCTACAGGTAAGTTTTGAGTTATTTCAAAATGTAAAATCTTTCTCCAGTTTTTTATGCATGTTATTTCTTTTCCTCACCTAATTACACGAGCTAGGAAAGAGTAAAATTTATTTTTGAATACACACATTGGGAGTACGTTTACAACCTACTAAACTAGTAAACTTAGTACCAACCCTTGCGAACTACTTGTAATGTTTTCAATGTAACATATTCTCTCCGTTCTATGCGTTTCTACATGCTGCCCCATTAACTTCAAATGCCTTCTCTCAATTTTAACCAGGGGTAACATGCTCCAACTAAAAACCACCAGGAACACACCGTGGTGGACCAAGTTGAGTTTCTTACTCACTGCAGAGATGGATAATGCACACATTGGGGAACTCTGGGATGCCTTAGTAAGAGGGTTTATAAAGAACCTATTACAGGATTGGGGCGAGTATTAGGTGAATCTGGGTAGGAGGGAAAAGCTTTGATCAGGACTGGCTGATGCTGGTAAATCTTATCAATAAAGTGGATGAAATGAAGCAAAGCTAAATCTGTAATTTGTAAACAAAGAGCAGTCATTCATATTATCCAGGATGGAGGAATATTTGACCATTTTTGTGATCTGGACAATGTTCAAGCTTTCATCTATGTTCAGACATGATTTCAGAGTGCTCTTGTTTTTTATTTAATCCATCTGAGCACAGATCCATCAACATTTTCTGATGTTGATGTTCTGTGAAATTGTTTATGTGCTACAGAATAGCTAGGCCTAACTGTGAGCACCAAGCCAATTCCTGGCTGTCAGGGGCTAGTTTTCTCACCAGGAAGACTCCTCATCATTCAAAATCCAGGAATGCCTCCTGTGAATCCCCGTAGCACCTTGTCCTCTGATTCAGGGACCTGTCCTCAGTGATCCCCAATTGCACTCTGCATGCACCACATCTACAGCACATGTCGAACCAGGCTGTCCATGTCTGTTTTCTCCTCATTCTCCCTACCAGATCGGGAGTTTTTATTAGCAGGACATCTTAGCTGTATGTGTTGAGTGTCTCCTGTCTCCCCTGCACCCGCCCCCAGCTCTTTTCTCCACCCTGCTCCGCTCTGTCTATACAGAAGCTTGCCTCATATGGTCTGCAACTTCTTCTCATGCCTTCTGCCTTCCAGTTTGATTTCAATGGGGGCCCTGACAGGAGATGGAAGGAAGGGAAGAAAGGGAGGTCAGGGCACACGCCTATGGCACCCTCCCCACAAGGTTGCCTCAAGATGGATGTGTCATTCCTTGTAAGTCTCAAGGGAACATTTCCACAAGACTCTCTCCCCTGGGTTCTAGTAACTGTTTCTTCCCTCTTCCCTTCAGGCCTGGATGCAATCACAGTAACTCTGCCCTTCCTAGACTGAAGGCCCCTGCAGGGCCCCATGCCTGCCTCTGTGAACAACCCGCTCCCACCTCCCACCTGCCCACCCAGTTATCCTAACCTGAGTGTGTCTTCTTGTCCTGCTGTGATTGTGGGCCCACATAGTGTCTCCACCTGGTTGTGAGTCTACTTCTGTACCATACACAATTCTGTTGCTGAGAGTAAGACCCCAACCTCATGAGTTTATACTCTGGACCTAGTCCAGTACTTGTCACTCATTTGGATGAATCGATATGCTCATTCTTCATGTTAAACCTTTCCCTTTTTTCTGTATTTAGAATGCTTTCCAGGGTGTTGGTTATGTGTGGCAGATTCTCCTGGAAGGACTCTGAGCAAGATGGGAATAAGGCACAAAAGGGGACTATTCCCAGAATCAGTGGCTGGTTGAGGACTGAAGAGAGCTGGGGGTAGGGGTCCCATGAAGGGTGCTAAAAGTTGGGAAAAAAAAGTATAATAATTTCCATCTAAATTCACTTATTCTTACCCAATTAATTCAAAGACTCTGAAAATATTTCACTTGAGTGAGATTTAAACACAGAAGGGAGGTTTTAGGACCTTTGCCTAAAGGATCAGGTTCAATGATCATATGCAGTTCAACCCACCAACTTCCCAAGAGTCATCACCCACACAAAGTTCCAAGGTGGCTTTTAAAAATGCGTTTTGTAGAAAACAGCCACCTTTCTTCACATAAGAGGCAGATGGATTACACTAAATGTATTATTAGTAACATACACTACGGGGCTTAAGTGCCTTGCAAAACCACCTTCCACATCTGTCTACAATTTCAACAAAATAATACCCATTCCTAAAGATAAGGGGATGCTATCATGTCCTTTCTTCCACTTATCCTTTAAAATAAAGTCATATTTGCTGCAAACAAGCAGGGATTCTACATTTAGAGCCATCTCTGAAAAAGACCTTTGGAGGGTGACAGCATTGCCATCTGCAACAGAAGATGGTGGGTATTAGCACAAGGATGATTTAATTACTTCTTGATGCCAACAGAGGTTTCACCTGATTGTTCTCCAGCTGTTCCATATTAAAATAAATTACACACATTTAGAAGAGCCAGTAAACAGGGTAGTAATGATTCCTATGCTCTCACATCTTAACAGTCAAGTTTGTACAGAATTATTTCGAGTATAAATAAAGCAGGAACCACACTGAGAAATTCTACTTAACATTGACCCCAAAGGGGAAAAAGTCTCTTTGAGAATGATATTTTTAATTCCTTTTAATGCAAGGTAATATTAACAATTACGCAAAATAGCTACACTCTGTCCTCTAAAAATATCTGAGGGCAAGACAGGAACATATTCAAAAAAGAGGAAAGTCATGGGAGATCAGATCTCAGATTCTCTTACAAATATCATATGTTAATATGTGAAATAGAAACAGAGTCTACATATTTCTATGGAAGGTTTGGAGAAAGGAGTGGGAAGTAAAACTAATCATGAAAATCTGATTTTTGCCATATTATCAGGGAACTATAGTTCCTACTAAAAGATTTAACCCAACAAATACAGAAATGGATTGAATAGCAGGCTAAATACCTAGCAAAACAAATAGTTATTCAAAACACACACACATACGTGGCACCAAACAACATGATGAAACTAGAAAATAAATGTTAAGCTATTAAAAGAAAAACTTTAAGATTAGGTAACATATTTAAACTCACATGACTATAGAAATTGCTCACTCCTTGTGCAACCAAATGTTGGAAGAAGACACAATAAAAATTTATAAATCCAATGCCAGTTTTACTTCTAAATCATCTTTCTCTCATTTACATGAATGAAGAGGATTATTAAATAATGTCACAGTATATAAAAAAATTCTGTTTAATATGAAGAGTATTAAAAAGACACATAAAAGAATGAAATGCTACTTAATAGCTATATATGGTATCAATTTTTTTCCTGTACTTTAACTGCTGCATTTTGTTACACACTGAAGGATTTGGGGCACTTGGTTGATCAGTCTTCCAAAGTGATAGGTAAACCCTACCATGACTCTATTATGTTCCATCCCTTTTTTTGCCTCTTTATTACAGCTTTTCCGTGGCTATGATTTCCTGCATTTACTCACTTTCTTTTCATTAAAGTAACCAAGATGATAAAGGCGCCTAATCCTAATATCCATAAACTGTGACTTGTGCTATAATTTTATAGATTTGTTTTCTTTCATGTTTTAAAATTATCTCCCTTGATGAGTATAACATTTTCCTGAAATTAATTAATTAATTGATATTTATTAAGTTAGACGATGTGCAAAGTAAGGATTTCTAGAGGTTACAAAAGGAAGACATGGGCCACAGGGCTTGGTGATGTATTTGAAAGCACAAGGCACAGACACATGAAAGACAAACTAGCAATGACAATTGAATACAAACTAGCAATGACAATTGCTGGGTAAGTAAGCCAAGAAGAAACGCTGTGGTTTCTCAGGTAAGTTGCAATAGGACCAGGCAGGATGGATGTTCATGAAACTGTATCAAATAGATTGCTTTATGTGGGAGAAGATATGGAGGTGGATGACAATACTGGAAAGCCATGGCAATCAGAAAGCAAAAGGTACATTTTGTGACAGTGAGGAGAGGGATTTGGTGAGAGCAAACTACTTCATAAGAGCCGTGTGGGAGTGCAGCCCGATGTGGACATGAGGCCCATCAGCCTATAGCTGCAGAGAGAGTCCACACAGAGGGCTGTTAAGTCATAGGTTCTGACACCAGACAGATGTCCTTTCCAATTCTGGTTCTGCTACCTACCAGGCCCATTTCCTCATCTGCAAAATGGAGATGATAATAGCAACTATCTCAGAGAATTTCTGTAGGTATTAAATGGGAAAACACCTTTCCCAGTATATAGCACATAGCAAGGGACCCAAAAAGTATGGGTTTCTGTTATCAACACGGAGTCTTAATGTGTCACTATTAGAAGGGTCTTGGTGCTGAGTGATGTAATGAATCATTCCATTATAGCCAGGGCTCTCCAGAACCAAGCCTCTTGCCTCTGTACTCAGCTGTCACTTCCCAATGATGCTCCATGTCTGCCCTCACATATGTTAGGAGTCACAGTACAGTTAACATGAACTTGGATCAAGAAAGACCTAGATTCCGGGGCACCTGGGTGGCTCAGTCAGTTAAGCGTCTGACTTTGGCTCAGGTCATGATCTCGCAGTTCATAAATTCGAGCCGCCCCACATCAGGCTCTGTGCTGACAGCTCAGAGCCTAGAACCTGCTTTGGATTCTGTGTCTCCCTCTCTCTCTCTGCTCCTCCCCTGCTCATGCTCTGTCTCTATGTCTCTCAAAAAATAAATAAAATGTTTAAAAAAATTAAAAAAAAGAAAGACCTACATTCAAACAGTGACTATATGTACTATTCTTCACAACTTATTTTCTCTGAATTCAATGTTCTCACAGGTTAAAAAAAAAAAAAAAACATGCCCTTGTAAATGCTGTTAGGATGCTTACATGAGATAACTCAAGCATCCTACCAAAAGAGTGGGTGTGCTATCAAGGTGACATTACCAAAAACACCCTCAGGGCCCCCACCTCATGCCCTGAAACGAGCATTATCTTGCTTCATCATCCTAACAATCCTATGAGAGAGATGTCATTATTGGTCCCATCTACATGTAAGGAAACTGAGATTTAAAAAGCTCAAATAACTTGTCACGTCACAGATGATGCAGATGATGTGGGTGACAGAGCTGTATCTGGACCAGGCAATCTGACCCTAGAGACACCACATCACCTTCTCCTTCCCACCCTCCAAGAACCCCAAGACAGTAACCACATGGGCCAGTGTCAGCTGTCCCAGGTCCAGGGCTTCCTTGGCCTCACTGACTTATCCTCCATGAGGATGCCTTCAGTTTACAGAAAAGCCATAATCAAAGGGCAATCCTTTGTGTTCTCTAGGAAGTTGTTACATATTACCCTGCATTTTACCCTGAAAGTCAGACACTGACAGTCATTGCTAATATATAGAGAGGTGGCAAGAGCCAGCTAAGGTCTCAGCTGTTCAACTGTCACATCCTTTTTCCTTCCAGAGGAATGTATTTTGCTCAAAATTACCATCTTCTGAACACAGCTGGCTTTCTCCCGCTCCTGGCTGTGACATGACAAAATCTGCACCCCGGCTGACTTTATGCCTCCGTGTGCACCTGAACTGCTCATCACTACTCCTCTATTCGAGCCCCCACTCCTTATCAGCCTTCCCTCAGGGTCTCTGTACTCAACACCCCTTGCTTTTCTTCACCTGTTTCCATACTGCTCTGCATACTCCATTGTTGATCCCGAGGAGCTTCCCATTTCTTTGCTTTGACAGCACAAGGCCTACTACTTTTTTTTAATGTCAATTTCCACATAACATCAATGAACCTGAAACTGTTCACTTAACATTTCCTTGAAGACCTGCATTCAGCACTTTACTGGGGAAAATAAATATAACTTACTTCTAAGAATAGGGATCGAGTCTTTTTACCTTTTTATAGTACAATGATCAACCAATCTCTTAACTAATGCACATCTTAAAATAGATGTTGAAACATCTGCTGCATCACCAAGCAGCCAAAAGCTATCTGGTTAAACTATGATTCACTCCTCTCAGATATACATTGACATTCTGTCTTTTTATTCCTTCACATGCCTCTTGTACATTGGGAGAGAGAAAGTGTGATGCCCACAGGGATGATGCATTTCCTCTCAAGCATCCATCAGAGTCGGCCTCTATCTAATGAGGCCACACGCCTTTGCAAACCTAAAGAAGTGGTGGCCTCTTCCAATTTTGTCCATGGTCATAGAAGACACAGCACATTTTTCACGGGAAGAACCCCTAACCTTTACCTCGGACATCAGTACTTCTGAACTCTCCCTCACAGTTTCCAAGTCTTTCTCAGGTATGCCTCAGTGAACTCAGGTTCCTCAGTGACTGCGTCCAGAAGCTGGAAGATCACAAATTATTTTAAGAATGCTACAAACTAAACAAAAAACAAAACCAAAATTATTTTGAACTGCATTATGGAAACAGCCAAAGAATCAATCGTTTAGGATGCGCCACATTCCCTGTGCTATTCACGTGGGACCACCATTACCAATCTTTGTGAAGCTCAATTTTATTTAACTTTATGTTACTTCGGACGCCTGGGTGGCTCAGTCGGTTAAGTGTCCGACTTCGGCTCAGGTCATGATCTCACAGTTTGTGAGTTTGAGCCCCGCATCGGGCTCTGTGCGAGAAGCTTGGAGCCTGGAGCCCATTTCAGATTCTGTGTCTCCCTCTCTGTCTGCCCCTCCCCTGCTCACACACACCCTCTCTCTCTCTCTCTCTCAAAAATAAATGAACATTAAAAAAAAAAAAATTAACTTTATGCTACTTCAATTCAGTAGTTGGTAATTTGTATTTCTATTCTGACTTGTTTTGCTTTTTACAACCGAAACAGTTATAAGGGATATTTCCAGCAATCATAGATCCTCCTGCCATAAGGTGGTTAGTGGTTTTAGCTGACAACCACACTAAGCCATACTGTGATTATGGAGATTGTGTGGGACCTCTGGGGTTACTTCAGTTGTGTGTAAACATTTCAGAACATAATTTCAGTGCGTCTCTTGGTATGAACTTTGTTTCTTGACAGTGTTTGGCTTCTGTCTCAATAATTAGCCTATTCCAAGCCAAAGTAATATTGAAGAAGAAAATCAAAGAGGGAGGCATCACAATCCCAGACTCTAGCCTCTACTACAAAGCTGTAATCATCAAGACAGTATGGCACTGGCACAAAAACAGACATATAGATGAAGGGAATAGATTAGAGACTCCAGAACTGGACCCACAAATGTATGGCCAACGAATCTTTGACAAAGCAGGAAAGAATATCCATTGGAAAAAAGACAGTCTCTTTAACAAATGGTACTGGGAGAACTAACTGGACAGCAACATGCAGAAGAATGAAACTATAGCACACTCTTACACCATTCACAAAAATAAACTCAAAATGGATGAAGGACCTGAATGTGAGACAGGAAACCATCAAAACCCTAGAGGAGAAAGCAGGAAAAAATATTTTTGGCCTCAGCCGCAGCAATTTCTTACTCGACACATCTCCAAAGGCAAGGGAATTAAAGGCAAAAATGAACTATTGGGACCTCATCAAGATAAAAACTTCTGCATTGCAAAGGAAACAATCAACAAACCTAAAAGGCAACTGAAAGAATGGGAAAAGATATTTGCAAATGACATATCAGACAAAGGGCTAGTATCTAAAATCTATAAAGAACTCACCAAACTCCACACCCGAAAAACAAATAATCCAGTGAAGAAATGGGCAAAAGACATGAATAGACATTTTTCCAAAGAAGACATCCAGATGGCCAACAGATACATGAAATGATGCTCAACATCACTCATCATCAGGGAAATAAAACCAAAACCATATTGAGATACCACCTCACACTGGTCAGAGTGGCTAAAATGAACAAATAAGGAGACTATAGATGCTGGAGAGGATGTGGAGAAATGGGAACCCTCTTGCACTATTGGTGGGAATGCAAACTGGTGCAGCCACTCTGGAAAACAGTGTGGAGGTTCCTCAAAAAATTAAAAATAGACCTACCCTAGGACCCATCAACAGCACTGTTAGGAATTTACCCAAAGGATACAAGAGTGCTGACGCATAGGGGCACTTGTACCACAATATTTATAGCAGCACTTTCAACAACAGCCAAATTATGGAAAGAGCTTAAATGTCGATCAACTGACGAATAGATAAAGAAGATATGGTTTATGTATACAGTGGAATACTAGTTGGCAATGAGAAAGAATGAAATCTGGCCATTTGCAGCAACATGGATGGAACTGGAGGGTATTATGCTAAGTGAAATAAGTCAGGCAGAGAAAGACAGATACCATATGTTTTCACTCATATGCGGATCTTGAAAAACTTAACAGAAGACTATGGGGGAGAGGATGGAGGGGGAAAGTTACAGAGAGGGAGGGAGGCAAACCATAAGAGACTCTTAAATACTGAGAACAAATTGAGGGTTGATGGGGGGTGGGGGAGAGGGGAAAGTGGGTGATGGGCATTGAGGAGGGCATTTGTTGGGATGAGTACTGGGTGTTGTATCGAAACCAATTTGACAATAAATTATATTAAAAAAATAAATAAAGACATTCCAAAAAAAAGTATAGCTCAACATAAAAAAAGGAAACCAATTTGATAATAAATTACATTTAAAAAAAGAATTAGCCTATTACAAGCTAGTTAAAAATATGTAATAGTTAAAATAACCAATCATCTCACAACTATGATCTCATCAAATGCAGAACCAGACTGAACACGGGTTAGGCAGGCAGAGGTAAAACTCATGAGAGGAGAAAGAAACACCCATTCAGAAGACGGCCTCCATCTTTCAAGTGGTGTATAACCCTCAATGTCAACCAAGGCAGTACCATCTTTAAGGTAAAAATTCTGGCCAATTGTGCAATTATGAGATTTCCTGCCATAGCTAACTTTGTCTTTATATAAGGTGAGTGAATTGGTTAAAAGCAGGGACTAGGGGCCAGCCTGCAGAGGTTTGATTTCCAGCTTCACTACATACCAGCTGTGTGATCCTGAGAAAGATTCTGGTTTTTTTTTTTCATCTGTAAAATGCATATAATAATAGTACCAACTGCTTAGCATTGTTGAGGGTTAAATAAGTACAAAGGCATAGAGAACTGCGCCTGAACATAGTAAAGCCTCAAAAATGTTAGCGTGATGGTTAGTTTTAAGTGTCAACCTGGCTAGGCTACAGTACCGATAATTTAAACAAACAGTATTCTAGAAAGCTGCGAAGGTATTTTGTAGACATGGTTAACCTCTATAATCAGTTGACTTTAAGTAAAAATTAGCATGTATAATTTGGGATAGACTCATTGGTTCAGTTGAAAGGCCTTCAGAGCAAAGCTTAGATTTCCCTTAGGAAAAAGAAATTATGCCTCTGGCCTGAATTGCCAGCCACCACCCAAGAGTTTCTGGCTGGCTGGCCGGACAGCCCTGTAGATTCTGCACTTCCCTAGCCACACCTCACAATTACATGAACCAATACAATTCCTTGACAAGAAGCTGATGATCCTTATTCCCAGTAGTTATACTCTACAAAGTAGCCATAATAACTGAATTCATGCATACGCAACCATTGCTCCTAGAAGAAACACACATTAGGTTCCTTGCTCCTAGGAGAAATACACTTTAGGTTCCTGCAAGCCTCTGGTCACAACATTTTTGTCAACCAATCAATACATAATCTTGTTTCATGCGTGTTTCTGTTTAAGGACCCCTTATTTAATATATATTTATTATAAATAATTGCATGGGAGACTTATTTATTATAAATAAAAGCTGGGAGATTTAGGGGCCATTTGCATGATACAGGTTTGTTGTCCAGTGTCGTTATAAAACAAACCAGTCTGTGAAAATCAGCTCTTTCATATAACCCTTTTCCCATCTACCATTTATCAGGTTTTTTAAAGTTCTGATGCGGCCTCCTGATCTGCAGCACCTGCCTCATCTGCAAGTTAATATTTTTCAGGCTGTATCACCTTTTTGACATGTGAGCAAACCAGCACTAGCCAAGACAGGTTTAACATCTTCCTGACCCTGGCTAACATGACCATAAACTTCTTTGGCTTTCAGCCTCACAACATTGTTATCTACTGTGCTTTATCCTGTGAGTTACTACCTCATGAATCCATACATTTAGCCACTTTTCCATCTTTTCCATAGCTTCATCACACACAATAGTTGTTACTTTAGCACTTTCCAGAGCAACTTCTTGTGCAGAGCAGTGAATTTCTTCTTCATTTTTCTGGATATACTCTGTTGTTGATTCATTAATATTGAACTCATAACTAGCAGCACTATAACTCATGCCTGAATGATGCTTATCTAGCACATATATGTTCTCCATAAGGAACAACACAGCCTTCTTGTGCTTAGGAACACTAGACAGCACTTCAGCACTACCCTTGGGGGCCACTGTAAACAATGAAATCACCAACAAAAAGAACAAAAATATGAAAAATGTGGCACTATGTAGACCATGAAAAAGATGCTTGTTTACAGCATGATAGCTGAAACAAGAAGGCAGGCATCACCTTGTTCAACTTCGGCTAGAAGCATCAGGTGATTCAAAATTTTCACTGCTCTGTGCATGTCCATGAACGACCATGCAAGCATTACAAATAGTGGTTTGGGGGTTACAAAAAAGTTTAGCAAATAGGTGAATTCACAAATACAAAATCCAAAACTAATGAGTGTCAGCTATAAGTAAATCAGATATAGACAGAGATGATATAGATAGAGATAGACAGAGATAGAGATAGATAAAGATATATATCTACTGGTTTTGTTTCTCGGTAAAACCTTGACTGTTACAGCTAGTACTATTAATTATTCCAGATACATCTAAAATCCCTGGGGTACTTTTTATTGAATTCAGAATTGCATTTGATTAGTAGGTGTTGAATAAATATGAATAAATATTTGTGTAATTAAACTAACAGAAATGACTATGTTTCATAAAACATTCTGGCATAAAATGTGATGGGAATGAAGGAAAGTTCACCCACAGGTAACTCAGATGCCCACCTCACATGGTGAGGTATGTGTCACCAGGAGTCACAGTTAGCTCAGGTGAGTCTCAAGGTCGACATGAACAGGAGGGCAGCATCCACCCATCCAGACTGAATGTCAGCTGTGCAGAATGTGCTGTCTTGGCGGGGGTAAGATAGGAGAAAAGAAAAACAAACCACCTAAAAGAGAAATGATAACCATAGAACGTCACTGATCAAGGTAACATCAACTCAAAATAAAGCAATGCGTATGAGCTAAAATAACAAAATTAAGGGAAATACTTAAGAGAAAAGGAGATTTTGAGCCAAGGGGAGTAAGGGAGGGATCTCAGGGTTATTCTAAAGAAAAAACACAGTGACTTGCAGCAAAGAGGAGTGATTATTCTGAAGATAATAACAATAATAATAAACAGGCTATGGTGGTTTGCCAGGAAAAGAAACATTTAGATGGCTTCTCTGCAATATAGACCCAGGTTTAACAACAAATTTGGCAATAAAAATTGAGAGACAGAACTGTAGAGGATAACTCTGCAAACGAATAACCATAGCAAACAGCATAAAGTTACATGTATTTTTGTTAACACAAGATGCCTTAAACCTGTAGCATCCCAAAGGTATTATTACCTATAACTGAAATTGCAATATTCTTAAAATGTAGACAAATTTGCCTAAGTACCAAGAGCAATAAAGAGAATACTTACAACAGAATACATAAAAGGAAAGACAGATGTTGGGTGTGAAGAAGTCAATATTTTTCTTGCAGAGGAAAATATGCCTTTTGGGTTTTCTCTCTACTGGAACATATCAAAGAACTGTCTGTAAACTAAATAGTTACTAAGCAATTTTTTTTCTTGTAATAACCTAAATATTCCAGGGCTAATTCAATCTAAATGATACTAAGAAGGGTACCTGAGTGACCAGTTAACAGCTGTTTGGTGTTTCATTCAGAAAACATTTTTTGAGTCTTTAATATGAGCCAGATACTGTTCCAGGAGCTGGGGATATAGTAGTCAACATGAGACTTGAGGACTCTGCATTTATGAAGTTTATATTCTACTAAGGAGTACAAACAACAAACAAATAAAGAAGCAAACAATAGCAGATAGTGTTAAGTGTTATGCAGAAAATAAAATAGGATCTGCTTTAGACTGAATGATCAGGTCTGGCTTCTGCAAGGAATTTGGACTTTTAAGCTGAGACCTGAATGACAAGAAAGAGATGACTACACCAAGATCAGTGGCAGGAGTTGGGGGAGAGCATTTCCTAGTGAAAGCCAGCACAAAAGGCCC
This sequence comes from Panthera onca, assembly GCF_046562875.1. Classification (NCBI taxonomy): domain Eukaryota; kingdom Metazoa; phylum Chordata; class Mammalia; order Carnivora; family Felidae; genus Panthera; species Panthera onca. The sequence goes on from NC_138345.1 coordinate 62,767,839, forward strand.
GCATTGGGATGCACTTGGCACGTGCCAAGATCAGAAGACAAACAAGTATGGATGGAATGTTGTAAACCAGAGAAAAAGTAGTAGAAAATGGGGGTGGAGAACAGTACAGATGCCATTCATGGAAGGCCTTTTAGGCAGGATGAGGAAGAGGGATTTCATTCTAAGTGGAATGGGAAGCCAACAGACATATTTAAGCATAATTAAGATGTAATACTGACCTTTCTTTAAGATGACCGTGATGAAGAGTGGATTGCAGAAATGGAAAAACCAAATAGGAGCTTTTGATGCAGACTCGATGAGAAATAATGATAGCTTAGATCAACATAGTGGCAACAGAGGTGAAGCAAGGTAGACGAATTTGGGATATGATTTGAAGGTATTATTAACAATCTCATCAGGAAACAGGAAAATTCAAGATTACTCTCTTGGATTTCTGGCCTGAGCAACTAACTGGACTGATGCTGATGCCATTTATTGAGATGAGGTGGTCTGGGAAATATTTTAGAAGGAAGTTTGAAACACCTATTAGATATCTAACTGAAAATGCCAGTGGGTACTTAAAAGTATGGATCTAGTGTTTAGGGGTGGAGACAAATTTGGGTGTCAATAGCTTATATATGATATATAAAGCCATAAGACTAGATGAGAGCATTCAAAGAGAGAATATAGATACAGAAGAAAAGAAACCTCTCTTCAGAGACCTAGGGAATGGCAAAACTTAGAGTCAGGCTGACATGTAGCAGCAACCAGCCTCTAAGATGGCCTCCAGTGATCCTCATCTCCTGGTATCCATGCCCTTGTGTAGTCCCCCTCAACCCTGCCCCCGCACAATGAATCATGGCTAGCATGTGTGACCAATAGAATACTATGGGAGTAATGGTGTATGGTTTTCAAGGTTTGCTCATAAAAAGAATTACAGTATCTGCACAGCTTTCTTTGTCTTCTCATTCAAAGGCAAGCCAGTCACCATGCTGAGACAACACTCAAGCAGTACCACAGAGAGGCCATATGAGTGAGCCAGTCCAAGTTAAACCTTTAGATGACTGTAGATCCAGCTGACATCTGACTGACATCATGAGACCCCAAGCCACTCCCAAATTCCTGACCCACAGAAACTAAAAAATTAAAAATTATTGTTGCTTTAAGCCAGTCTAGTTTTGGGGTAATTTGTAAAGCAAACTATTACAGTTACTGATAGGGAAACAAGCAAAGGAGACCAGAGAGGGAGAAAACAATGTATTAGGAAGACAGACAGGAAAACCAAGAAAACAGAAGAAGAGTTACAGTTTTGAAGAAAGAGAATATGTGAAATAATCATTTTGGAGAATGAGAAAGTGAACAGACTAGAAAGCTCAGTAGGATTGATGAGCAGCATTGAGTCCCCATTCAAGATTTATATTTGTAAATCTGCAAGTTATATATTTTTCTCCATGAGTATTTAGTTGCTCAGATTCTAGTCAAACAGGTAGAAAACTGCAGTTAAGTTGAGTTGTGGTTCTGCCAGGTGAGTATAAAGAAGGTAGAAAGGAAAAGGGTAGTTGATGTTGCATGAGAAGGAATATGAAGATGGACCACAGATTCTACCATGGGTAAGAAAGATAGTGTTCACATAGAGGTTGACTAAGAGTGAAAGGCAGTAGGATCCAAATCTTGGAGATGTTGGTGGAATGGAAGAAATGTTGGAGAGGAAGTATCAGAGAAAGTGAGGTTGAAGGGAAGGAGCCAGTGGTTAGACATTAGTTTGCTTAAAACTGAGATTTTAAAGTTTATTTATTTTGACACAAAGAGAGAGAGAGCAGGGAGGGGCAGAAAAAGAGGGAGAGAGAGAGAATCCTGAGTAGGCTCCCCACTGCCAGTGCAGAGCCCAATGTGGGGCTTGAACTCATAAACCACAAGATCATGACTTGAGCCTAAACCAAGAGTCAGATGCTTAACTGAGCCATTCAGGTGCCCCAAAAGTGAGATTTTTAAATACACTATAGTCATTGATGGAGATAAGCATAAGAAAAGAATGATAATTTTTTTTCATTTTTTGAATCTTTATTTATTTTTGAGAGAGAGAGAGGCAGGCAGACAGAGTGCGAGTGGGGGAGGAACAGGGAAAGAGGAAGACACAGAATCCAAAGCAGGCCCCAGGATCCTACCTGTCAGCGCAGAGCCTTACAAGGGGCTCGAACTAACGAACCGCAAATTCATGACCTGAGCTGAAGTCGGATGCTTAATCGACTGAGCCAATGAGGTGCCCATGATAATTATTTTTTAAAATAATATCTCATATTTAATAAGCATTTACTATGTATCAGATACCATTTTAAGAACCTTCCATTTAATACCATTTCTCCTCACAAACATCTTCATTTTACAGATGAGGAAACTAAAGCACCAAAATTAAACAGCATGTGCCAAGTTACATAGCTAACAAGTAAGCAGCTGGAATTCAAACCCAGGCACACATTCTAAACCAGTGTGCCCCAATGACTACGTGAGTGGTAGCCAATAACAGCAACAGCAAGACGGATTGTGGAGTGCTTCCCTTTTTAAAGGAATATGAAGGAGAGGCAATGAGATACAAGCATAGGATGCCTACTCTATATCTGCTTGCTGAGGTGTGTTACTGGAGAGAAAAAATATGGTCTCTACTGAAGAGGACCACAGGTGAGTATTTTCATCAGGGGAAATTTAGGTTTCACTTAGTCAAAGTAGTGAAAAGAATGTGGATATAGAGAAGCTTGCTCAAGAGAGTTCTTGGGTGCACAAAGGAAGTGTTTAGGAAGAGGTACCAGGAAAGGCCAGATTAGGGGCTATCCAGAATAAGAATAAGAATACGAGTGTCCACACATAACTTGTGAGGTTTAAGCTTCTGGTTGCAATGGAGGCACCAGAGGATAAGATTCATGAGATGAATGGGTCCTATCATTCTATTTAAACTGGAAGGCTGGGGCTACTGGGCAAGTCTTCGCAGTTCCTAGTGGCATGGTAGCCCCGGGATGAGTGAAGGCCATCCGGTGATCAGATGTTAAGGACCCTGACATAATAAAATCTAGGAGTTTCCTCCATATCATCCTTGCATGAAGATGCTAACAGGGGCTAGAAGTTTAGGAACAAGTATAAGGACTCTGAGACTCTTATCACCTCAGTGTCACCTGAGAAACAACTATACTCTGAGCTAATTACTAAGAATTCAGGGCCACTCTAGCCTAGATCTCTCTGGGTAATTTGAGATCCAAGGTAACTTGTTCACATAATACTGTAAAGATTTAGAAGACTGAAAAAAGACAAAACCTGGGAAATCCTAAAGTATATTTTGTTTCACTTTTAATCCAATGTCTATGAGGAAACTGATTGTATGGCCGGATTAATCAAAGGTTGGCACAGTTTACTGGATAATTTAAAAGAAGATAGACAATGTCTCAGAAAAACAACCTATGAGTTGAGGTCTACACCAAACTCACCATAGTTTCTGCCCCTAAGAAGAGGAGAAAGTAATAGGATTTTTTGTTTGTTTGTTTTTGTTGTTGTTATACAGTTAAGGGAGACTTTCATGTTCTCTAATGTTTCATTTTTGGGAGGATCTGGAAGAATTTCAGATGTTCAAAGTTTTCTTTCTGGGTCAGTAGGAATATGCAGGTGCTTGTTTTATTTTCCTATATATTTTTTCCTAATTTTTTAACTTTTCAGAAAAAAAATAAACAGGAAAAGCAGTCTATGAAAGAATTACTAGAAAATGTTTGAGTAAGGAATAGTATATTATAGATAAGAAACTGGAAAGTATAAATACATAAATTGAAATTAGAGGACATTTCATTTCAAATAGGAGACATACTAGACCACTTCTCTTACTTAAATTAACTGCCTCACTTTTTTTTTCCCTTAAGAAACCAATGGCTTGCTTGTGCACGACCATGATCAATTACAGCAAAACATTGTTTTAGCATGCCCACGGTGAACACCCACACAGACATGCATTCACTTTGAAGAGTTTTGGACCAAAAAACTCATAAATGTAATTATGACCTTGCAAAAAAACAGCCTATCCCCCCAGAAATATTACACATGAAGTTATTTCACTGAGGAGCAGAACAACTCAACAACAACAACAAAAAAAACCCCATCAGATACAATAATCAGGACCCAAGTTTTCATTCTATCATCTAGCTGGCTGTCACTTCAGAGCCCTTCAAAAATGTATTAAAGAGCTGCTTAGAGATGGACTGTGACACATTTCATATTTTACTTCAAGGTGAATAAGGTCCTTCTGAAACGTGCTGAGCCCAAGGCCCTGGACGGTGAAATCCCACTAATCTTCAGCGTGATGATGACTTGGAGGAGTAGAATAAATTGTCAATGCCCAACATGTGTGAAGTGTAAGCTAAAGCCACATGAGACACATAGGTTATAGGGGAAAATAGATTAGAACAATGCCCTTCATGTTCACTGAATGTTTCTAGCTACGTAAGAAAACACTGTGGGGCTCAGCCTCTAGAACATGAGGCAACTAGAATAAAATCTGGCAGATCTGGATCTTCCACTCCTAGCTGTACAACGCTCTGAAAATTATACAATTTCCTTGAGGCTTCCTTTCACATATATAAGTGTGGCAAAAACAACTACTTCATAGGGACATGCTCACTGTTAAGTGTATTAATTTCCTGGCTTTTAGTAGGCACTCCATGCTATTTCCCTTTTCCTTCCCAATGGCAGAGAGGTAATGAAAAATTAATCTAAAACTTTCAAGAAATTGAAAAACAGTATCATAAATGCATTAGACAGGAAGTTTCTCTGATCTGACACTCTTTCCCCCCATTTCCAATTTCAGAAAAACTAGTCAACTGCATGAGATTATCATACAACAATAACAACATCAGTGAATGTCTCCTGAATGCTTTAAGTTCTACTGGGTCTTATGTATTTCTATACTTTTAAATCTTACAACTATACATTTAAACTATACATTTAAATCTTACAACTATCTCATAAGGCTGTATTACTATTATTCCTATTTTTGGAGTGAAGAAATAACCTAACTTTACACTACTACTAACTGATAAAGCTAAGAGACTTGAACCCAGTACTTTTGACTCCAGAGGCTAGCTATGTACCTAATCACCAAGCCATGCTACTCCATCATTATTAAAGATAAACAAGTAAGGAAAGTCCAGAACCACTTTTCAGGAAAAAAAAGTCTATCAGTATAAACCCTTCAAGTGGTTCAATTTTCCTTATGTGAAAACTAAACACTGTTTCTTACTATTCAAGCCTTAATTCTAAGAGCTTTGATATTACAGGCTTGCCATACAATCCTGATCAAAGTGAACCCTTGACAATTAATAGCTTCAGTCTGATGTTGAACTGCACTTACTGTATCACCTAAGAAAACACAGTCATCCACAAAAAAGAAAGAAAGAAAATTAAAGAAAACACAGTCAACAGGTTACAAAGCTTCTGAATGATCAAGCCAGAAAATTATATTTACTGTGTATCTGTTTACTTTCTTTGCCAAATAAATAACCAATCATCTTCTCTGGTAAAAAGTTTATCAGCTGCTTGCATGAAACAAGCATGAGTTAAATTCTAAACCTAACCACAATTAGTGGAGCTTCATGTATCAACCAGGCACACCAGAATAATTCAGATCGAAGTGTGCTTAATAAATGAAGTTTATTTTACTTTTAACTGGCAGACCACTTATGAAATACATTTTCTGTTCTTTTCCCTCAGTCTTCAAGGGAACTCAGATGCTTCTTTATCAATATAAACTAGCTGTTGTTTCATCATTATAACATTATTACATCACGACTGGATATAACAAATTTTGAAATGAGGCTAAGAACGTTTAATGTGCTTGTAGTAACAAGAAAACAAGACATTACTGCCAGTGTATTCATTTTATTCCACTTACCAATTTTGTAGGAACATATTTATATTTCCCTTCTTCCAAACAAGGTCTCAAATCTCATTGGCCAGTAGACAGCTCTCATTTTACCCAACTATATCCAACTGTACATGTTCAGAAATGATGAAATTAATTAGAAGTCAGAAATAAAATTATAAACTTAATGTCTTAGCTAAATAAAGTTTCTATTTGTTTTTATGTTCTTTGGAGGGAAATAAAAAAATTTTAGAGGCTGGAATCAATTGGTATGAATAATGGTGCAGTTTCTCCATCCCATGTGATAAAATCACACCGTGAAGGCTTCTAGTACCATTTGCAAATATTAAAATTCTTTCAAGCTACAAATAGGTAGAGAAAATTTTATTTAAGAGATAATCAATATTAAGCTTTCACAGATATGCAGGATTCAACTAAGGTAAAAATCTCAGAACTAATGCTTTGTCATTCTCAACAGGTAATTGTCATACTCAGTTAACTGTTAAAAAAATAATATCAAGTGGCTTGAGATTTTTTAACCTTCGCATTTAAGTAATATGTTCTTTCTTGCTTTGATCACTTTTTGCCACACAGAAACCTAAATCGAAGACAGCCAGTCTATCTCGCTTGTTGCCAGATAAAGGAATCCCCTTGGCATCTCCCTCCATGGCAGCATTCTTGCCTATGGGCCCTGCCTCGCCCTGCCCACCACACCAGTCCTGAGCTGGTTGCTGTCTCTCTCCCTCTCTCTCTCTCTCTCTCTCTCTCTCTCTCTCTCACACACACACACACACACACACACACACACACACACATTTTGTAGTTGCAAACCTCACATGCAGCTTGTGCTGCACTTTCTGACTGGGGATATTCCCACCTTTCTTCTGCCCACTGTCTGTTGGGACGCAGCTCCAACTAAACATTCCAAGTTGGGTAAGATGCTCTGTCCTGGAGTCCCAAAGCACCTTGTGCATACATCTATCATTGCATTGTTTTTTATTTATATGACTTATCTACTATAGTAATCTAACCCATGCTGAACCAATTAGTCTCTTTTATGAGAACTTAGAATCAGAACACAGTAAATAATTCTAGCTCATCTCTTCCCAAGACAAACTGAGAGACCATGCAAAGCTAGAATGGGGGTAACTGCACTCACAAAATTAGGGAAAGCCACTCTTTGAAAAGAGAGGAAAGGATGAAACATGAACAAAAATCAAAAGGGAAGCCACAAATCCAGAAGAGGCAAAAAAGAAATCAGTTTAATTTACTGTTTCCTGTGTCCAGAAACCAGGAAACCTTGAGGTCTGAGATATTCTCATATCCTTCCAATAAGGTCTCTGTTTTTAGCTAAGCAATTTTAAAACATTACTGTTTCTCACAAGCAAATAATCTCTAAGACACATATATACAATAAGTAGTGAATATACACCTGTTAATTAAATGAATCAGTGACTGCCTTTTAATTTATCAGGTGAGAATAAGGATTCCCTCTCAGCCCCAGTCTTCAGCAGAACCTCCAAGTTTGCACCTACCATTGGAAGAATAGCAATTTTTTTTTAAAAAGAAAAATGGCAGTATAATTTTATAAGATTTTGGATGTAGAAAGACTTTTAAAAGTATTCAAAAACTTTACCCTCCTCCAATTGCTACCATTTTAAAGATGAGAAAATGGAGACCAGAGAGGTGAAATAACTGGCCCATGGTCATATACCAAGTCAGAATCACAACCCCAGGCTTCTTGTTGGATAAGCCATTTCTTCTCTCCCACTTAACATGTTTTCAAATACCTTTGACTCAAGCACAATCAGGGAAACATCAATGCCGTGACATGAGCTTTCAGAAGAGCGAAACTGAGCAGTGGTTTTATATCCTGCAGGTCTTTCAAAAGTAGAATGAAGGTCAATGGTAAGAGTTCAGATCTGGAAGATATTCTGTCCCCTTAGTCTTCACATGTGACCAACCTTAAGGTCTAAAAGATGGTGCAGAGCAGCTCTCAGTCTCAGTTGTAAGTGTGATTGAATGAAGAATCACTGGAGATGTAAAAGATAGTCTCTTGTTTTCGTTGCATAAAAATCACAATCACAGTTATCAAAGTAAGTTATCAACCATTTTTACCAATAATATATGGTCCTCATATTTGACATATATGTCATAATTCCCTTCACAGTCAGTCACAAAAATCACTTAAAGCTACGTGCAAAGTATAAAGGAAAGATCTATAAGAAACACTTAACTATCAGTTACATAAAGCTCTATCAATCAATAACTAAAATGCATTGATTATTCACTAGGTGCAGATGGATGCCAGCCCTCAAGCTCAGCACAAGCATTATCCTTTCATTCACCCACCTCTGGACGGTTATTTGAGTGTGTTTTATTTCTTTTTCAAACTATGATAAATTAGTTGGCTTCATCCCCTAGAAATCCAGATTTATGTTCTCTTTAAATAGTCCATCAACACTTTTAGAGGTTAAAATTTTAAGGGCAAATCTTTAATATCAGTCTCCTCATAGAGGCTACTGCTTAGAATGATTTCAAAATCAATATGCATTCTCTTGCTTATCTATAAATAATGATAACCATGATTTGTATAATGCAAGCAGCCTTAACATTTGTAAAGTCTAGATACAAAAAGCAAAGCTTCCCCTATAAGAATAAAGTTTATTTATCTAAAAATTGGTAAACTACATCTATTTATTTCTTGCATTTCAACCTAATTATTTGTTCATTTAACTAATGCTTCTTTATTCAGTAAAGACTCTAAAAATGTTAAAAGGTATTTTTTCTTGACTAATTCTTAGTTACAGAAAAATAAAGACTAAACACAAGCAATTCTTTTTAATCAATTTATAATGAGGATGACACTCATCAGTTAAATAAATACACCCTTCTGTTAAGAATGGGTGCTAACCCAGGCATTCCATGTTCGAAATACTGGTAGACTTCACAAAATTACCCCAGAACACTTTTTATTTTCTACTTCTTTATACTCTGTTTTTACTCTCTTTCAAATGCTGTAAGCTCATAAAAAGAGAGCAATGACTTCTATGACAAATATGTCAAATCAACACTATCTCAATTTCCCTAATAAACCCAACAGAAAACAAGGAGACATTGTATGGAAAAAAATATGGTTCTCAACAATAATTCTTCAACATTGATCTGGCAAAAAATAAACATGAGGAAATCCTAGCACTTATTAGCTCCCTCTATGTATATTGGGTTATACAATCCTGTAGGGTAAGTATTAGTATTTTTGCCATTGTACACATGAGGAACCTACAGCCACAGAGTTCAAGAAATTTGCCCAAGATCATATTCCTGACAAATAGTGGAGCTGAAGAGGATCCCAGGAACTCTGGCATGAAATCATACTCTTAACCACTCTGTATACTGCATAGTTTGTATGCTTTTTTAAGAGTAAATGTAAAGATATATGTAAATCAAGTAGCATAGTTCCTACCCTTTAATGAGTACCCAGACATGTGTAACTGTAGTGGTCATCATCATGGTTATTGGGCTGATAATCATGATTGTGAATCATGATGCTTGTTACTTTTATATTCTAAATTATTTTGTATGTACAATCCCATTGTTTTCTGCTGAAAAAATAATTGGCTCTCTAAATGCATCATGGCTTTCTTTAATGTTTCAAACATGAATTTCTGGCATCTGTCACAAGCATTCTACAAAACATAGTATCACTCAGTGACATACGGTTTTCAAGGCTGGGAGTCACTGAAGTTTTTACCAAGAAATTTCAGATCATAGGATTTGCTACCTGCTCTAGAATTATGTTCTCATGAAAGAACTCTCACTTTTTTTATATGATATAAACTCTCACTCTTTTATGATATAAAAATAACTGAAACTGCTTTTATTATAATAACAATCTGTCCACAGGCTACATTACAAAGAAAAAGGGAAGAATGGAGGGAGACAGGAAGAGAAAGATAGAAGTACAATCTTTTGTTTCAAAAAAAGATGGAGAAATGTTTGGTGATCTTAAAATCACAGTTCTTATCTAAAGCTAGAGGATTCCATATGGTGACTGCTTGATGGGAAAGCTTGAGACCTGGGATACACTAGCAAGAAGTGGTTACGACAGTGACTTAATCGCCTGTCAACCAGAAATGCCTACATTCTGATAGTATCTCTTTGAATATATTATCCTGGGCATTTACGAGAAAGTATGTATCTAAACTTGATTATTTTCAACTGATAAAGGAAAGAATTTATCTTCCATTAACTGAAGTTCACCTAGGAGATCAAAAATTACTAAGCACCAGTACCCAATTAACATTAAGCAAAATGAATCAAGGACAGTAGCAGCAAGAATCTTTACCAACTGCTACCCATAAATTGAAGAAATTTTGTCCCCTGAATAAGTGATTTATTTGGGAAAAGCTTTTAATGCTAATTTCTGAATAAAGCCAAGAAGCATTTTATTGAAATAAACCATTTTAGTGTTGAGCTCAGTTCAAGTACCAACCAACACAGTTGCCAATAGGCTTTCAAATGAACACATCAAAGTAATTCTTGCTCTACTACTTATTCTGAGGACTCAATTAGAAAGAATAACAATATATGTAAACTACATCCTCTCCATTTCACTATAAGGGAATTTGAGAGTCCAGCTTTACTAAATCAACTAATCCCACCCAAAACAGAGGCAAAACTTTTCACAACAGAACTTTCTTCCCTAATGAGAATCCCCAGTGGGAGATGGCCCATAATTTAGGAAACTAGCAATACTAATCTAATGTAGTATTTTTTATAAATTTCTTAATGGTTCCCATGATTTCTGTTGTTCCTATGCAAAAAATGAGATTATCTGAGCAATTTTTTAAGTCTATTTATTTATTTTGAGAGAGAGAACATGTGCATGTGTGCACAAGCAGGAAAGGGTCAGAGAGAGAGGGAGAGAATCCCAAGCAGGGTCCGTGCTTAGCACACAGCCCAACTCGGGGCTGGAGTTCACAAACTGTGAGATCATGACTTGAGCTGAAATCAAGAGTCTGACACTTAACCAACTGAGCCACACAGGCACCCCTATCTGAGAGTATGTTTTTAGTTAAATATTCCCTACTTAAGAACTTAAGAACATTTGCCTGGGCATCATATCACCCAACTACCTCTCTAATGCCTTAATAGACACTAAGAATTCTGTACCTCAGGGTACCTGGTGTTAACAAAATCTATGAACAGTTCACTGTATTTAAAAAATAAAAAATATTTTGTAAACAATACAAAATCATTTTTACGCAACTGGGAAAAGATTGGAAAAGGTCATAGAAGTATCTGAATTACTAAATTCAAATAATAGGACATGTTATAAAGTTTTTTTTTTTGGTTTATTTATTTATTTAGAAAGAGAGAGAGAGCATGAGTAGGGGAGGGGCAGAGAGAGAGGGAGAGAGAATTCCAAGCAGGCTCCGTGCTGTCAGCACAGAGCCCAATGCAGGGATCAATCCCATGAACCCTGAGATCATGACCTGAGCTGAAATTAAGCATCAGACACTCAACCAACTGAGCCACCGTGGCACCCCTATAAAGGATTTTTTTTACTAATAAATTATTTTAAAGCAACCAGGTTACACTAAAATTCAACAGATGATAAGTTCTGCTAGGAAAAAGGTTTCACCTTTGGCACAGAGTGGAAGGACAAGATCACCATTATAGAAGAAAAAAATATGTGAAATTTTAACAAATTCTTAAATGCTAAGTATGGACTAGCCTGTCAGTTTTAGATCTCTAGGGGCCCTAGACTTAAAAAGTCTGTTCTCCTTCATCAGCTTTTATCCAAGGCCCTCTATTGGATGCTCAGGTCAATAGCACAGCACCTCCTCATTGGAACATCTCATATGAAGCAAAACCTGGAAGACACAGGAGGTGGGGTAGGAAAGCCTCCTGGCCTGTTCTCAGACAAAGTTACACTACAGGGGAAGGAGAGCAAGTAGCAACAGCAATATGCAGCCGAGGAAGGGACAGGACAGCTGCTTGAACCCACGCCCCTAAACTGGTACAAAGCAGAGGTGTACTGTCACTGGCAGACGGCAGGACAAATGCCCCTACTCAAGAGGTCCCTTCAAGACCCCTTTATAAATATAGAGAAGACTACGGTGATGTGGCAGGGTAAGGGGGGAAAGGATTCTAGTGAGGATAGAGGTCTGAAACACTAAGAAAGCTTCACCCCCAAAATATAGGTGAACAAGGCCTTCCTAAGACTGAGGCTAGATCGGGAAAACCGAGACACACTACCTACCTTCCCTAGTTCCCACGAAATAACAAGCAATAGCAATCTGCTGTTTGGGAGGAACAAGACCATGGGAAAATATCCATTTGTATTTCGGGTATGCAGGACCTGTTGCTAGCAGAACAGGAACCCCGAAAAAAGCCCTGTGCTAACGCAGGCCTTATGCTAAGCACAAAGTGGCAGGAGCTCACCATTCGAGGAATTTGAAGACAGATGTACTGAAGGTAACGTAGCAACAACAACAACAAATCCAGTCACGCTACTGATAACCACTCAGGGCCTGACAAAAGATGTGTGTCAGTTTCAGGTGTAAATTGTATTGACCTCCATTTTTTCTGCTCTTAAAAAAAAAAAAAAAAAAGAACTAGTATTCAATGAAAAACTGTGATACACAAAAAAGAAAAAAAAACAAAAGACATATTATCATGTAAAAAAGAAATCAAGAGGGGTGCCTGGGTGGCTCAGTCGGTTGAGCGGTTGAGCGTCCAACTTCGGCTCGGGTCATGATCTCGCAGTCCGTGGGTTCAAGCCTCGTGTCAGGCTCTGTGCTGACAGCTCGGAGCCTGGAGCCTGTTTCGGATTCTGTGTCTCCCTCTTTCTCTGACCCTCCCCTGTTCATGCTCTCTCTCTGTGTCTCAAAAGTAAATAAATGTTAAAAAAAATTTTTTAAAAAAAAAAAAGAAATCAAGAGAACCAGACTGAGAAATGACTCATGTGTTAGAACTATCAGACAGGCAGGGACTTTAAAATAATTATGATAAATGTTCTAAAATATTTAGTGAAAAAGGTAGACAACATGCATTCACAAATGGGAAACTTCAGCAGAGAGATGGAAACTATACAAAAGAACCAAATAGATAATCTGGTGTGTATAAATGCATATATATACATACTTCCACATTTATGTACATATGTATATATGTTGGAAAATTCCCTGTATAGGCTTATCAACAAGATACATAGAGCAATGAATAAATGAGTTTAAAAATATGCCAACAGAAATTATCCAAATTCAACCACAAAAGAAAAAAAAAGGATGAAAAAAAAAAAGATCATCCAAGAGATGTGGGACAATATCAAATAGTCTTAAATATATGTACTGGGAGTACCAGAAGGATAAAAGATAGAGAACAGGACAGAAAGAGTATTTGAAGATATCATTTTCAAAATTAGACAACAAACCACACATCCAAGAAGTTCAGAGAGCACAAGCAGTATAAATACCAAGAAAAACTCACCAGGCACATTATAGTGCAAATGCTGAAAACCAAAGATAAAAGGATTATCCAATATCCTTTTGGATAATTTTCCAAAAGGAAAATTTTGATGGTAGCCAGAGAAAAAGAAACATTTCCTACAGAGGCACAAAGATAGGAAGTAGAACAGATTTCTTGTCAGAAATTAAGTAAGCAGAAGACAATGAAGTCACATCTTTAAAAAACTGAAAGAAAAAAAATGTGTCAAGTCATAATTCGGTATCCAGTAAAAATACCTTTCAAAAAATGGAGATAGAATGAAGATTTTTCCAGACAAATAAAAGCTGAGTTAATCACCACAACAAGAACTGTTAAAGGATGTTCTTAAAGGAAGTTCTTCAGTTCAAAGGAATCTGATGCAAAATAGAGATAGAGAGCATGGGAGCAGGAAAAATGGGGATAAATATGCCAGATGTTTTTCTTAATTTCAATCTCTTTAAAAGGCAATTGTCTGAAGGAAAAATACTTAAAAAGCAATGTATATTTCATAAAACATGTTGAAGTAAAATGTATGAGAACAGCAGCATGAAAGACAAGAGGGAGTAAATGAAAGTACAGTTGACCCATGAACAACATGGCGATAAGGGGCATTGACCCCTCGTGCAGTCAAAAATCCACATGTAACTCCTGACTCCCCGAAAACACAACTGCTAATAGCCTACTGTCATCAGAAGTCTTACTGTTAACATAAACAGCCAATTAACACATATTTTGTATAACTACAATATATTGTATTCTTAATTATTAAGGAAGCTAGAGAAAACAAAAGTTTTATTAAGACACTTTAAAGTAAGAGATTAATCTATTAAGCAAACATGACTTCACAAACATTACTTTAACTGGTGGCTATCTATTCTGTGCAGACTCATTATTCAACTTCACACCTTGTTCATTCCATTATTTCATTTTTGACAGGTATCAGCTGAATAAAGTGAAGAACTATAATTCAGTCAATAAGAAAAAGGGGAAAGAGGAATAATAGGTGACCAATTACCTTCAGAAGACAATCTTATTATTTATTAAAAATACATGATGTGCACAGATTTATTTTTCTATCACTTACAAATCTCACTGCCCTAGCTCACCACATTTGTCTCAAACCAGTATAATGCTGTCAATAATGATCTGAAATACATTCAGCCCATTATAGCATCACATGTATGAAATAAAACCTTAACATTCCAGCTAAGGAGATGAAATAATATGAGGATACTTTATACAATGTTTTCTAACTTGGGGGGAAAGAACAAAGCACAAGGTCTATGACAATAAAATATTAAAATATTATTTAAGTATTTGGTTACTGCAATGGACTGAATGTTTGCATTTCCCTAACATTCACATGTTGAAGCTTAGATCCCCAATGTGATAGTATTTGCAGATGGGTTTTTTTGAGAGATAATTAGGACATCAGGGTAAATCTCTCATGAATGGAATTAGTGCCCTTATAGAGGGCTGGAGAGATAAGAGTTTCTCCCACAACGTGAGAACACAGCAAAACGACAGTCATCTATGAACCAGGAAGCAGGCTGTCACCAGACATCAAATCTGCTGACAACCCAATCTTGGACTTCCAGACTCCAGAACTGTGAGAAATAAGTCTATTGTTTATAAGCTACCTAGTCTATGGTACTCTATTATAGCAGCCTGATACAGTTACTCACTCTAACAATGCCAGTCAAGATATTTTTATGTCTCCTTATGTCTCCTAATTTTACATACCCTACAATTTCACTTTAGTGACAAATGTAAAGATGTTCTCTAAATCGAGTCCTGTCTTAGTAACTTGATTTACATGCTTTTGTGCAAAGTAATTAAAATAAAAGAGTTTTAACATTCACTGAGTGGAAATCCAACCAATGTTTCATCCACAAAAGGTAGAAAATGAGCCCATTTTAAGCAAAACATCACGGCCATCAACCAGATAAATTCCATGAGGGCAGGATTTTGTTTCATTGACTGCCACATCTCCTCCCCGAAAGTTGAAATAATGCCTGATAGATAACAGATACTCAACAAATATTGTTAAATTAATGAGGAAATATGAGAGATCCTACTGTACAGGCTACTGCAGAGAAGAAAAATAAATTACCCATGAATTCACTGAGCCAGGAACTGTCTCAGTGCATATTGTTGTGACTGTCATCAAAATGTGAAACACACACTCATACGTATCAGGAATAAGGAAAATAAAGATAAGACTTCATATACAAATCCCTGAGCTTTATAATTTTCTTTTTTCTTAAAATATAATTTATCATCAAATTGGTTTCCATACAACACCCAGTACTCATCCCAACAAGTGCACTCCTCCATGCCCATCACCCACTTTCCCCTCTCCCCCACCCCCCATCAACCCTCAGTTTGTTCACTGTCCTTAAGAGTCTCTTATAATTTGCCTCCCTCCCTCTCTTTAACTTTCTAATTTTAAAGGGAAAAGTTGTGTGCATTCATTTGATATATTGGTAGCGTTGGGGGAAAGTACTTAAGTACAAAGCATTTCTCATTGCACAAGCAGCAATTCAGGGAAAAGACAATAGTAAATGAACTTCTTCTGATCTAAAGCTGGGTGTAACAACAGTCCAGGATTTCCAATTCAATAAATTCTACTTTTAAGCCAATCGCTACAAAGAAGATAAAATCAGGCAACTAAATTCATGAAATAAGAAGAAAAGGATTTTTCCCATGCTTCCTGACATCTGTAACCCATAGTTTATTTGCCAGATAAAGTATTTGTGTCAGCCTCAGAATAATGACCTCAATATAATTTCACCCTAGGGTTTTTTTCAGAAACAGCTCTCACAAATGAACCAAACAACAGCAAAAAATTTAAAAATAAAATAAAAAAAAAAACCTCACACAACTTCATTATTTCATTCTCATACTGTGTATTTCAGAATCTCAGATTCACCATTTCTCACAATGCACTTACGCTTTGTTATGGACTGAACTGTGTTCTCCAAAATTCATATGTTCAAGCCCTAACCCCCAATGTAATGGTATTTGATGGTAAGACCTTTGGGAGGTATTTAGATTTAGATGAGATCATGGGCAGGGGGCCCTTGATAGGATTAGTGCCCTTATAAAAAGAAACACCAGAAAAGCTTGCCTCCTCTTTCTCTCTTTCTCTCTCCTTCTCTCCCTCTCTCCCTCTCTCTCATTCTGTCAGGTGAAGACACAGGCAGCCATCTGCAACCCAGGAACAGAGACCCCACTGGAGAAGTGAATCTGCCAACACTGGGCTTCTGGGCCTCAGAAACAAACTTCTATTGTTTATAAACACTCAGTCTATGGTATTCTATTACAGCAACCTATGGTGCCTAAGACACGCTTAAAGCTAATTCTCAGTCCCACTGTCAAATCCTTTTCCCTGTATTAGGAGTGTAGATTTGCACCATCACATTTAGTCCTCACAACCTCTCCTGAGGCAATATTACTGTCATTTTATACATGAAGAAACTGAGGCTCAGAGAGATTAAACAAATTGTCTAGGAAGTACCAGAGCCATAATTTAAACCAAGGCCTTCTGTCTTCAGGGTCAGAGCTCTGCAGTCCTACACAGACCACATTTTCAGACTTTTTATTAAGCTCAATTAACCCACCTCCTGATACGAAAGAACAAAAAAAATTTCCCCAAATTACTAATACTTTGACAATATACACAGAATTATAACAGCTTTCTTTTCAAAAGAAAGAAGTTGCCTTCCTTGCTCACAAACATGATAACCTGTAAACCTCTGTCCTGGTTTTAACGGAGCTATGTATTGCAGTCCAGTGATCTCACTTTCTAAAATTGCCGGTTTAAGTTAAGCATGAAAATAACCTTGAAAGTCCACCACCGGACCCCTCACCTATGCTAACTCTTCATCATGGCCTGGAACTCCAGCCTGTCTACAGCACAGCTTAATGCTAAAAGTACACCTTCCGGCACAAATCCATCTGTGCTACCCCTTACTCACTTGGGAACTTCAGGTAGTGATTCCACCTCTCAGCTCTCAGGCACTCACATGTAAACTAAGAAGTATAATAATATCTATCCCAAATGGCTACTGTGATGGCTCCAGGTACACATACTCCTAAACACCTAGCATACTCTCTGGTACTTAGAAGACTACACCACATGCTCGTTCTGTCCCTTCTCCCCCTTTCCCTTCCTCCTCTCCCACACCTGCTCATCCTCCCCACTGGCCCTCCTAGGACCTCCTTCTATCAGTTACTCTCTGGCCCCACCATCTTCATCAGTCCTCCTTAGGGGTTTTCTTCCCTGAGACTATAACCATCCTCAGGAACCCCTTGTCCATGACATTGAAAATAAACATAAAACCTTCCATTGTTCCAGCCAACATCCTTTCTCTCCGTATCTTCATTGCGAAATGTTCATTGTCACTTCCAACACTGTCTTACCACCTGCTCATTTGTTTATTAATTTCACAAATATTTGAGCAGCTACTATTTGCCAAGTCCTGTGCCAGGAACTGAGGATACAACTATGAGCAAAAACTGACGCCCAGCTCTCATGGTGTTCACCAATGTTTGTTCATTTTTAATTATTTACCACCTGTCTTCCTCTACTGGAAGGGAAGATACACGGGGGCAAAGACCTTATCTTATTTCCCAGGGCATCCCTGGTGCTTGGAACATGCCACGTATACAGAAGATGCTCATTAGATTTTTTTTTAATGAATGGATAGAATCAGGTAAAGGAGGGAATAACTAGGAACAGAGACCCTGAAAGGGCACAGAAGGCATAATCTGAAGTGGTAAAGTACCAATGCTATAAGTAGAAGTTTCATATCTATTAAAATTCTTATCCATTAGAAGCAGGCTAATTTAGTGAAAACCTGTTAGGTCAAAGAAGAGAACAATGAAACTTCATTAAGGCTTTGGAAACTCGCATTCTCTAAAAGCATTTTCCTGCCAATTCAAAAGCATATCCTTCGGGCTTCCAAGATTTTTCTGGGCTTCCTCCCATACTTGTGCTGAACCAAATTCTTAACACACACAGAGAGCAGGGAGAGACAGCAAGAAGAAAGTAGAGTGCTCTCCTCTCCTACAAAACCTAGTGCATCTGTTCTCTGATGCCTGGGGCGCTTCCACCAGGGAACCAGCAAAATGTTTGCTCTTCTTAATCGAGGCTTTGCAGAACATCTCTTTCTTCCAAATGATGGCAAACAGCAATGTTTCTACTTCTTCCTCCTTCTCCCCTTCTGCTATGCCTTTCTGTAATCTAATGCAGGAAAAGAAGGAGGGAAAGGAGAAAAGGAGGGAGGGATGAAGGGAGAGAAAAGAGGAAGTCCCAAAGAACTGACTGAGAGCTTTATTCCCCACCATCATACTCTGCACTAGGTGATGCTGAACATTAAAACCCACACAGATGAGGAGCCTAGCACAGTATCTCATTATGGACCACCCAGCTTGAAGAGGCCAGGGGAATCCACTGCTTTTGGGTTCTAATGGTGATGGCAAGTGGCAGCAACCCCAAGCTCCCTGGTGAGGAAACTGCTGCTGCTTCCCATTCTCCCAGTGAGGGTGTGCTGGCAGTAAGGGGGCCTGGAGGCTCCCAGGCTGCTGTGGGCTATGCTGCTGTGACCCTGGGTACTCATGGAATTGAGAGGAAACAAACAGAATGACAAAACTTGCAAAAAGAAACAGCAGTCCCCTGATCCATTCATCCTTTTCTCAAGTCCTACTCCCTAGAAGCAAACATTCTCACATTTTTTTTTCTGGTATTTTCCTCCATACTTTAAAATAACACAAGTTTACTACTAGTACCTGATATTTCAATTTTCAGTATTATCACACTGACTTCTTTCTAGGGAAGACTAGGAACTAGCTACCTTATATACATCATCATCACCTCAGCTATGCTCACAAACATGCTCACACATATACATACATACAAATGTACATGTCCCTTCCCCACATCCTCCAAAGTCTACATTCTCACAATATCAGTTAAATCAGTTTTCATAGTTCAATACTATGGCCATGTAAATGTTTGTCACTGATACAAAGTTTGCCACAATTACACCTTCTCTCTAGAACCATACCAGGATATAATTTAATACCTATTAAACTGTGAAAAGTTAAAAATCTGATATGACAGAGACACCTGGGTGGCTCAGTAGGTTAAGCATCTGACTTCAGCTCAGGTCATGATCTCACGGTTTGTGGTTCAAGCCCTGAATTGGGCTCTTTGCTGACAGCTCAGAGCCTGGAGCCTGCTTCGGATTCTGTCTCTCTGTCCCTCTCCTGCTCGTGCGCGCGCTCTCTCTCTCTCTCTCTCTCTCTCTCTCAAAACCAAACATTAAAAAGAATTTTTTGATCTGATATGACAAAGTACTGGTGAGGATGTGGAACGAAGGGAATTCTCATACACTATGAGTGTGAATGGCTACCTTCAGACTGTGTAACTCTGGATGGTTACTTCTATGCTTGTTTCCCCCTATATAAAACAAGGATAATGGGATGACTGTGAGTGTAAATAACTTCATGCCTATAATGGTATGGCATAGTGCCTGGTACATGGCAAGGTCTCCCTGTTCCATACTCTCATTCTGCACACTTCCTTCACAGCAATGATCCCACCAGTAATCAATTTTTCATGCAATGACTTATGTCTGTGTCCTCACCAGATTATAAGCTCTTCAAGGACAATATAAGCTCTTCACACCCATTTTTATTCTCAACTATTCTCTTAATACTAGCAGAGTGCCAAGAACACATTAAACATATACTGAACAGACAGATGAGGGAAGAATAAGTGAATGAGTGTCCCCACTAATGCAGAGATGCTGACTGTGTGGGCTAAAACTTTCCTTTAAAGAACAGAATCAGAAACTCTGAGCTATGAGGTTTCTAAAGCACATTTCAGCAACGCAATTCCTTTAACACACTTGGAAATTTCTTATAATGAAGGTCAAGGATGGTTCATGGAACAGAAGGAAGAATCATCCTCTTTGAAAAAAAGGAGCCTGGCTCTACAGAGATGGGATGAAAAGGAGTAAGAAGTGTAGATGACAGTTGGCTAGAGAGTCACAAGACCACAGGAGACACCAATTCACAGATAAAATGAAAGCAGGTCTGGACTGGACCAGATGAGAGAGTGTTTGCAGTTAGTTGTCATATCCATGTGCTATTGGAAGCAACGTGAAAAGAAGTTAGAGGCAGCTTTTGTGTCCATTTGAGAAGAAAGAGGAAAGAAAGCAAGGGAGATCAGTCGCTTGGTCTCTGATAAGTAAGGCTGGCCTGCCAGTTTCTACATGACATTACATTACAACTGTTCCATTGGTTAAAGGGAAAGAAAAGAAAGAAAAACTAGTATAAGCCCAAGGGAGGTCCTCAGGCTCATGGCATTTAGGTACCGGGCATTTGGCATAAAATCCATGCTCCAGATGAGCTTGGGTTATAGTGATAACTGGGCTCTTTGCCTTTTACAAATGGCTGGGATTTGCAGAGAGCCAACAAAGCAGCCGGTTCTATTAAATGGTCTCCAATTATCAACTTCATAGGCAGGAAAGTGATTAAAATTTAATAGCATATCCCAGCTTGTTGCCATTCAATAGAACTACTGTCATCTTCCTGTCAAGGAGAATAAAGAAGAGGGAAATGTTTAAAAGGAAAAAAAAGAATATTTTAAGGTAGAATTCTTCATCTGACAATGTAAGAGAATAAATCAGCCACATAAAGAAAAAGATCAAAAGTGATTTTGCCTTATAATTACTGACTTAGCGTCTGTATGTCAAATGGTTGCTATTTATGGATTTAATAGGGGAAAAATTCTCAGTATGTGCTTCAACTTTTAATATGCTTAGTCAGGACATTCTTATCAATATTCCACACATTAAAATGCTTTATACATTTTTCCTTTAGTTAAATGGACTACTCAATAAAGTTATGTTTTAGTTTGAATATAATGTACAACAATAAAGTAATGATAGGCCTACGTGTTTCAAACTGACCCTCTGCAGAATTGCAATAGGCAACTCCCAAGACTGTTTTGGGCAGTTTTCTCCAGCAGTATCACGGAAGGAAGTAACGGCTCCAAGGTCAGCTGCACCTCATGTTTGGACGTCACTCATTTGGATGTATTCGTCACAACTGAAGTACAGGCCCTAGGGGCTCCACACTGGAAAGGCACAGAAAGCTCAAAGAAAGCCCTGAAGACAATAAAGATAGCTTCAGGGGAAGAGCTGCCTCACCTAAGGTCACATCCCTTCCAAGAAAGCCAATAACCAATGACTGATAAATGAAGGAGTATAAAGGTATTGATCTCGAGAGCACTTTTCCATAAATATCTCGCAGGTGAAACTCCATTTCAGAATGTTCTCTCTGGGACTCAATCTAAACACTTGGTTCCATGAATGATCCAGAAAAGAAAAGGGGCTAAGATGGGGTTTGTAGCTGGATCATGGATCACTCTCTGCCAGAGTAATAAAGACCCTTTATCCCGTGGTAAGTGAAGCACACATAGCCCCTGTAATAGAATATCAATTCCATTTTTAAAGCTCCCAGCATTGGTCAAATTGGGATGCTATACTAATAGAAGGGAATGCACTAGCTGGTATCTGAGATATATAGAAAGGAAGGAGCAGCTATAGGATAATGGTATTAGCTGGTTATTGCTATGTTCGATATTACAGAAGAGGTGACAGGGGCAGGGAGGTAGATAACGAGTAGCTGAATGATTGAGTGCCAGTTAAAAGCTGCGTGTGAGAGCCTCCTTGGTAACATAAGAAGAGGCTTCTCCTCAGCAGAGAGGGCAGAGAAAGCTAAGGAACAAGATTCAGGACTTCACTGTCATCATAGCTGAGCTCCAAAGAATGTTAAACTCCCATCTAAGCCAGGTCTGCTATGCCAAGGTCAGGTCCCTGGTTGGGAAAGACCAGATTCTGAATAGATGAAATATCTGGATTTATGCCCACAAAAAAATTCCTGAATTCCCGAATCAGAATCCCCAGAACCCTCTGAAGGCTACAGAAGTGTCCTGTTTCTTCCTGTCAAACTAACACTCCTCTCAGCCTGGCTTAAAGATGATGCAGGGGCCTCTTCCCTCCAGGATACCACATATCCCCCTCAGGAGAGACACTATACCCCAAAGCTGCCTCAATATCTAGCCAGCCTGGACCAGCAATAATACATGTGGAATTGTATTCTGAGGGTACTTGGTCAAGAATTAGATAAAAGAGAAATTATCATTTTGGGCACATTCTTCTAGGAAACAGTATCTAACCCCTTAGCAAAAACCCCAGGAGATAGTGTGAACTTGCTACTAGCAAGCTCCAAGAAGCATAGTGAAAGCCATGACTCATGATAAATTAGAAGTGCCAGAACTGGTTACAGTGGTGGAAAATGGCTTAAAAGGCTGAGAGAAGGGACACACTGAAGTGGATGTTCTATTTAAGGCCTGAAAACCCACCAGATGATTATATTCCCCAGGAAAGCCTAGAGGATATTCCATTTGCTAAGACCACAAGGAACAAACTGGTGGGAAAGTCATCAACCTCTCTCCTCTATAGACCAGGATTAGATAGTAGGAGAGGCCATTCCACAGGGAGGCTCATTACTCACAAGGTGGAAGATGGGATCTCCAAGCAATAGAGGCCACTTAGCAGTACAGAACTGTCAAAATTCAGGTGACAGCAACTGTCATAATGAGCGACCTGAGCCACAGAGAGTTACTGAGATATTTAACAGAATGCAGTGTCTTAGGGGCCAAAGAGATGAGCAGTCAGAACTACTCAGAGTCATACTACTCAGATTGAACCATCAAAATAAATCAAGCAGGGATTATCAGCAATGTCTCCAATAAAAAGTAGGGATCCCTTACAGGAGTACTGATGCATAGGGGCACTTGTACCCCAATGTTTATAGCAGCACTCTCAACAATAGCCAAACTATGGAAAGAGCCTAAATGTCCATCAACTGATGAATGGATAAAGAAATTGTGGTTTATATACACAATGGAGTACTACGTGGCAATGAGAAAGAATGAAATATGGCCCTTTGTAGCAACGTGGATGGAACTGGAGAGTGTTATGCTAAGTGAAATAAGCCTTACAGAGAAAGACAGATACCGTATGTTTTCACTCTTATGTGGATCCTGAGAAACTTAACAGAAACCAATGGGGGAAGGGAAGGGAAAAAAAAGAGGTTAGAGTGGGAAAGAGCCAAAGCATAAGAGACTCTTAAAAACTGAGAACTGAGGGTTGATGGAGGGTGGGAGGGAGGGGAGGGGAGGTGATGGGTATTGAAGAGGGCATCTTTTGGATGAGCACTGGGTGTTGTATGGAAACCAATTTGACAATAAATTTCATACATTAAAAAAAAAAGTAGGGATCCCTTACAAAGTTTTCAGACATGAACAAGTTTTCATACATGGAACCCACTGACTGAGAAAGAGGGAAAAGTCTCCAACACTCTCTAACACCACAGCCAAGTAAACACAGAAATTATTGCCCAGGTCCTTCCCCCAAGGAACCTATGGCTATTTACTTAGGTAACTGTGCACTGGGGAAAGGTCCAAGTGTTTTTTCAAAATATTAGTTATGTTTAATGGAAGTATAGTTGACATACAGTGTTATATTGGTTTCGAGTGTACAACATAGTGATCTGACATTTGTATACATTATGAAATGCTCACCACAGATCACCATCTGTGATCATACAATGTTATTACAAAATTATTGACTATATTCCCTATGTTGTATTTTCATTCCTGTGATTCATTTATAACTAGAAGTTTGTACCTCTTCTTTTTTTTTTTTTCCTTCTGAGAGAGAGGTGGGAGAGGGACAGAGGGAGAGAGAAGAATTTTAAGCAGGCTCCGTGTAAGGCATGGAGCCTGAGGCGGGGCTCAATTCCACAACTCTGGGATCATGACCTGAGCCAAAATCAAGAGTTGGCACTTAACCAACTAAGCCACCCAGGCACCCTGAAGTTTGTACCTCTTAATCCTTTCACCTATCCCCGTACCCACCTGACCTATGGCAACTACCAGTTTGTTCTCTGTTTTGTTTTGTTTGTTGAGTTTTGTAAATTCTACATATAAGTGAAATCATGTGGTATTTGTTCTGACTTATTTTACTTAGCAGAATACTCTCTAGGTCCATCCATGTTGTTGCAAATGGCAAGATTTCATTCTTCTTACAGCTGAACTATATTACATTTTGTATATATACCACAACTTCTTTATCCATTCATCTGTTAATAGACACTTAATGTTGCTTCCATACCTCAGCAATTGTAAATAATGTTTTAATGAACATAGGGGTACATATATCTTTTTTTCAGTCATTTTTTCAGCACGATAAGTATACTCTTTAATCCTCATCCCTATTTCTCTCATCCCTCCCCTCTGGTAACTAACAGCTTGTTCTCTATAGTTAAGAGTCTGTTTCTTGGTTTCCTCCCTGCCCCGTCCTTTTTTCCTTTGCCTGTTTATTTTGTTTCTTAAATTCCACATATGAGTGAGATCATATGATATCAGTCTTTCTCTGACTGACTTATTTCGCTTACTATTGTACTCACTAGCTCTACCCATGTAGTTGCAAATGTCAAGATTTCATTCTTTTTTATGGATGAGTAATATTTCATTATATATATGCCACTACTTCTTTATCCATTCATCTATCAATGGACACTTGTGCCAAATCCATAATTTGGCTATTGTAAATAATGCTGCTATAAACAGAGGGGTACATGCATCTCTCTGAATTAGTGTTTTTTGTATTTATGGGGTAAACACCCAGTAGCGTGATTACTAGATCATAGGGCAGTTCTATTTTTGATTTTTTAAGAAAACTCCATAGAGTTTTGCACAATGGCTGTACCAATTTGCATCCCATCAACAGTGCATGAGGGTTCCTTTTTCTCCACAGCCTCATCAATGTTTGTTGCTTCTTGTATTTTTTATATTATCCATTCTGACAGGCGTGAGGTGATATCGCATTATAGTTCTGATTTGCATTTCCCCGATGATGAATGATGTTGAGGATCTTTTCATGTGTCTATTGGCCATCTGTATGTCTTCTTTGGAGAAATGTCTGTTCATCTCTTTTTCCCATTTTTAAATTGGATTGTTTGTTTTTTGGGTATTGAGTTGCATCAGTTCTTTATATATTTTGGATACGACTCCTTTATCGGATACCTCATTTGTAAATATCTTCTCCCATTCAGTAGACTGCCTTTTAGTTTTGTTGTTTCCTTTGCTATGCAGAAATTTTATTTTGATGTACTCCAAAAAGTTTATTTTGCTTTTATTTCCGTTGCCTCAGGATACATATTTAGAAAAATGTTGTTATAGCTGATATCAGAGAAATTACTGCCTGTGCTCTATTCAAAGATTTTTATGGTTTCACGTCTCACATTTAGGTCTTTAATCCATTTTGAGTTTATTTTTGTGTATGGTAGAAGAAAGTGGTCCAGTTTCATTCTTTTGCATATAACTGTCCAGTCTTCCCAACACCATTTGATGAAGAGATTATCTTTTTCCCAATATATACTCATTCTTTCTTTGTCTAAGATTAACTGAGCATATAATTGTGGGTTTGTTTCTGGGTTTTTGATTCTGTTTTATTGATCTATGTATCTATTTTCATGCCAGTACCATACCATTTTAATTACTACCACTTTGTAATATAACTTGAAATCTGGAATTGTGATACCTCCAGTTTTGTATTTCTTTTTCAAGATTGCTTTGGCTATTCAGGGTCTTTTGTGGTTCCATACAAATTTTAGGATTATTTGTTCTAGTTCTGTGAAAAATGGTGTTGGTATTTCGATAGGGATTGATTTAAGTGTGTAGATTGCTTTAAGTAGTACATAGACATTTTAACAATATTTGTTCTTCCAACCCATGAGCGTAGAATGTCTTTCCATTTCTTTGCATTGTTTTGAATTTCTTTCATAAGAGTTTTATAATTTTCAGAGTACAGGTCTTTCACCTCTTTGGTTAAGTTTATTCCTAGATATTTTACTGTTTGGAGTACAATTGTAAATGGGATTGTTTTCTTAATTTCTCTTTCTGCTGCTTCATTATTATGTATAGGAATGCAACAGATTTCTGTACATTGATTTTGTATCCTGTGACTTTATTTCTCAGTTCCAGTAGTTTTTAGTGGAGTCTTTAGAGTTTTCTATATACTTCTTCCTCACCAATCTGGATGCCTTTTATTTCTTTATGTTGTCTAATTGCCATGGCTAGGACTTCCAATACTATGATGAATAAAAGCAGTGACAGTCGATTTCCTTGTCTCTTTCCTGACCTTAAAAGTTTTCAGTTTTTCACCACTGAGTATGATGTTCACTGTGGGTTTTTCATATAAGGCCTTTATTATGTTGAGATATGTTCCCTCTAGACCTCCTTGGCAGAGGGTTTTTATCAAGAATGGATGTTGTATTTTGCCAAATGCTTTTTTCTGCATCTTTTGAAATGATCATATGGTTTTTATGCTTTCTTTTATTGATGTATCATATTAATCATTTTGCAAATATTAAAACACCTTCGCATCTCGGGAATGAATCCCACTTATCCCTAGTGCATGATTTTTTTTAATGTATTGTTAGATTCGGTTTGCTAACACTTTGAGGGATTTTGCATCTGTATTCAGAAGAGATACTGGCCTGTAGTTCTCTTTTTTTGTGATGCCTTTATCTGGTTTTGGTATCAGGGCGATACTGGTCTTCCAGAATGAATTTGAAAAGTTTTCCTTCCTCTAGTATTTTGTGGAATAGTTTGAGAAGGATGCATATTAAGTCTAACTTAAATGTTTAGTAGAATTAGCCTGTGAAGCCATCTGGTACTGGACTTTTATTTGTTGGCAGTTTTGTGATTACTGATTCAATTTCATTGCTGGTGATTGGTCTATTCAAATTTTCTATTTCTTCCTGCTTTAGCTTTGGCAATTTATATGTTTCTAGAAATTTATCCATTTCTTTGTTGTCCAATTTTCTGGTATGTAGGTTTTCATAACATTCTGTTACAATTGTTGGTATTTCTGTGGTATTGGTTGTTGTTTTTCCTCTCTTTCTTAGTAATTTTGTTTATTTGGGTCCTCTCTCTTTTTTTAATGAGGATTGTTAGAAGTTTAGAAATTTTGTTGACCTCTTCAAAGAACCAGTTCCTGGTTTCATTGAACTGTTCTATTATTTTTTTTAGTTTCTATAGCATTTATGTCTGCTCTAATCTTTTTTATTTTCCTTCCTTTTGCTGCATTACATTTTGTTTGTTCTTCTTTTATCTAGCTCCTTTAGGTGTAATGTTAGGTTGAGATTTTTCTTGCTTCTTCAGGTAGATCTGTATTGCTATATACTTCCCTCCTAGGCCACTTTTGTTGCATCCCAGAGATTTTGGGCCATTGTGTTTTAATTTTCATTTGTTTTCATATAACTTTTTATTTCTTCTTTGATTTCTTGGGTGACCCATTCATTGTTTAATAGCATGTTATTTAACCTTCATGTATTTATTGTCTTTCCAGACTGTTTCTTATTTTCTTGTTTCTTAATTTCTAGTTTCATAACATTGTGGTCAGAAAAGATGCATGGTACAACCTTAATTTTTCTGAACTTGCTGAGACTTGCTTTGTGACCTAACATGTGATCTATTGTGGACAATGTTCCATGTGCACTTGAAAAGAATGTGTATTCTGCTGTTTTATGATGGACTGTTCTGAATATATCTGTTAAATACATCTAGTCCAATGTGTCATTCAAAGCCACTGTTTCCTTGTTGATATTCTGTTTGAATGATCTCTCCATTGATATGGGATGTCAAAGTCCCCTACTATTACTGTATTATTATCAATTAGTTCTTTTATGTTTGTTAACAGCTGCTTTATATATTTGGGTGCCTCCATGTTGGGTGCATAAATATTTACAATTTTTATATCCTCTTGTTGGATTGTTCTTTATTATTATATAGTATCCTTCTTTGTCTCTTGTTACACTCTGTTTTAAAGTCTATTTGTCTGATATAAGTATTGCTACCTCAGCTTTCTTTGGCATCTATTTGCATGATAAATGGTTCTCCATCCCTTTACTTTCTATCTCCAGGTGTCTTTAGGTCTAAAATGAGTCTCTTTTAGGCAGCATATACATGGGTCTTATTTTTTTTTATCTACTCTGTCACTCTATGTCTTGTGATTGGAGCATTCAGTCCATTTACATTCAAAGTACTTATGGTAGATATGTATTTATTTCCATTTTGTTACTTGTTTTGTGGTTGTTTCTATAAATTTTCTCTGATCCTTCCTCTTGTGCTCTCTTTCATGGTTTATTGGATTTCTTTAGTGATATACTTGGATTCCTTTCTCTTTATTCTTTCCATATCTATTACTAGTCTTTGATTTATGGTTACCATTAGGGTTGTACATAATGTCTTCTACATGATAGGAGTCTATATTAAGTTAATGGTTACTTAAGTTTAAATCCATTCTTTACTTCTCTCCCTCCCATGTTTTAGATATATGGTATCATATTTTACCTTCATTTTATGAGTCTCTTGACTGATTATTACAGAAATATTTATTTTTACTGATTTTGTGTTTTACTTTTCATACTCTCACTTATGGTTCCACTCAAAGGGTCCCCCTTAATATCCTTATAAATCTGGTTTAATGGTCATTAACTTTTTTAGTTTTTGTTTGTGTGAGAAACTCTTTATCTCTCCTTCTATTCTGTATGATAGTCTTGTTATATAGAGTATTCTTGGCTGCAGATTTTTCCCTTTCAGTACTTTGAATATATCATGCCACTCCCTTCTGGCCTGCAAAGTTTCTGCTGAAAATTCCCCTGATAGCCTTATGGGTTTTCCCTTGTATGTAACTGTCTTCTTTTCTCTTCCTGCTTTTAAAATTATTTCTTTATCACTACTTTTTGCCATTTTAATTACTATGTGTCTTGGTGTGGACCTCCTTGTGTTGAATTTGGGGGGATCTCTATCCCTCCAAGATCTGGATGTCTGTTTCCTTCTACAGATTAGGATAGTTCTCAGCAATTATTTCTTCAAATAAATTTTCTACCTCCTTATCTCTCTCTCCTTCTTCTGAGATCCCTATAATGCAAGCATCCTATATGTCTGATGAAGTCACTGAGTTCCCTAAGACTGTTCTCTTTTTATTTATTTTTAATATAATTTATTGTCAAATTAGTTTCCATACAACACCCAGTGCTCATCCCAACAAATGCCCTCCTCAATGCCCATCACCCACTTTCCCCTCTCCCCCACCCACCATCAACCTTCAATTTGTTCTCTGTATTTAAGAGTCTCTTATGGTTTGCCTCCCTCCCTCTCTGTTTGTAACTTTTTTTCCCCTCCCTCTCCCCCATGGTCTTCTGTTAAGTTTCTCAAGATCCATATATGAGTGAAAACATATGGTATCTGTCTTTCTCTGACTGACTTATTTCACTCAGCATAATACCTTCCAGTTCCATCCACATTACTACAAGTGGCCAGATTTCATTCTTTCTCATTGCCAACTAGTATTCCATTGTATACATAAACCACATCTTCTTTACCCATTCATCAGTTGATGGATGGACATTTGGGCTCTTTCCATAATTTGGCTATTGTTGAAAGTGCTGCTATAAACATTGGGGAACATGTGCCCCTACGCATCAGCACTCCTGTATCCCTTGGGTAAATTCCTAGCAGTGCTATTGCTGGGTTATAGGGTAGTTCTATTTTTAATTTTTTGAGGAGCCTCCACACTGTTTTCCAGAGCAGCTGCACTAGTTTGCATTCCCACCAACAGTGCAAGAGGGTTCCCATTTCTCCACGTTCTTGCCAGCATCTCTAGTCTCCTGATTTGTTCATTTTAGCCACTCTGACAGGAGTGAGGTGGTATCTCGGTGTGGTTCTGATCTGTATTTCCCTGATGATGAGTGACGTTGAGCATCATTTCATGTGTCTGTTGGCCATCTGGATGTCTTCTTTGGAAAAGTGTCTATTCATGTCTTCTGCCCATTTCTTCACCAGATTATTTGTTTTTTGGGTGTGGAGTTTGGTGAGTTCTTTATAGATTTTAGATACTAGCCTTTTATCCGATATGTCACTTGCAAATATCTTTTCTCATTCTGTCAGTTGCCTTTTAGGTTTGTTGATTGTTTCCTTTGCAATGCAGAAGCTTTTTATCTTGATGAGGTCCCAATAGTTCATTTTTGCTTTTAATTCCCTTGCCATTGGAGATGTGTTGAGTAAGAAATTGCTGTGGCTGAAGTCAAAGAGGTTTTTTCCTGCTTTCTCCTCTAGGGTTTTGATGGTTTCCTGTCCCTAAGACTATTCTCAATTTGCATAATGTTCACTCTTCTTCTTTGCTCAGTTTGGTTACTTTTCATTACTCTGTCATCCAGTTCATTAATTCGTTGTCCTGCTTTATCTAGCCTGCTGTTTATTCCACAAGAGTATTTTTAATTTTATTCATTGTGTTCTTCATCTCTGATTGGTTATTTCTTATCTCTGTGTTATGGGTCTCACTGATGCCCTCCACTTTTTTTCTCTAGTCCAGTGAGTATCTTTATGATAATTAGTTAAATTCTCTATCAGGCATATTACTTATACCTGTTTTACTTTGGTCTCTTGCTGTGGTTTGGTCCTGATCTTTCATTTGGGAGATGTTTCTCTGTCTAATTTTGTCTGACTTTCTGTAACTGTTTCTGTGTGTTAGGAAATCAGCTACTTCTTTTGCTTTTAACAATAATAGCCTTATGAAAAAGAGATCCTTCATTTCCCTGGAGTACAGAGTTCCCTGTTCCCCAAGGTATGACACTTCAGGAAGTATCTCCCATGTGTGCTGTGTGTGCTCTGATGTTGAGTCTTTGCCTCTTTTTATCTCAGTCCAGTTGTTTGCAATGGCTCTCTTTGCCTATTGTGGACAGCAAGGTGTGTAGTGATCTGCGTGCAAAATGACATTTTCCCCAGCTGCTGCCAGAACTCAGATCCCACAAAACACACAGGTCAGGAGATGTGATGTTGGCAGGGCTTACACAGGTCTTCTGGGGGAGGGGCCCACAGTGGTGGGACTTATGACTGGGAAGGGCAGATACCCCCAATCACAGGGTGAGGGGGCAGGGGTTCTTGGTTCAAGCAAGTTAGGTAAGGAGTATGGGTGCTGCACTGGTTCCCACAAGTGGCCATTGTTTATGTTGGAAGATAGGAAAGGGAAAAGGTACCTGCCAGTTTCTTTGTTCCTGAAGGGGTCTCCCTATGATCCCTATCTCTCTGGGCCATGCTCTAAGATTAGAAAATCACCCTCCCCAAAAAACAAAAAACAAACAAACAAAAAAAAGAAAATCACCCTCCCTCCCATCTGCCCTTTCAAATTGCAATTTTCAAATTGCTGGGTCTACCCTGTGTCTGCAGGGGTTGTTTATCATGCTGTCTCTTTAAGGGAAGATACTCCATTTCCTAATGCCCTCTGAGCTCTCCCAAAGCCGAGCTTCCTGATTTTTAAAAATCCAGGCTTTAAGCCCTACTGGTTTCAAGAACTCACAAAATTCAGCCCCTCTCACTTTCAAAGGTAAATATTACAGTGATTCATCTTCCCAATTCATGGGATTCCCCAGTGTGACAGTCTGTTTTCTGCCCTTCTCCAGACCACTGGCTCTCTCCTTACTGGGGACAGCCATGGTTGTTTCTCTCCCAGACCACCTCTTTGCCATTCCTACCTTCATTGATATAAGCTCTTCCCTGCCTTTAGTTATGGAATTTGTTCTTCTAGGCTTTGGGTCATTTCCTGGGTTATTTACACTGATATGGGTGTTTTCCAGTTGTATTTGTGGAACAAGGCAGGCTTAGGGTCCTCTTACTCCATCATCTTCCCAGCTGACTAGGTGTAAACATTTTTCAGAACCACTAGATCCATGGTCTGAATTGACTGATACCTGGAGTCCTGAAGCATCACCATAGCCTGTCTCAGACCTGGCCAAGATTCTGCTCACAGTATATCAGCAGGGTCCAGAGACCCACCTGGTAATCATTTTCCAAATCCCTGAATATACAATTAAAATAAACATACTTAGTAGGTACACAACACCCACATTAAGTCCTTGGCGAATGAAGTAAACACTATCATAACAGAGAATGTCAAATGGAAGCTTCTGAAATTGCCTCCAACCCCATAGATAGCAGCTTTTCATCAGCTTCATTCAAGAGTACACTTGAAAAACAGAGTTAAGAGAAAATTCTCCCAATGGGAAGAACCTGAATAGTTTACCTGATCTTTCACTTTCTTCCACTTTTCCTGGTCTTCTGCTGAAGAAAAAGGGCCCAAGATTAAAATATATGTGGAGTTATGGATAGTGGAAACTGGCTTGGGTTGTCAGAAGACTGGAAGGAGAAACACTGGAAAATCAGGGACAAGGATGTCTTGGGTAGGGGCATGTGGATGGACATATGGAAGGGGTATGAAGTATAATCTTCATTTCCATATGCCCCCCCCCCAGAGAGCACTAAACAACCAAGTACAAAAACAAATAACCAGTTGGCACCAATGAACCTCTGTAATCAGCTACCCCAGTGCTGACATGATAGGTGTAGGAAAGAAACTAGGCAGCAGGGATGGAGACAATGTCTGGGTCAACAGCATGAGCCCAACAGCCCAACCAAGGCCAATCTAGCTGCAGCCACTGGCAAATATCCAACCTGCCAGAAACAGAGACCAATATGAGTGGCAAGTTGACAACAATGAATCCTTTCTATCCTAGAAGGGTAAGAGTTTCATTCTGAGCTTTCTTGCCCAGAGGGTCTCAGCCAGCACCACTCTGAGGAGGTACACAGTATCTGTTTTACAAGCACAGAATCCTGGATTTCATTGTACAAGACCAGGAGACAGTCTTTATAAGATGTGAAAATGGATCCATGACCATGGTATCCATTGCTCCAGTGGTTATACCACTGTAACCAGAAGCTGCCAGTCTAATAAAGTATTGGAATGGATTATTAAAGGCATAGATGAAACAATGCTTTGGGATGCAGTATTTTATAAGGGTGGGACACCATCCTCCAGGATACAGTATACATGTTGAATCAAAGAATTTTCTATGGTGTTGTGTCTCCAAAAGGAAAAATACATGACTCTAGGCACCAAGGGCTGGAAGCTGGAGTGACCCCATTTCCCATCACTCTCAGTTATCTACTTGACAAATTTGTGCTTTTCTCCCACAGCTATAGGTTGTACAAGTTTAGAAATTCTCCTAAACAGAGATCATGTCTGACAAAGGATACACAAACAACCTCATTGAATTATAAGCTGACTTCTCCTGGGCACTTCAGGCTCCTCATGCCAAGGGACCAGCAAGCATGAAAAAGAGTAACCATTCTAATCAGGAGCAATTTCCCCTGGTCAACAAGAAGAGATAGGGTTGCTGATACACAAAAGAAATAGAAAGGAAAAACTTTGATGTCCAAGTGATCCATAAAGGTGCCTTTAGGTACCCTCTTGCCCAATTTTTATTGTAATTAGAACAAGTGTAGCAACCTGGACCTTAGAAGAACATGGTGATCAGGGTGCTGACTTCTGGGTAATACGAGCCAGAGTCCTGACACCAGGTAAGCCACTAAGACCAGCAGAGGTGCTAGCTGAATGCAGGGGGAATCTAGAATGGATACTGGGGAAGGACATCAGTAGTAACTGTGGCCCTCAGCCCAGCATCAGCAATGAAGTTATACTTTCATCCCACTAATCTTCCTCTTCCAAGTTTCCCCCAGCAAGAGATCCACTGGAATCCTGGAAAAGCCAGTCCCACAATGAAAGGGAAAGCCTGATTCAGTCAGCATGAGGAATAGATTGCCCAAATCTCCTTCCAATGAGGAATTCTCCTGGTGCTGAGAGTGCTGTGGCAGAGAGCCTTTAGCTGTCAGACTGTAGGGATTGCCTTAGTGGCCGAGTACTGCCTTGCCCAAGGTCATCTCCCTTCCCAGAATGACCACATCCAATGACATTGATCATCTGGCCATCTCAACCCAACTCAGGACAACTCTGCAAAGCCATCTTAGCTAAAAAGATCTACCTGGGGCATAGGCTATCTTTGGGCCTGGATCACACATCAGTGTTTCCCTCTGCCCTGTCCTGCTTCCTTCCCTCTCTTCCACAGGTATTAATCCCAAGGACTCTCCTTCATAAACATTCTGCACACTAAGTTCTACTTCAGTCTGTGTCCTGGAAACCAACCAGCCGAGGTCATATAACCTCAGTGTCCTCTCAACTCAAAATGGGGGAAATGTCTGTCCTGTTTATTTCACAGGGAAACAGGCAAATGGCATAATCTATAGGTAAGCACTTCCAAAACCATAAAGAATTACACAATTACAATGCTGTAATTACTATTGTTATTATCTAAATAATCATGTCCCCAGTTCTTCCACTCCCTACATTTTTTTTAGTGTGATCCAATTTTTGATAATGCTAAAACTTGAAAACTACTAGCTGGTTCCAGTTCTAGGGTGGATTTGCTACCCTGAAAAGGCAAAAAGAGGTTTGACTGCGAACATGAATCCTACTTCTCTTTCACAAATTAAAAAGCTACCTAGTACCAGCATTTTTTTTAATTATGGGCTTCTATCACATTTCCTATGCATTGATATAGAAGCAGAAAGAAAAAAAATCCTTTATCTACCTTCACAGATTTTAAAAATAGACAAATTATCAACCAAAATAAAACCATCAGCCTCAATCAGGTTGTCCTTTGCCATCAGTGCTAACTCAGTGAAGCAGGAATGGTCACCACCTGTTCTCTCCCTGGGGGTGAGCAAACAGTCCAGCTCTGCTCTATTAATTAATTCATGGGCAGTAAATGGGTGTCAAACAGGCCAGCATGTCACCACTATAGTCTTGTAGTCTAAAGAGGTAGCCTACTGGTTTGCAAATCTGTCCAACTGCCCAAATCTGTTGTGGTGGTTCCAGATAGATGATGAGTCAAGAACTATCTGGATGAGCTAGCTACTCAAAAAATATTCAGTGGCTCAATCACTCTACCTTTTCCATTTGATTTAGCTGTCATTTGCTTCATGTCAGACCCTGAAGTCACAGACGCTCTTCCTAAATTTAAGGAGCTCATAATTAAGCTACAAATAGACAATCAAACATGATCTACCCATCTGCTACTGAACCTGAACTTCTGTAAATGTGTCATTAATCTAGAAGCTACATTTTGCCTAGATCATTTTAAAATCCAGAGCTGCCAAAATCATCTTGTGGAAAATAATACAAGCAAGTGCACAACCACACACAGGTGCCCAGCTCAAATACATATGACACAAGGCTTACTGGCACTCTCCATTCTTATGAGTAGTTGTCATTATTATAACTTTTCAGTGGTTGTTAGTGGTGAGCACATGGATATAGTTTTTTAAGTTTTTATTTAAATTCCAGTTAGGTAACAGATGGTGTAATATTAGTTTCAGGTGTACAATATAGTGATACTGCATTTCCATACATCACCCTGTGCTCATCACCACAAGTGCACTCCTTAATCACCATCATCTATGTAACCCATCCCCACCCACTTCCCTCTGGTAACCATCAGTTTGTTCTCTATATAGGAGTCTGTTCCTTGGTTTGCCTCCCCCTCTCTTTTTTCCCTTGCTCATTTGTTTTGTTTCTTAAATTCCACATGAGTGAAATCACACGGTGGTTGTCTTTCTCTGACTTATTTGGCTTAGCACTATACTTGCTAGCTACATCCATGTCATTGCAAATGGCAAGATTTCATGCTTTTTATAACTAAATAATATTCGTGTGTGTGTGTGTGTGTGTGTGTGTGTGTGTGTGTGTGTATCAACCACCTCTTCTTTATTGATTCATCAATTGATAAACACGGGCTTGTTTCATATCTTGGCTATTGTAAACAATGCTGCTATAAACATAGGGGGTTCATGTATCCCTTTGAATTAGTCTTTTTGTATTTCGGGGGTAAACGCCCAGTAGTGTGATTACCGGATCATAGAGCTATTCTATTTTTAACTTTTTGAGAAACCTGCATACTGTTTTCCATTGTGGCTGTACCAGTTTGTGTATCTACCAACTGTGCAAGAGGGTTCCTTTTTCTCCACATTCTTGTCAACAATAATTTCTTGTTGTTTTTAGCCATTCTGACAGGTGTGAGGTGATATCTCTTATAGTTTTGATTTGTATTTCCCTGATGGTAAGTGATGATGAACATCTTTTCATGTCTGTTGGACTTGGATGTCTTCTTTGGAGAAAAGTTTATGTCTTTTGTCCATTTTTAATTGGATTATTTGGGTTTGGGGTGTTGAGTTGTATAAATTTTTTATACATTTTGGATACTAAGCCTTTATTGGATATGTCATTTGCAAATATCTTCTCCCATTCTGTAGGCTGCCTTTTAGCTATGTTGCTTATTTCCTTCACTGTGCAGAAGCTTTTTATTTTGATGTAGCCCAATAGTTTATTTTTGCTTTCATTTCCCTTGCCTCAGGAGACATATCTAGAAAAAAAGTTGCTATGGCCAATTTCAAAGAGGTTACTGCCTTTCTCTAGTAGGATTTTTATGGTTTCAGGTCTCATATTAATCCATTTTGAGTTTATTTTTGTGTGTGGTATAAAAAGGGGTCCCATTTCTTTCTATTGCCTGTTGCTGTCCAGTTTTCCAAACACCACTTGATGAAGAGACTGTCCTTTTCCCATTGGATATTCTTTCCTGCTTTGTCTAAGATTAACTGGCCATATAATTACGGGTTTGTTTATGGGTTTTCTATTCTGTTCTATAAATCTATGTGTCAT
The DNA here is from genome assembly GCF_046562875.1 of Panthera onca. NCBI lineage: Eukaryota > Metazoa > Chordata > Mammalia > Carnivora > Felidae > Panthera > Panthera onca. The sequence goes on from NC_138345.1 coordinate 62,804,961, forward strand.
TTTGTTCCAGTACCATACTGTTTGAATTACTACAGCTTTGTAATATAACTTGAATTCCAGAATCGTGAGGCCTCCAGCTTTGCTTTGCTTTTTCAAGATTGCTTTGACTATTCAGGGTCTTTTGTGATTCCACACAAATTTTAGGATTATTTGTTCTAGCTCTTTGAAAAATGCTGTTGGTATTTCGATAGGGATTGAACTAAATGTGGAGATTTCACTGAATAATGTATAGACATTTGAACAATATTTGTTCTTCCAACCCATTAGCATGGAATGTCTTTCCATTTCTTTGCATTGTTTTGAATTTCTTTCACCAAAGTTTTATAATTTTCAGAGTACAGGTCTTTCACCTCTTTGGTTAAGTTTATTCCTCGATATTTCACTATTTGAGATACAGTTGTAAATGGGAATGTTTCTTAATTTCTTTCTGCTGCTTCATTATTAGTATATAGGAGTACAACAGATTTCTGTACATTGATTTTGTATCCTGTGACTGACTTTATCAGTTCTAGTAGTTTTTGGTGCAGTCTTTAGGGTTTTCTATATATAGTATCATGTCATCTGCAAATAGAGCTTTATTTCTTCCTTACCAATCTGGATGCCTTTTATTTCTTTATGTTGTCTAACTGCTGTGGCTAGGACTTCCAATACTATGTTGAATAAAAGTGATGAGAGTCGACTTATCTCTTTCCTGACCATGAAAGAGAAGTTTTCAGTTTTTCACCACTGAGTATGATGTTCACTGTGGGTTTTTCATATAGGACCTTTATTATGTTGAGATATGTTCCCTCTAGACCTCCTTGGCAGAGGGTTTTTACCAAGAATGGATGTTGTACTTTGACAAATGCTTTCTCTGCATCTACTAAAATGATCATACGGTTTTTATCCTTTCTCTTATTTATGTGACATATCATGTTGATCATTTTGCAAATACTAAAACACCTTTGCATCCCAGATATAAATTCCACTAGTTCATGGTGTATGCTTTTTTGAATATATTGTTCGATTTGGTTTACTAACATTTTGTTGAGGATTTCTGCATCTATATTCATCACAGATATTGGCCTATAGTTCTCTTTTTTTGTGGTGTCTTTACCTGGACTTGTTGCCATGGTGGTGACAAGGTTCAAAGAGTGAGAACAGATGTGTGCAAAAACCTCTTGTAGCCCAAGCTCAGAACCTCCCCATTATCACTTGGGCAAAGTAGGGCACAAGGCCAGCACAAATCTAAAGGCTGGAGAAACAGAACCTCCCACTTCATGGTAAGAGAAGAATTTGTGGTCATTTTTGTAAACACCTACCTGTTTTTCTTATCTATAAATATAAGAAACCTCATATAATTGTGTATTAAACAGGATAACATAAAAATCACAAGATAAATTGGAAGTGCTTAATAAATATCAGGGCCTTTCTCTCCTCCATTCCCTTTCAGACTAGAGAGGTGGGCCCACAAACCAATGAGGTAAGTTTCCTTGGATAACTTGTGGATAGCCATCTTATTAATTTAAAGCTTAAACAGATGTTGGCTTTAGTTAACTTTGTAAGATTATCTAATAAATCTATTAATCGTGAATTGATAAAAAGTCAATTATGTGTACATATATATGTATTGATACTAAGTTGCACTTACAGAAAAATTCTATACCAATCAATACTGGTCAGAAAGATCTCCAAAGAGACCCCACTGAACCAACTCCCCCCAGCATTCAATCCTCAAGTCTGGGCTTGTGCTGTGATTCATAACCAATTGAATATAATGAAAGTAGTGCCAGCTTTCAGGCCCAGACTGCAAAAGACTGGCAGCTTCCATTTCCTGTATCTTGAAACACTAACTTGTAGAGCCCTGAACCACCATGTAAGAAAACCAACTATGCCCCTCCACCTTCAGCTGTTCCAGCCTCCTAATATCTGAAGCATCACAGATGAATCTCCAAGCAACATGGAGCAGAGATGCATCATCCCTCCTGTGCCCTGAATTCCTGACCCACAGAATCATAGATATGGTAATAATAATAAAATATTTTTTAGTCACTATGTTTTAGGGTAGTTTCTAATGCAGCAATAGATATTTGAAACAGCCCGGAAAACCCTGGACATAGCTGAATATTGCCACTGGGAGCAGAAAGCTGGCACTACTGCCCTGTGCTGCTGTTATAACACACACTGGCCATTGATCTGTGAATCTGAGAGGAACTAAGGACTCAAGAACGCTGGCATAATTTAAAGGAGGCAGGCAAGGGAAGTGTGGTTTCACCATGGTGTCAAGACTCACACCAGCTCTGACACACAGTCTGGAAACAAACGATTATGAGCAGAGCCAAAGGGAAGCCCAGATCTGTTCCATCTACACACAGGCTCCTTGAGTGCTGAGATTAGCATCACCTGCAAGGCTTCCTGAAGGTTAAAACAGAGAACCAGGCTCATCAGCAACAAGGTTTGGGAGCAAAGCCAGTTGTCTGGTCCTGGATGAACACTCATCATTGCACATGTGGATATACAAAACACAGATAAAACCATGACCTGCCACCTCGAGTGGCAAGTTGGATTGAAGCAATCACAAACTGGGCAAGCATACCTCATGCTTTATTATTTTTTTAACGTTTATTTGTTTTGAGACAGAGACAGAGCATCAGCAGGGGAGGGACAAAGAGAAAGGGAGACACAGAAATCAAAGCAGTCCAGGCTTTGAGCTGTCAGCACAGAGCCCAACGCAGGGCTCAGACTCACAAACCCTGAGATCATGACCTGAACAGAAGTCGGACATTTAAACGACTGAGCCACCCAGGCACCCTGCTCATGCTTTAATAGTATGCTGAAGCTCTACTTGTCACCTCACAGTTCCATTAGGCACTACTAGGAAGCATCAGTAACAGCAGAATGTGCCAGCCCAATGCACATTGCGTTAAAAAATGTAGCATCCCTTGGAGCAGAGACTCAGAGAGGAAAAGTGTCAGAGGTGCTAACACTAATGCCAATTTGAAAACCAATTACCATGTGAGTAAATGCACTGAGAAGGAGCTGTTCATCTGTCCTCTTCAGCCACACCTGTACATTCATATATAAGCACCAAACATGTATTGAACACTTACCCTGCATCCCATGTTCTTCTGGGGTCCTTAGGAGGGTGGAATCAAATTTCTGAAAAAGAAGGTTGCTAGCAATCAACCACTAAATGTCTACACAAGTCACACACTGTGATTCAATTACTGAACACCACCAGATTCAATAATTGAGTGCTTTATTCCAGTGAACAAGTATTTTTTTAAAGTACCTCCTATTTGCCAAGTACTGCTCAAGTTTTTAAGATTGATGGGGAGTCAAGACACTTGAAAATTACACACATCATAAAGAATATTAAGTTCTATGGGAAAAAACAGAAGGAAGGGAATAATTTTGACTGGAGGATCTAGAAAGGTTTCATGAAAGAGCTGACCTGTGAACTAAGACTGAAAGACAGATTAGGAGAATTTTGGGAAGCAAAAGTAAAGGAAACATGCATTCAAGGTCAGAAAAAAAAAAAAAAAACGGTGCATTCTAGGAAAAGTAAGCAACAGGAACAAAGGAACAGGAGTCTAAAACAATGGGTAGGGGTACCTGGGTGGCTCAGTCAGTTAAGTGTCAGATTCTTAATTTCAGCTCAGGTCATGAGTGTCAGAATCTTAATTTCCGCTCAGGTCATGATCTCATGGTTGGTGAGATCCAGCCCCACATTGGGTTCTGTGCTGACAGGGCGGAGCCTGCTTGGGATTCTTTCTCCCTTCCTCTCTGCCCTTCCCCGACTCACACTCTTTCTCAAAATAAATAAACTTAAAAAATTTTTAAATAAATAAAAATAAAATAATAAAATAACACAGGATAACATAAAATAAAATAAAATGATGGGGGATGTTTCTGGAAGCAAAACATAAAGTGACAAGAGAATGAAATGAATGGAAGGTATGAGGGAGGGTACTGGGAGGCAAAGCTGGAGGTGAGTTGGGCGTCACACTATAAAAAGCCTTGAATATCATCCTAAGACAAGTAGAATTAACTGTATTACTAGGAAGTGCTAAAGTGTGAGGTGCTAGGAACTGCAAAAAGACCAATTCAAAACAATAGAAATAAGCAAAAAGTATCTCTGCCTCAAACTGCAAGCTACTAACACCAGGGAGACTTTACATCCCTTTGCACAATCAGCACCACCAGGAGGGTGGGGACTGAGTCCCTCACAGTCATGGCTGCATCCCAGCTCCTCTCAGGGCTGCCGTGCACTGCTGTGACATAAATATTTGTGAAAAGGAGTAAATTAGTTTCTCCCTGTCTACCCAAGTTGAAAATTGCTTCTCTTGTTTGTATCACAACATATTGCTTGTTCCTGCAGCCATTTATGTGTTTTAGTGTTCTTCTTTGATATTTTAAAGTAATATATGGGCAGGGACAAGATTGCATCTATTCAAATACCTCCTGAAACCTAGCAGAGAGCCTTGCAAACTAGTTACTCATTATTTGTTCGGTGTATAAATAGTATGGAAGATAAAACAGTCTCATTACATCACTTCAACATGCTATTCTACTATTCTACACCAAAAAGAAAACAATCTAAGTTTGCTATTCTGCTTCCTGTAATGTATACAAAAGAAATGAAATCATGACCTTAAAGAGGTGTCTGCGCTTCCATATACCTAGCAGCATTATTTACATTAGCCATGACGTTTAAATGATCTAAGTATCCATTGACAGATGAATGGATAAAGAAAATGTAATATATATAATGGAATACTATTCAGCCATAGAAAAGAAGGAAATCTTGCCATTTACGACAACATGGAAGGACCATGAGGGCATTATGCTAAATGAGATAAGATAGAAGAAAAAAAAACTGTATGATCTCACTTATATATAAAATCTAAAAAAGCCCCAAACTCATATAAATACAGAGAACAGATTGGTGGTTGCAGAGGTGATGGTTGGGGGGTGGGGAAAATAGAAGAAGGTAGTCAATAGGTACAAACTGTAAGTTATAAGATAAATAAATTCTGGGGATGTAATATATAGCATGTTGACTATAGTTAACAGTACTGCATTGTGTATCTGAAAGTCACGAAGAGAGTAGATCCTGTTTTAAAAATTGATCAATTTATTTCAAACTAAAAAAAAAAAAAAGAAAGTAGAACTTAAAGTTCTTATCACAAGAAAAAATCTGTAACTATGGGAGGTGATGGATGTTAATTAAACTTGTGGTAATCATTTAACAACATACACATATGTCAAATCATTATGTTGTACACCTAAGACAATTATACGCCAATCATGTCTCAATAAAACTGGAAGTTAATCAATTAATTCGCCATCATTTCTGATATCATTTATGGTCTTTGTTTTTTGTTCAACACGTAACAATGAAGAGATACTTCCCATATATTTTTTCACCACTTTGTCATCTACAAAATGCATCTTTCTTTCCTATTTCATGTTCTCCTCCTTAGAAACCTGAACTGGAATCTACTTAAATGAGTCTTCTCTTTTTCATATCCTAGTATAACTTGATTCCTACACAAATTTTCTCACCTCCGTCCTACACCGACCTCCCGGATCTTCTTATGAATCCAAATGGCCTTCTCTAACATCCTTCACTAAATAAATGTCCAACTTTTCAGCTACTTGGCTCTTCTATCTTGTTTCCATGGATCCTTTTCAATTAGTGCCAAAGTGTGTTAAAAACCTTTTTAAAAGGTCATTTTACTAAGAGGATATTCACTTTTTCTTAGTCCCCAAGTTAAATTCTACCAGCTGGTGATCACATTGACCAAAATTCCCCTTCAGTTTAATGCACTTTCTCTCTCTGCAAGTTTTGAACTGGGAGAGTTTTCTACTCTACTCATTTGTTCTTTCTTCTAATAATTGTCTCCACGCTACTATTAGCACAGATTTTTAGCTGGACTAAAATCAAATTGCTTTCTACAGGTATAAAAGGAAGACACTGCCTACAGAGAATGTCATAGGACATTCTACAGAATTTAGAATAGCGGTCTTTGTATTTCTTTCTTCATGTATTTCCTAAGATAATTTCTTTAAACGATGTCTTAAATTTTACCTTTCTAAGTTGATACCTAAATTTTTTCATCATAATTTTAATTAGTTGAATGAATGTTATGTCCAGTGCACTGTAAATGCTGACATTATGAAAGTGATATTACCGCTTTATACATCCCCCACAGTATCTAAATGCAATAATGACTGATCATCTACTTACACAAATGTGAATACGTTCATTTCATATCCTTCTTTCTTTCTCCTGAAACTCCTATTTCCATTCCATTTTCCTCTCAGCATTTCATCTTACTGTAAGATACTTTTATGCTTGAAATTCTTTTGTTGATTGTCTTATTTCTCTGCATCAAAATATGCACATAAATTAAATTTTTCCTTTAGACCATAAGGCCTTCTAAATGTGAAAAAATATGTTTAATTAAGCTGTTATTAGCTATTATTAATATATAATGAATATAACTATATTATAATCTTTCATAAATAAATATTAAATACAAAATATGCACCTCTTAATAAAGATGGAGGTGGCTATTTTGAGTGAGCGTGGTTTGGTTTGATTGGTAATTCTCATCTCTGAGATCACTATTAATTATTGCTAGAAAAGAACATGCAGCATTCTTTTGGGTTCCTGGACCCAGTTTCAACATGGTTGGGAAAAGGTGTGGCTTCCCCCAAACAACAAACAATTCTCAGACACAACCTGGGTGTCCTACAATTCAACCCAATTCTGACATTATCTACCTAAAAAAAACACCAGATTCCAGGTTAAGAACTCAGTCCCACAAGCCTGCCTGCCCCTCACCCCTTCAGAGGACAGTCACAAGCCCAGATTGTCCCTGTGCTTCTGACAGTCCTTAAGTCAGAGGTTCAGCCCCCTTCTTGGGTTTAATTTCCTACAAGGGCTCACAGAACTCACAGAAACATTTTACTTACTAGATTGCTGGTCTATTGTAAAAGGATACAACTCAGGAACAGCCGGATGGACGAGATGCATAGGGCAAGGTAATGGGGAAAGAGCATGAAGCCCTTATAACCTTATAACTTACAAAATTTTGAACATCCCAAATTATAGTTTCACAATCAATCTAATGGGAATAGAAGAGATCACGTTGTCTACTCCCTTTCTGCTGCTATAGGAATACACTGAAGTAAACATATGTCCACCAAAGGCCAGAAAAATTAAATGATGGATGAGATTTAACACCAGTGCTCTGAAGTGAGACTTGATCCAGTTGTGTATTGGCACAGCTTCTGTGTAACTTAGCTTTCTTAGAGCCTGGTATGAAATGACTCACTTCCCTGGCCCCTTCTAGAGGAGTGAAAACAGCCAATGGACAAGACAACAAGCCAATGGACAGGACAAGTCCATTAAGATCTGGACAGAGTATCATACTCCATAAACAGAGAAGTGAGAATCAGAAAGTACAGTGAGAGGAAAAAGGCAATCTTATACCATTGGTGGATGTCCAGGTTGCAGAAGCATATGTATCAATATGTACCAAAAGCTTTAAAAAAGCACATAATGTTTGACTGAGTGATTCCACCTCCAGAATTCTCGTAAGAGAAAATAACCAAGGAAGTACACAAAGATATGTGTATAAAAGTGTTCCTTATCATATTATTATAGGAGCAAAAAAATTGAAAAATACAAAGCTAAATGTCCAACCATAAGGAAATGATCAAATTAATTTTGGTAAATAATCAAATTAACACCGTGAACTATTATGAACAATTAAAAATGATAATGTGAAACTATACTGACATGGGGATATTTTTTCATTATATAAATATTTTTAAGAGAAGATAATTAAACGGTGCAGTGGGTTCCTATTTTGTTTTTAAAAAGACATGAACGCATGGGAAACACTTATCTGTGTAATAAAGTAAGTTATGAGCTGAACGGTAGGAGAAAATGTTGATGACACATTGTTAAGTTTAAAAGGCCAACTGCAGGACAGTATTACATTATGACTTCCAGTTAAATAAAATAATCATATATATATGCATATAGTGTGTGTATTCATTAAATATATATGTGTGTCTGTTAAATATATACAGCATATACTACATTATCTGTATATGAAGAATGAGAGGATCTACACTAAAATGTTAACAATGATAGGATTACACATGGGTTTTATTTTCATTTTTATATATTTATGAATTGTCCTAATTTTCTACCAGTACTTATTTTTCATGATCAGGAAAGGCAATGATTCTTTAACTCTTATCTGCAACATCGCTGCTCGTTCCCTTGCAAATAAAAGCCACAAAAAGCCAGTACTAGTTGCCCACTTGATGACATCTAAACACTGGTAATTCCATATTTTCCTTTTGGTATTGAAAGCGTAGGTGTGAAGGAGGGGAACAAGATAAGACATCCTTTATGTCATATCCTTGATACATATGACTGATTCCCACAGATATAATAATTAAGACCAAACATTTAGATTACACAACATAGTATCATTATTTAAAAGAGACAAAGAATTGGGTGCCTGGGTGGCTCTGCTGGTTGAGCATCCGACTCGATTTCAGCTCAGGTCAACTAAGCATGGAGCCTGTTTGAGATTCTCTCTCTCTCTCACCCTCTGCCCCTCTCCCCTGCTCATACTTGCTCTCTAAAAATAAAAACAAAAAAATTTTTAATAAAAAAAAGAGAAAGAACTTATTGTATTCCCAAAAATTAAAAAAATCTTGAAAGATGGTATTATTCTGTTACTACATTCTTATGAGCTACATTAAGTAATATAAAATGGAAGATATATATCACCTTGGGTGATCCACATGCAATCCTATCTAAAAATATGCATACACGATCTACATGGATCCTTTTTCTTCTCTTGTGTGATAGATTACAAGAAAGTGCCAGGTGTCTGAAGTATGCCCAGTTGGATTTCATAATATCAAAAGGAATTATCAAATATGGAGTAACTGCAGTAATGAGATAACTATGTGAAATACCTTCACATATAAGAAATCACTGAGAAATAGAGAGGAGCCATGAATCTGGAGTTTAAAAAATTTACTAATTTCTAAAATGCAGCAAGTAAACTCTAAAACTATAGATGAAGGAGCTCAACACAACATGACAAAACATTCTGGAATAGATTACTAAATAAATGGTTGTAAGCACTTACAAAAGGATCTCTGATTAGACTGAAAGCCAGTATGGGTTTAGAAAAAATTAAGATTGAACTAATTAACCTCATTTTTAAAATATGATCATTAAACCGGGAGTTCTAGAAATACACTCGCATACTTTTGGAAAATCTCTCATAAAATCTCTGCATTCAAGATAGAGAAATGTGAGCTAGACAAGAACCCAGTAAGGCGGACTGGCAGGAGTCACAGAGTAGTGATGGATGAATCCATGCCATCTTGAATAGAAGCCTCCAGCTTGTGCCTAAATGCTTATGTGTGTGTGAATGTGAGTGTGTGAATGTGGGATATGTATGTGTTCTTATGTATGAATGGGTGAGTGGACTTAATGGAGAGCTACTACTACTACTACAATACACACACACACACACACACTGCAAATTTGCCTCAATTCCTTTTTTCCTTACCCCACACATCAATGCTGCATTGGGTCCTTAAACTTCTCCAAAGTGTTTGTTGACTTCTTACCCAATCTGTCTACTTCTCTCACCATCTCTCCTACTACCTGATTGAAGTTCACTATCTTGCAACCACCTGGTTGAAGCCACCACTGCCTCTCGCTTAGACCACAGCAAATACCTCCTGGCCGGTTGTCGGTTTTGATTCTCATTCCCTACAATTCATTTTGCAGAAAATCTTCCAACTTACTAGAATCAAATGAAAGCTCCCTATCCTGGCCCCAGAGCTCCCTGTCTGACCACTGTCCACCTCTCCCCTCAACATCCAGGCAACTGTAACACTCTCTCCCCTCTCCTCGCATCCCACTCCCACCCTAATGCTCTGAAATGGCTATGCCCCTTGCCTAGCTCCCTTCCCTTCTCTCCTCCCCACCATTCTGTCTTTGAGATTTTATTTTAAATGTCACTCCCCGCAGAGGCCTCTTAGACCACTCAATTACAAGTAGCCATCCTTCACACAGCCCTATTTTAATTCTCTGTGTGGTCCCGCATCAGTCAAGATCCAGTCAGGAGACAAAAGCCTCACAAGGTATATTAAGAGAGAATTTAATCATAGGACTTCACTCATATGAGGACTTTAAGATACAAAACAGATGAACATAAGGGAAGGGAAGCAAAAATAATATAAAAACGGGGAGGGGGACAAAACAGAAGAGACTCTTAAATATGGAGAACAAACAGAGGGTTACTGGAGGGGTTGTGGGAGGGGGGATGGGCTAAATGGGTAAGGGACACTAAGGAATCTACTCCTGAAATCATTGTTGCACTCTATGCTAACTAACTTGGATGTAAATTTTAAAAAAATAAATTAAGTTTAAAAAAGAGAGAATTTAATATTGTGATAACCAGGTATGAAACTGTTAACTGAGTAACTGAAAAGACAAAAACAGAAAACTAAGGTATCGCGAAAGCAGCATCATGGGAAGCAGGTTCCAACCCTAGAGCTAGAGAAACAAATGGAAGAGGTCGGAATTATTCTAAAGAAGAAGTTTGGAATGGGAACCTGGCCGAGTTGAAATTAAGGGAAATTAATATCTTCTGGTGCTGATATTACTGAGAGGCCGGCAATGAAGGTGATTCTGCACATACAGAAAAAAATTGCAAACCAGATTCATCTGTTGCTATGGGAGGCACTGCTATAGGGATGTGAAGAAGCCTGACAGGGTGATATTAGCGGAATGACAAGCAGACAGGAAACTGATGGGAAGAAGCTGAGTCGCTTCTTCCTACCTCCCACCCCAGCCTCCCAGTCTCTCCCTCTGCTCTTTGTTGGTAGACCTGACTAGGGATCCAGCTGGCAAAGTAAAAAAAAGAAAAAAAAGCGGTTTGCACAGTCTCATCCCTAGCAACACAAAGGTAAGTGGAGAAAGAGCTGAGAAGGGTTTAGAGACAAAAGAAACTAGTTTGATACCTGGCAAAAATACTTATCACTTTAAGTTTTCCTATTTATTCATTAATATATTTGTTGTTTGCCTCTCCCTGCTGTGAAGTTGAATCATATGAAATTGCTATTTCTCAAACTCAAAAACCTCTTAAATATTAGCAATTTCATATGGTTCAACCTAATTAAGTTCCTGTGGGCGGGAATTTCATCTGTCTTGCTCAAAGTTAAAGTCTAACATGAAGTTTGTGAATTAATATACTATTGGATTCTAAACACTACTGATGAAGTGTTTAACACCAAAGCATAAAGAACACAATTTCACTTTTCTTTGATAACTAAAAAATACTTCAAACTCCTGCCTCATTAATTTCTATACTATGATAGTATAAAAATTAAAAGTGTAGAATTGATGGTTAACAGAATGCCAAATAAAACAAGGTTGACAGTATAAGATTCATAGTTGAAAGTATACTAACCTGAAAAGATACATATAAAATGCTTCCTTGAGGTCCAGTCTTCTTAAACCCGAGCTGAACTACTTTTGCAGGCAGGCAATCTCAACCTAATTTTTGGAAAAGCAATAAAAACCCTCAAGAAAGCTTCTTTCTGTTTCAATTACAAAAGCCCCTTCTCAAAATTAAAGTTCTCTCAGCCTTTTACTGTCAGAATAAATGACAAACCCAGAGTTTTCCATTCAAAGCTGATTTCACTACATATTTCACATTTCATATAGACATAGTGCATTTTAAATCATTCATTCATCTCCATGTGAAAACAAAAAGATGAATTCACCTTTGATAAAAAGGGAGTGTAAACCATTTCCCCTGGCTTTTCCATCCCATAAGACCAAAAGGATTTCAAAGTTAACTGTCCTCAGAGAGGTTGCCTGGCATGATTAAGAGCACAGAGTTAAGGGCCAGCCTGTAGGTGAAGAACAATCCCGGCTTTGATGCTTCTTAGATGCATCAGCTGGGCGGGTCACTGAGCCTCTCAGGGTCTCTGTTTTCTCATACGTTACCTTTAAATAACAATAGAACATAACTCATAGGATAGCTGTGAGGATTAACTAAGTTAACACAAGTAAAACTGTAAGTGCTAAATAAACCCACGGTTTCTAAATTTCAAAGTATCTAAGAATCCCTGCATCCTGCAAATGCAGATACCCTAAACCTAGCTCCATAAAATCTAATTCAGTGCATCTTGAAGGAGGCCCACAGGTTTGCCCATTTACTAAGCATCTCAGGTAAATAAAGACAGGCAGTGCTGAGATCATGAGAAACACAGGTCTACAAACTTTGGGCATCAACTCCACACTTGCCAGACAAACTCAGCTCTCTCTGGTAACTCAAAAGGCATTCACTATCATTTAAGCTAAAATTCCAGCAAGAAAAAAATTAAATATGCTGTTTCATCATCTGTTTCCAGTGTCTCAAATGAGGATTCTACAATACTTTCCAGGTGAGTTTCCACAGTCCAATAAAAAACACAGTGTGTTCTCCTGCCTTCCTCTAAAGCTGCTGGATGTTCTTCTCATCTTTTGCCATCATCTCAGCTCTCAAATGCTCATAAGTGTTAAAAAAAAAAAAAAGTGCTCATAAGTGGTTTCCATAGTCTTCTTAGACCATTCTACCAATAAATATCATCAGATTCTTATTTTTCCTCTAAGGCAAGTCTCTCTGGCCCTTAATCATTTTGGTTGCTCTTTTTCCACAGTCCATCCAGTACCAAAAACAAATCAGCAAGTTATCATCCTCACTTACCTGAAGTACCAAAGGATGTGATTTGTAGGCACCAATGCAAACATTTAGTGCACTTGGAGGTGAAAGCAAAGTTCATGGTTGTGATTCAAGTTTGATGCAGGACACCCTCACATGGCTTTAAAGGAAAGGGGAGGGAAGGAGCATGGGGCAGGGGGAAGGGGAGCCGGGCAAGAGGAGACATGCCCATGACCAAGTTCAGAGGTAGCTTTTGTCACTATTGTCATCTTAGTATTCAGGGTAACAATTGCACCAAAGAAAGTCACTAACCATATGTAGAAGTTCGCAAGTCCCAGAAGGAAACCCTCAGAAAAGGAGGTCAGCAAATAATGCAAATCAGATCAGAAAAACATTATTTTCTTCAAAAGTGCTAGGTTGATGGTTTTTAGCAAAGGTCTGCCCTTCTTTTAAAGATGTGACTGGCAGAGTACTGAACAGAACGGGGATTCATGTTAACTGCTTTGGGGACAAGTTATTTTCTGGTCCTGTACTGTAAGAGGGAAAAAAATTCCATAGCTTCTTGCTTGTGGACTGAAAGAAAAAAAAAAATGACCCTCTTCAAGAAAGCAGGTTACCAACATAGCAGGAACTTAGTTCTGAGTTGGTGGAGTAAGAAGAGAACTTCCAGTAGTTCTGAAATTCCCTCAGGGTATTTACAGGCTTGAATTTTACGGTACCATCCACCAACAATTATCCTTCACTACACTGTCCTGGAGGAAGTGCCAAGGATCCTCATTCTCCATGGAGAGTCACAGTCAAAGTCACAGCAGATTCCAGCTGAGAGCCACAAGAGCCCTGTTTGGAATCAGTGCACCCTTTAACTCTGCAGTAACCAGGGCTTCTGGTGGGTCCAGGGACATCCTAGGTAGGATAAAGGACCAAGGAAATGTCATACCTCCGTTAAAATTTAAAAAAAAAAATGAATAAATAAAAATTTAAATTAAAAAAAAGGTAAAGAACAACCTTATTAACTTTAGTTATCTGGAAAAGTTCCTGAACAGTCACAAAAATAATCATATTCACTAACATTTGTTAAGTATCATCTTTGTGTGCAGAGGAACATCCTAGGGGCTAGAGTTCATCTCTTAGAGCCTACATTGTATGGGGGACCAACCCGGAGACTATCTGGGAGAAGAGAAAACAAAAGTGCCAAAGCCCTGAAGGGGCAGTATGCTTGAGTGTGCTTGGAATGCACAAAGAACATGAGTTCTAGAATGCAACAAGGATGTGGAATGAACAAGTTGAAAGTGCATGGAAGATTATATCCCAGAGGTAACCAGGAGACAGATCACAGAGAACCTTGTGAATAGAAAGTATCTATTATCGTGTATGTGTATTGGGTTGGGGTGGGGGAGGGGAGATACTATTTTTTGGCATAATCAAGCATTTCTTTCTTCTTCTGTGTGTGTTAAGTGGACTAACAGTACTCAAAGGTAGGGAAAGTATGAATATTGCTCCAAAGGAAGTCAGGTAAATCAGGTGATAAAAAAATAGCTTCAGAAGATGCCTTCATCCAGGGACTCACTAGATAACACACAGGCAAAATTTCTTTATCGAGGAGTATCGAACCCATGTTTTTCTCCCACACAACAAGGCTGAGATTTGAGTCTCCATTCATTAATTCATCTGCCCTTGATACCTCAGCTACTATTAATTTGGCTGGTACTTTCTTTTTCTCTGTAAAACTTCCATGGCCTTCAATCCTATTTTACCTGAGCTGTATCAATAAGGACCCTTACCCCCAGTGGCTGGATGAGAAACTGCAAATGAAAGTTATGTTATAAATATTTGTTGAATGAATGCACAGTTTATTGGCCATCTGTAACACTCACTGATCCTTGTTCCCTGGGCCCAGGAAGGTTTCCCTAAGTACTGAAGGCAGTCTATACGCATTTAAGGCAAGCAACCTAAAGACCACTAGCATTCTCTGTAATACTTTTTTGTAGAGAAAGTGGGAGTGGTGTCACCAGATGGGGAGGGAAGTGTGGAGGGTGGCAAAACAAAACAAAACAAAACAACAACAACGCAAAAAAAAACAAAAACAAAAAAAAAAAAAAAAACAGAAAAACCTAGTCCCACAACTTCTCCGGACTCAGGGGCCAGCTGGGAGCGCGAGGTGAGGGACTCACTTGAAGGTGAGGACGCAGAGCGGCCGGTAGGACTTGTGGCTCGCGTTCTCGGCCATGCCCTTGCCCTAGAAGTCCTTGGTGAAGACGCCCCAGCGGAGGAGGGCGCCGGGCCGCACGTCGGGGATCCTTGTGCACGCACTCGCCCGCCAGGGAGGCGCCACAGCAGTAGCAGCTGCCTCTGCACACGATGCCTCCTCCGCCCCACTGCGCATGCCCCGGCCCCACTACCGGCCCCTGCCGTAAAACCCTACTCCCCGCCCCCGCCCCTCGAAAATCTGGAGAACACACGCCGGTCTCCCCAGGCTGAGCCCCCGTCGCCCGCGTCCCCGGCCGCCGCGAGAGTTCGCACGCAGGTGGAGCGGGGTCGCGGCGCTGGGGCGCCCGAGAGGCGGAGAAGGGGCAACGGGGTCCTGCCTAGCGCTCCGGGCCGTCCCCCAATCATGCACCCTCACCCCCCTCCCCACCACCAACGAGGTTGGGGAGGGCCTCGTCTGCGGGCACCTCCGGGCCCAGGGCGGGCTTAGCAGGTGCGCACCCCGAAACCCCCTCCACCCCGCGCTCCGAGAGAGGGAAAAGTGGCCGCCGCTTCCCGGCAAGTTCCCGGCTTTCAGCACCCCGGACAACAGCGGCGGCGGCGCCCGGAGACACGCTCTCCTGCCCGGCGCCCGCGCTCGCGTCCCGCAGCCCTGTCCGCGCCTCCTCCCCGGGCCTTTCTGTCCCCCACCTGCCTGCGCCCCGCGCCTGCAGCCTCCGCGTGGAGGAGGCCGTGGGGGAGACGGAAGTGCCCGAAGCACCTTCCCGAAACCAAGAGAAAGGGTCTCCTGGCCGAGGGCTTCCTGCTCGCCCCGCGCAGTCTGTTCGGGGGCGCCAAGGGCTGTTTTCTCTTTACCGCCCTCCTGTTGCTCAGCTCGCACTTAGGAAAAGTCCCAGGTTCGACTTTCAGCTTGGGTCTGGGTGCTAAGTTGGTTTCTGAAACATTTCTTCTAATTCTAGTGATAGGGAGATGGGTAGCAAATTCCTCTTCCTTCTCTTTCAAGTGGATCGCTTGGGTCTGATTATTAGTTTTCGGGTTCTGCGCGCGTTTCAACTTTTCTGCCAGCAATACTCAAACTGCCTAAGTCCTCTGCTTGGAGCCTAAACTTCCCTGTCTTCTTCAAAAGTCATTTTCCTTTTAAAAATGCTAATTATAATCTATCATTAATTACATGTCCCTGAGTGCTGCTCACTAGACAGGTCTCTGTTTGAAAGTCTCTTTCAAGCCCCTTGTAAATGACCATTGTCGCATGGTAATAGTTTGGGCCTATGATGAGGCAAGAAATACTCAAACTTTATTACTTCCTAATTATTTTACTACATTATACTATTACCTATGCTCTTGAGATTATTTTTATTTTTTATGCCTATATGATGGAAATGATCTCTAATAGTGTGCTATGGCACATCTTTTCAGAACTACACATTCAGCGACATGATGTTGGTAGTTTGCAATCAGCCATGTTGGAAGTATTGATACCATGTAAATTGACAAGTACTACAAATGAGGGCTTGATTTATTGTTTTATTGATCGTTTACACAGAATATAATAGGAAAAATAATATTGTACGTTTTTAAATTTTATTTTTGAGAGTGCATATGCGAGCAGGGGCAAGGGACAGATGGAGAGAATCTTAAGAGCCATACGTGGGGCTTGATCCCATGACCCTAGGATCATGACCTGAGCTGAAATCAAGAGCCAGATGCTCAAGCCAGCTAGGCTGAGCCCCTAGGCGTCCCAGTAATGTAAATTAAATATAAAAGTGTGTATTTCCTTGGCCATTGCATTGTGAATAGCACAAAAAATTGAGGCAGTTTTATTCCAGCATTAGAAAACTTTTCTATTCAGCCAATAAGTCAGTCACAGCATTAGCAAAAGAGCCAAGTTCTAATATCTATCTTTGTTATTTCACTTTTGTCTTACTCATAAAGTAAATAAAAATATCAACCAATGTTCATGTCAGCACTGTATTCATTTGGGGGGCACGTGGGTACTCAGTTAAGTATCCCACTCTTAATCTTGGCTCAGGTCATGATCTCACAGTTGTGAGATAGAGCCCATGGTTGGGCTCCATGCTGGGTGTGGAGCCTGCTTGGGATTCACTCACTCTCTGTCTCTCTCTCTCTGCCCCTCCCTACTCTCAAAATAAACAAATAAACTTTTAAAAAAAGAACTACATTCATTTGTCAATGACAACCATAGATTGGTTATAGATACAAGGGTTTGACAAAAATCAACAAAAGCATTCTGTAAGAATCATTTGACTATATGGAATTTAAAGTATATTGTTTATTTTATTATTATTTTAAAATTGGTTACTGCACATCCTTCATATAAGTAAAAGTTCTAATAAATCTACTTATGTATATTGCTATCCACGGAATGTTTGTGTCCCTCAAAACTTCATGTGTTGAAACCTAATCCCCAATGTGATGGTGTTTGGAGGTGGGGCTTTGGGATGTGACTAGATCATAAGGATGGAGTGCTAATGAATGGGATTGATGTCTTTATAAAAGAGACCCCAGAGAACTCCTTCACCCCTCCTACCATCTTACTATGATGACACAGTAGGAAGACAGCTATCTATGAACCAGGAAGTGGACCCTCAGTGAACACTGAATCTGCCGGCACCTTGGTCTCTTGGACTTACTTCCAGGCCTCTGGAGCTGTGCAACATAGATCTTTGTTTTTTATAAGCCACCCAGTTTATGGTTATAGCAATGTGAATTGACTAAGACACACACACATAGATAGATAGATAGATATAGATATAGATAGACGATATAGATATAGATATAGATATAGATATAGATATAGATATAGATATAGATATATACACACATACTTTTTTGGGGAGCCAGTGGTTAAACTGGATAGAGAAGCATAAACCTCAATGATGTCATTAACCAGTTTTATACCAGCACTCCACCTCTGTATCACACCTATGGCCACATGGGGTATTTCTTTTTTTTTTTTTTTTTTTCAGTAGCAACAAGTCTTAATGTTTATTAATATGCTACCAATATGATAATAAAATAATCAGGAAAAATGAAATAGAGTGGACATATTTATCAAACATGCTCAGAAATGCTTCTTGTTCAAAATGTATGCTTGAATACCTAAGCTTACTTCCTTCTATTAGAAAGGGGAAAAATTTTTAAATTTATAAAAAGTAACTAACTGCCCTTTAAGTGATATTAGGTACACAGTTACCTATAGATGTTAGCCCAATCTTATTTTTCTAACTCTTGAAACTGGAATTTAGCTAGTTGTGAACTTGGGAAAGTTAACATTCCATTATGATAATGACTAGTAAGCAAGGGTTTACTTAAAAAAATAGCTTAACCATCCAAAGGGAGGAAAAGAGCATGTTAATGTGCTTTATACACTACATAGGATTATGGTATGGCTTAGGGTAGTGCTTTTCATACTTTAGCAAACATAAGAATGACCTGAAATGGTTTTAAAATGCAAGTTCATGGCTTCTTTCCACATGGGGTATTTCTTTTGAACATCTGACAGAAGAGGAAAAACCCAGAGCATGGTTCATTTTTAATCTACTTAGTAGACAAACGTTAAGCATTACAATCCCACTCAGGAATGGCTACAAATGACCTCAACAGCTTGGGCTTCACTAATGAAGGCTGATGTAGCTACTGCCACCTCTGAACATACAACCTATCAACAACAAAGACCCAATATGGCACTATTCCTCAAGGATACCAACTGGCCACTTCATGGCTTCTTCTCACAAAAATAGACAACTCTTCTAGGTATCTGTTTGCTTTTCTTCCCCCTGAGTCTCGGCCAGCATCACTATTCAGGACTTTACAGTATGCCTGATTCCATACAACCTAGCATCCAGCCAGCAGTCCCACTTCACAGTGAAGGAGGTGTGGTTGTAGGCCCATGGTCATGGGGTGTACCAGTTGTATGGCATGCCACACACCATCCAGAGGCAGCCAGTCTGATAAAGCATTGTATCATCCTACTGAAAATGCTGCTGAAGTGCTAACTCAGAGGCAAGTCCCTTCAGGTGGGAATTGTTAACCTCCAAGACCTGTATCTGGTGCTGTGTCCTAATAGGAAAAACATTTGGATTCAGAAAACAAAGATTGGAAGCAGGAATGGCCTCTCTTACCATGATTCCCAGGCTCCTGAGAGCCTGTTTTCTGTCCCCCAGGCCCTGGGGTCTGCATGCATAGAGGTCCTCTGAAGAGGACAAGGCAAAGTGCCCATTGACCTATGACTGCTGCCTGACACTTTGGACACTTGGTGTCTGAACTGTCAAGTGAGAAAGGAGCCACCATCTTGGCAGGGAGTGACTTTGATCAAAAGGATTAGGTAAGGCTGCTCTTACATAATGAGGCAGAGTGGAATATTTGAAAAAGTCAGGTGGTCCACTTGGGTGCCTCTTGGTATTGCCTTGCCCAAATGTAAGTGTAACTGGACATGCATAGCAATGCTGACCTAAGAAGGAGATGGTTACTAAGGGCTCAAATGCCTCAGAAATGAGGGTTTGAGTTACATTACCAGGTTGCAAAAACAAAAAACAACAAAAAAAAAAACTTCTTTTTCCCTCTCTCTCTATTCTCTGCTATTACCACACTTATACTATTGACCACCAAATGTGTGTGTTGGGGGTGGGGTTCCCACATCAAGCAATTCTCTGACACCAGCTGGATGTCCTATAATAGAACTCAATTCTGACACTATCTACGCAGAGACAGCATTAAATCCCACAGGTTAAGGGCATAGTCCCACAAGACTGACTCCATTTCATGTCAGTCACAAGTCTACGTGGTCACTGGTGCTTCCAACACACAGGCTATAAATGAATGCTCCCACCACCCCCACTTTAGATTCAATAATAAGTTAATATGGCTCACAGAACTTGGGGAAATCGTTTACTTACTAGATTACAAGTTTATCATAAAAGAATGCAACCCAGAAACAGCCAGATGGAAGAGATGCATGAGGCAAAGTATGGGAGAAGGGACATGGAGTGTCCATGCACTCTGCAGGCACATGACCCTCCCAGCACCTCTTCATGTTCACCAACTGGAAGCCCTCCAAACTCCTTCAGTGAAGGATGTCTATGATGGCTTCATGACATGATAGTCATGATTGATTTAATTGTTGGCCATTGGTGATTGACTCAACCTCCAACTCATCTCCCCTTTCTGGAAGTCAGGGCAGGTGGAGCTAAAAGTTTGAACCCTCTAATCTCCAGGTAGGTTCCCCTGGCAATGCAGTGAGGTGGAGGGGAGCCCATTCTTAAAGGCTTTCTAAAGTCACTTCATTAACATAAATTCTGAGGTTTAAAAGGGCTTGTTTGCGGCGCCTGGGTGGCTCAGTCGGTTAAGCGTCAGACTTCAGCTCAGGTCACGATCTCGCGTCCGTGAGTTCGAGCCCCGCGTCGGGCTCTGGGATGATGGCTCAGAGCCTGGAGCCTGCTTCCGATTCTGTGTCTCCCTCTCTCTCTGCCCCTACCCCGTTCATGCTCTGTCTCTCTCTGTCTCAAAAATAAATAAACATTAAAAAAAATAATTTAAAAAATTTAAAAATAAATAAATAAAAGGGCTTGTTTTCAATAATAAAGACACTCCTTTCTTCTTTATCCCTCTCATCACTCAGGAAATTTCAAGCATTTTAGAAGCCCTGTTCCAGAGGAAGACCAATATATACTTATTATAATCCCAGTATCACACAGGTCACCTACTAAGCCCTGCAGAAGTGAGAGCTGAGGGTGAGAAGAACTTAGAATGGATAATGGAGGAGGAAAGATAATGAGTATCAATTGCAGCTCTGACAACAACTTGCTGTTCTTCCAACTAAACTTCCTCTGCCTCTCCCTTATAGGAACACATGTGATTACATTTAGGGCCCACCCAGATAAATCTAGAATCATTTCCTCATCACAAGATCCTTAACTTAATCACATCTGCAAACCCCCTTTTTCCAAATAAAATAACACTTATGTATTCCAGGGATATCTTTAGGGGCTATAATTCAACCTCCTTCAGGGGACAATGGGCTTCAGCAGGTATGTGACAACAAGGCTATCCAAAAAGCTGTCAGACTGTCCAACATCACTTCCAGTTCTAAAACTATCACTCTGGGATGGGTGGGTGGTTCAGTTGATTAAACATCCGACGCTTGATTTCAGCTCAGGTTATGATCTCATAGTCATGGGATTGAGCCCTACCTTGGGCTCCATGCTGAACATGGAGCCTGCTTGAGATTCTCTCTCTTTCTCTCTCATTTTCTCAAATAAAATTAAAAAATAAAAAAAAATAAAACTATCACTCTATGAAACTTGCTATTCTTTGTTTGATATTATAAGAAGAAAATGAGGGGTGCCTGGGTGGCTTAGTGGGTTAAGCATCCAACTTCCTCTCATAATCTTGAGGTCTTTAGTTCAAGCCCACATCAGGCTCCTGAAGCCTGTTTCAGATTCTGTGTCTCCCTCTCTCTCTGCCCCTCCCGCACTCACCCTCTGCCTCTCTC
This sequence comes from Panthera onca, assembly GCF_046562875.1. Classification (NCBI taxonomy): domain Eukaryota; kingdom Metazoa; phylum Chordata; class Mammalia; order Carnivora; family Felidae; genus Panthera; species Panthera onca. Next base: position 62,826,426 of record NC_138345.1, read on the forward strand.
TCTCTCTCTCAAAAATAAATAAACCTAAAAAAATGGCGCCTGGGTGGCTCAGTCAGTTGAGCATCCGACTTCGGCTCAGGTCATGATCTCGCGGTTTGTGAGTTCAAACCCCATGTCAGGCTCTGTGCCAACAGCTCGGAGCCTGGAGCCTGCTTCAGATTCTGTGTCTCCTTCTCTCTCTGCCCATCTCTCTGCACAAGCACAGGGCTTGTGCTCTGTCTCTGTCTCTCAAAAATAAATAAATAAATGTAAAAAAAAAACTTAAAAAAATTTTCTTAAATAAGAAAAAAATGACAGGGTTTTTTTGGCTATTCTAGTTGTTATCTGGGGGATAATTTGGAAAGTTTTAACAACAAAGTTTACTACTAAAAACTGAGATGAGGAAAAGAAATGAGAATATTTAAATAAAAAAGAAGACCCTGAGAATGAGAACCATAATATGGAATCAAGGGAGTAAGAAAAAGGAGACACAGGTAATATTAAGAAATTGTTTATACCATAAGTTGAGGACTAAAAGTTTCCTAAAATGGCAATTGTGAATAAATGTATTTCACTGTGGAAAACCTCAACTATCACCTCAGTATACACTAAGTAGCTGAGGTAGTAAATTCAGTCTCCTTGTTATGCAGTGAGAGAGTTAACATTCTACTGATCCCAATTAGGTCACTTCCAAGTAACGCTCAATTTTATATGATCAGAAAAAACAAATACCATGTTGAACTTAGCATAATCACTATGTTGTCGAATCACTATGTTGTACACCTGAAACTAATGTTAAGTAAGTTGTACAGTATCATGAGCCAAAAAGTGACAGCATCGAGATTCAAATTCAACCAGTCTGGCTCCTTGTTTTCAACTGGTGTTTCATTAACTGACATTGAACAAATTAAACCTTTCTAAGTAATGTGTACTTAATATAACTTAGTTAAATTCGTTTCAAGATTTTGAAATGGATTTATACCTTTGACAAATTTTATTTGTAATCACCTCATGGACCTGATAAATGCTTTAAGTACTTAATCCTTATAAATTAAATTAAATACTAAGTATGCACTTAGAATGTTATCCGTACTTTTAATGACAAAGATCAACCTTAATAAAGCACAAAATACTCACACACAAAAAAAGAAACTAATGTGATGTTATGCATCAACTGTACTCAAACAAATAAATAAAATCTATTAAAAACAAACAAAAAAACAAAACAAAATAAATAACATGTTATATTAAAAAAGGTGTTTTTTCTAAGTACTGGAACCTGGAGGAATAAATTTCTATCTATCTATCATCTATTTATATCGGTATCTCTATCTCCTTCTCTTTCTCCATCTCTCATTGTTGTTACAGCACTGACTTAGTGAAGGAACCTGAACAGTTAAGCCCCATGCAAGAAATTTCATAGGCGTCTCCACTTGTGCAATGGAAAATTGTGTGAGTATTTTCTAATTGCTGGCCCTAGTTTCACAGGGGGCTGTGAAGACTGACAATGAATAGGATTCTCCCTCAGGGCCTAGTAAATTGGAAGAGCCAATTTGCAAGTGCCCTTGCCTGAGTAGACCCAGAGTTATTCTAACCATATTGTAGTCCCAAAAGTGCCTCACTTCCTCCCAGAGAGCAGTTCAAGTATTAGATCACCAGGTAGTATTAGATCTAATTATCTAGAAAACACACCTGGTAAGATGGTTATTAAATAAAGTATTACTTATTTAGGTTGCTTTAATCTCTCCCATTATGTGGTGAGTGGGGACTGAAAATGGTCTAGCCCATAAAGCCATTTAATCTAATTTGTGAAATAAAGCATCAGATTTCATCTCCATATTACAGCAGGCATTTTGGTGCAAGGCTTCCAGCAGAGGACTGGGCCAATAACCAGAAGAGGAGCCACACATTCTAGTTGCTTAAATTTTACTTGAGATAAAACATACACTTAGGCACTGAAAAAGGTCTATAGTCGAGGGCGAAAAGGCATTGACCCTGGAGGTGGAGGGCCCAGACCTTGTTTCTGGCACTAGAACTGAGGAACGGTCACCTCCCCCAACCCCTATGACTACATTTCTAAATGTGTAAATGAGAGAATATGACAAGATACTTTCTAAGGTCTCTTGCAGCTTTAAGAGTAAATGGTTCTGTTCTATATGTAAACCAAATGCTGCAGATTAATCAGAAAAGACACAGTAGCAGTACCAGTAACTAATTTTTATTGTGTTCTTACTACACGCCAAGCATTAAGCTAAAACCTTTACAAGCTTTGAAACATTCAAGCCTGTTTAGGACAGGTACCATAATTATATTCCTTTTAGGAATGGAATTAAAAACAAATTAAAAAAAAAAAAACTTTCTGATATCACACAGCTAGAGTGGTGGGTCACAGAACTAAAAGTGGTCATTCAAGTGGGATTTGAAGGTAAAAGTACTGGTAGAAAATTTAGACACAGGGGCACCTGGGTGGCTCAGTCGTTTGAGCATTGGACTTTGGCTCAGGTCATGATGTCATGATGTGAGCCCCACATCAGGCTCACTGCTGTCACCCTGTCAACACAGAGACTGCTTCAGATCCTCTGTCACCCCCCCCACCCTTCCCTGACTTACGCTCTATTAAAAAATAAATAAAACATCTAAAAAAAAGAAAATTTAGACACAGTGTGTTTTTTGATAAGTATAGGGAATACCCGTGTCCTAAATCAGTTGCTAAACTATCTCATTCCATCTCTACTGCCAAGACCCTCCTTCAAGCCACCCTCATCTCCCACCAGGACTCCTGCACAGGCCCCCAGGAGACCCCCCACGGCTTCTGTTGACACATCCCAAGGTTAATCTTTCCAAAACATGAATCTAATGTTGCCTTTTGCTCAATAAATAGAGTGAATCCGTGAAATTTATAGATCATTCAGGTGAGAAAATAAGAATTATGATTGTTGGTGAAGGGGAAAAAGAAGGTAGTGGTGGTTCTGAGGGCAGGTCAAGAGTTTAGATTCACACTGTAAAGCAAAGGGAGCCTCTGCAGATTCTGGACCCAGAAATGGGGTGATAAAAAGCCTTTGAAAAAGTTAGTCCTGCCAATGGGTACAGTACATACTACCAAAGGGAGCAAGACTAGTCAAGGTGCTGTGGCTGCCTTTTGGGCAGGGGTGAGGAACACAGCAAAGCCAGGTCTGAACAACCCAGCACTCTGGCAGAGAATCTGGGAAACACCCCCAAGAAACTATGCAAAAAAGGGGGGAAAGAGCAAGATTAAAGACAGTTTTGTGGGCCTTATGAAACATCAAGAATGGAAGCAAAAAGGAAAGAAAGTCTGTTGGGGTTACTCCTTTGGTACTTTAAATATGGAATTTCAAAGAAACTGCAGTCATGACAACATAACCTCAATATTTTTTGAGCTTTTCTACATTGATGATGTTTCTAACACGGAAATTTGTAAATAGAAATCCTTTCTAGCAAAAAACAAAAATAAGTAAAACTTTAAAGAAAAATTTTCTATCAAAATGATAGCTTAAATAATCAATTTTTCTAATATCTTATTTGAATAATGTCAGGTCATACCTGGTATGACATTATATTTTTACATCACACATGTTCTTTGAGTGCACGTTTTGTTGAAATCAAGTCAAAGACCCAATTCTCAGTCTGCATCTATATTTTAACTCTTATAATATTACAGAAATATCAATGTGGGTGATAACTTCGTCTTAATGCTAAAAATAATTTCAGCATATAAAACATATTCCCTCAATCTCTAACCTCCTCATTCCAAGAAGGCATAATGTTTTCTTCATCATTGTTCTCCACTTTAGGTTAGGACAGAGTTCAGAAACACCAACATTACTTGAATCTCAGACTGAACCGGGAAATCTACACACATTCCTGTATGTGTTATTTTGGTTCAGTGAGCTTTATTTAATTCTTTTTCTGCTGCATCTAGTTTCACAATGTGATTAAGGACCCAACTTGTCGTGGTCTTCCCACAATTGCCTTGAGAATTTACAAAACTATGTTTATTTATTTACCATAAATGCAAGACAGAGATGCAATTTTCAATGTATATGTTGCCCTTAAAATACAGATATTTATCACTGACTGTTTTTTAATCAATTTCTTGGATTTTACACATGGAAGTGTTCTAGTTGGTAACCATTAACTTTTAAAAATTAAACATTATCTGTGAAAATTATCAGATTAACAACATTGCAAATTAATTTTTTTTAACTAAAGATAGCATAATAGTAGAAATCAGTCCTCACACTACATATGTTCTCTGAACTCTACCTCAGGAAGACCACTTGTAAGATAATAATTATTTTTCTGGAGGTGAGTGGAATATTAACTAGAATTTCAATAATAAAGTCACTTACAAAGTGAATGTCATAAATGAATTGACATCATGTCATTCCAACGATTGACCCAAGAGACCATTGGACATTTTTCCTGTCTGAAATCTCTTCCCAATCCACTGGAATTCAGTTCTCTGAATCTTCATACATTGGTGGCTGTGGAACATCACTGCCATTCTAGAGTGAACAGTATTCAAAACCCATTCTTACTATCCAAGCTTGTAGGCCTCCACATTTCAGGCACAGCTTGGCTCAGCTGGCCCCCCACTGCCTCCAACTCTAGATTCTAAATACACAAAAGCTTTTATCAATTCCTCCAACCTTCCCGCAACTTTCTTATCTCTTAGCCTGCATACATGTTTCTCACATTGAAAGGCTCTTAGTCCCTTTTCTGACTTAGCTAACTCTACTTGTCCTCCAAGGTCCTGCTAAAAGGTCACTTCTTCAGCAATATTTTAGCTGCCCCTTAGATTAGATTAGGCCCCCCTGATAGATGTTCTCATTGCCCCCAGTTTTAGCAAAACAACTATCAGACTCTCATTAATGTCTGCTTTTTCCTTTAGACTGTAAGTTCCATAAGAACTGGTAGATATTAGGTGCTCACTAAGACCTGATTTGCAGTGCTATTACAAGGATTAAATGAGATAAGGTATAGAGTGCTTAGGGTTTAATAAGTAGAACCCATTTTTATTAGATCGTTTTACATGTTTGCTGCCAAAATGTTAATATAATAGCAACTCTATAAAGCCACTGGAGCCAAACAAAACCTCCTCAAAGCACCCCATCTTAGGAAGACTGAGTGGTCATATCCCCAGAAAATCATCAAAGCCAAGCTCAATTGCCATGGTATCCCATTGATCCAACTTTTGCAGTCCTAGTGGCCCTTTCGGAACACTTCACAAAGCCTAATTGACTGTACTCCACCCCTCTGTTAGAAAATAGTAAGAAATATTGGGGTGCCTGGGTAGCTCAGTCTGTTGAGCAGCCAACTCTTGATTTTGGTGGAAGAAACCACCAGCAAATCTAACGGTATGGATGAACTTCAAAAATACATAGAGCGAAAGTAGACACAGTACATGATACTTAATTCCATTGGTACAAATTTCTAGATGAGAAAAAACTCATCTGTGGGGACAGAAAGCTGACTAGTGATTTTATGGGGCAAGGAGAGTAGAATAGGATGTAAACAAGCATGAGGGAACATTTTGGGATGGGGCAAAAAATGTTCTATATCTTGATTGGAGTGGAGTTTACATGGGGGAATACATTTGACAAAACACATTCAACGGTGCACTTCAAGAGATATATTTTATCATATGTAAACGACACACCCAAAAGTTGAAAATTATATTTATAGAAGAGCCTCTCTATGGTGCTGAATTAGAAAAATAGTCACTTTTTTTATTTTTCAGAAACATAGAAGTAGTAACAACTTGTATCTTTTAACGTTTAATCACTGTGGAAAATTTCCTGTATGTGTTTCTGTTTACTGCTATTCCTCAACTGCAAAAACCCTATATCTTAGTAATTAAAAATGAATTCTCTCAGTGAGGGCACACTCTTAGCCACTATTTTCTACTACCTCAGCTTGTGTTGTCTGAATGCCTAGACACTCCAAATCACATAAAGATTAGTTGCTCAGTAATGTAATATGTTAGGGTAATTGGTCTCCTGGTTGAACCCAGGTCCTAACCTGTATGTGTAAATCACACAAATATACAAGAACTAGAATCCTGGAGGCAAGGGCTACTTATCTTTCCCACATACCACATTTGGCAGCATAAAAGATGGATCCATTATATATGGAAAATAGAGTAGTATCTCCAAAAAGCTGGGAAATGTTTCAAAGCTTGTCAAACCAAAGCCTGCAGCAAACCCGTCACTGACATCATACAACTACAGATGTCCCAACATGTCTGCCTCTAATGCTCAATGAGAGAATTGTGGATCATGGCACACCATATGTTGGGGAAGTGTGCTGGATTCCAAGCATTGGGTCTTACCTCTTAAGTGAAATGCAACAATTGTTCAAAAAATGAGGGGGTGCCTGGGTGGCTCAGTCAGTTGAGCGCCTGACTTTGGCTCAGGTCATGATCTCACAGTTTGTGAGTTCTAGGCCCACATCGGGCTCTGTACTGACAGCTCGGAGCCTGGAGCCTGCTTCGGATTCTGTGTCTCCCTCTCTGCTCCTCCCCCTCTCACGCTGTGTCTCTCTCTCCTTCAAAAATTAAAAAAAAAAAAACATAATTTTTTTTTTAAATGAGAATTAGTTCAGTTGAGAGAGCTGTTGCAAGAGGGAAATTCTCCTTAGCTCAATATGGTAAAGATCCGGTATGATGTTTTTCTATTCAGGTAAGTAGAGTTTCCATTGAAATCCATTACTGAGAGAGATTAGAACAGGTAACAGTTACATAGAAGTTTGGCTTTGCTGGAACTGAGATATGCCAAGAGGGATGACACCCACCCAGTGCCCCATTCTAAGCTTCCTCCAGAGGTTTCTTGTGCAAAATGGAAGGTCTAATCATCATCATCATCATCATCATCATCTCTATAGGAAGCAGATGGGTTACTCCACTGACTTAGTTCCAGTCACCAGAACAGGCACAAAACTTCAGAGTGCTCTCAAACATATCTGGCTTGCTCAGGAAATTCAGGCTATCTGAATCTCACTAATCTCTCCCCCCCACCACCTTTTTTTTAAATACTAGAAAACTTGATCCACAGGGAAAGAGTACATTTAAATGAAATGTAGCTGCAGGAATATTATATTCATATATTGTTCAACATAAGAGAAAAAGCCTCTAAAATACTCTAAGTTTTCTTAGTGTTTCTTAATGTTAAATTGTAAGATGTACTTCATTGTTTTCATGAAAACTATAGTCATAACTGGAGTCAAGACAGGTTTTTTCCAGGTCTTGGGTTCTTAAAATTTCCAAAACAAATTGTTAAATAATCTGATGAAGAGAATTCCAGCAGGAATTCTATACCTGCTGGCATATGGCTTAATAAGCTTGGGTCAGTCAATTGGCCTCTCCAAATTTATGATTGTTTTTATGATTAACAAATAGGCCTAACAAATTCAGGGGCATGAGACATGGCTTAAAAACAGCAAACAAGGGGCGCCTGGGGGGCTCAGTTGGTTAAGCATCCAACTCTTGATTTCAGCTCAGGTCATGATCTTACTGTTCATGAGTTCCAGCCCCACAACAGGTCTGCTTGGGATTCTCTCTCCCTTTTTATCTGTTCCTCCCCCACTTGTGCTCTCTCTTCCCCTCTCAAAATAGACAAACTCAAAAAAATAAAAAACAAAACAAAACCAGCAAACAAAAATATCTGACTTTATATATGTATCCCTTAATCCTTAAAACAACTCTGAGGTAGTGCTTCTTAAATCCATTTTTACATTTGAGGAAACTGAGGCCAAGAAAGGTTAAGTGACTCTTCTGTGACCACAAAGCTACTACTAATAGGAGGGGCAGAGATGCTACAAAACACAGGCCTGTCTGTTTCCAAATTCCTTACTCTTCCTGCTTCTTCCCCTGACTCTCTTCTTCTGTTCAATAAGGACAAAGAGGCCAGCATACAGCATTTTCATTCTTCAAAGTAGTCTCAACATACATGGTCTCACTTGATAACCACAGCTCCTCTGCATGGTAGGAAAAAGCAATAATATCTGCTCTATAAAACAATGGGTGGAAACAGCAATGTAAAAACTTTCCTAAGGTCACAACCCTAGGAAATGTCCGGTTAGGCATTGAATTCAGTCTTCTAAATTTCATTTCAGTGTGCTTTTCATTACACCTCATTTCTTAAAACTAAATCAACCCTAAATTTACAACATCTACATTTCTCTTTTACTCCCAGAGTCTGTGCATTCTTGAGCACTGCGTGTTCCTTTAGAGATGGTTTTCTTTTCAGTGGGGGCGGACGCGTTCTTACATACAAGGATGCAAATGTTTTTGCCAAGCACTTGTAAATCTGAAACATGTCAGAGCCAGCCACAGGCACGATTGTTATAAGTAATCAAGTCTACATGAAATTTGTGCCACATTTATTTTTATATGCTTTAGTGTCTTGAACATTTGATACCCACAGTTTTTCCAGTGGGCTTTCATTTTGATTCTGGTTCTGCACATCCCCCACTTTATTCTGAGGAGCAAATCTCTTAGCACATCTGGATCTTTTCCGTCTGGATGTTTTGGAAGAGAAAATCACAAAATAAAATGTATACAATTGTTTGTGGTGTTAGCACTGCTTTTCCCAAGATACAGAAGATTGCAGCTATCGATCACTTATGAATCATTCTAAGAATTCCTTCTCTCTCCTGTTTTGCTCCATAGTACCAGGATTGAATAGCTCCAAAGCCTTCCAAGGTCATCTCGTATCTCTGCGAAATAATTGTGATTGTAAGGTTCACTTAGGACGCTAGTCATAAGCAGTAACTATGCAACCATTCAACCACTCCTAAGTCATGTTCTAGCCAAGCTTTAGAGGCTTTTAACAGGGCACTTGTCTTAAAGGGTACTTTCACCACTCAGCCACTGTCAGGGAGATACATAAAATGAGTGTTTACTAAGGGCATGTGACTTGCCTGTGCTTACTCCTCACATACATTATCTTCATGGTCCTCAGAACAACTTCAGCCTCACAATGCATGGTAACTATTTCTCTTCTTTTTTTTAAAGTTTTTTTTTAATTCCAGTATAGTTAACATACAGTATAATATTAGTTTCAGGTGTACAATACAGTGATTCAACATTTCCAAATGACAGCCAGTGCTCATCACAACAAGAGCATTCTTTAATCTCCAACACCTATTCACCCATTCCCCACCCCCCACATCACCTCTGGTAAGCATGGTAACTATTTCTAACCCTCACTTTTCAGATGATGAAACAGAAGCTTAGAGACATTAAGTAGTATGCTCTAGATCATACATCTAGTAAGTGGTAAGACCACAATTTGTTTTTGTTTTTGTTTTTTTACCTTTTAATTTTATTAATTTTTATTAAAAGTTTTCATTTAAGTAATCTCCACACTCAACATGGGGTTCGAACTCATGACCGCAAGATCAGGAGTCACATGCTTTTCGAACTGAGCCAGCTAGGCAAACAACTTCTTTTTTTTTTTTTTTTTTTAATTTTTAATTTTATTTTTTTTAATTTTTTTTAAAATACGAAATGTAGGGGCACCTGGGTGGCTCAGTCGGTTGAGCGGCCGACTTCGGCTCAGGTCACGATCTTGCGGTCCGTGAGTTCGAGCCCCACGTCGGGCTCTGTGCTGACAGCCTGGAGCCTGTTTCAGACTCTGTGTCTCCCTCTCTCTGACCCTCCCCCGTTCATGCTCTGTGTCTCTCTGTCTCAAAAATAAATAAACGTTAAAAAAAAATTTTTTTTAAAAAATACGAAATGTATTGTCAAATTGGTTTCCATACAACACCCAGTGCTCATCTCAACAGGTGCCCTCCTCAATGCCCATCCCCCACCCCCCATCAACCCTCAGTTTGTTCTCAGTTTTTAAGAGTCTCTTATGATTTGCCTCCCTCCCTCTCTAACCTCTTTTTTTTTTTTCCTTCCTCTCCCCCATGGTCTTCTGTTAACTTTCTCAGGATCCACATCAGAGTGAAAACATATGGTATCTGTCTTTCTCTGTGTGACTTATTTCACTTAGCATAACACTCTCTAGTTCCATCCACATTGCTACAAAAGGCCATATTTCATTCTTTCTCATTGCCAACTAGTATTCCATTGTGTATATAAACCACAATTTCTTTATCCATTCATCAGTTGATGGACATTTAGGCTCTTTCCATAGTTTGGCTATTGTTGAAAGTGCTGCTGTAAACATTGGGGTACAAGTGGCCCTATGCATCAGCACTCCTGTATCCCTTGGGTAAATTCCTAGCAGTGCTATTGCTGGGTCATAGGGTAGATCTATTTTTAATTTTTTGAGGAATCTCCACACTGTTTTCGGTAAGACCACAATTTGAAACTAGGACTGTTATTCTGAAGTCATTGTTCTAACGGCTACATGTGCTACGGACGCTATGCAGCTCAGTACTATACTGTACTGTACTATACTACTCTAGACTATTCCACTTCATTCCATATCACTCTATGCTATACTATATCACCCTATGCTAAACTATACTATGCCATACTAATTATATGCCATACTATACTATATCATATCATACTGTTATACTATAGACCACACTAAAATACAATATGCAATACACTATATCACAATATATTATTCATATAGACTATGCTATACTACACTACATTATATTATACTATTTAGTATAAACTAATTTAACAATTTAATGTAAATAAGAGTTATTGTAAGTGCAGTATACATACAAAGTCATGATGGAAGAGAAGCCTAACATTCTGGAATGGTTTACTGATCACATAGAATAGCCCATATGACCCTCAGAATGAAGTGGTAAAGCCGTAGCATCAGGGATTTTTGCCTGGGAAATGTTTAATAGTTTTGTTTGGTAAATGCAACAGAATTTGGAATGGAAATCCATTTCCATTTTGGGCTCAAAACTGAAAGATTTGGTGGGGGTGGGTGGGTAAGAATCTTTCCCTTTCAACACCTCTGATTTTTATATTTTGGAAGAACATACCCTAACCTGAAATATATGAGAATACTGCATTAAAAAACTCTTTTTATAATGTTAATGGAAATTATTCTAAAATAAAGACTAATTTACCCAGAATTATACAACCTTGGAAAATCAAGGTTTTTTCTTTTCAGCTTGTGTCCAAATGCATATTTTTACATGTTAAAATGAGAACACAGATATAATTTTATATCCAGCTTCCATTTTACCAACTTTTTTTAAAAAAGTATTTTAAGAGAAGGAAGAAATGTGCCTCCACGAGTCACGTCAAAGATGAAAAGGTGGTGAAGAGGCTTTCCTGGAACTTGAATATTTTCTGTACCCTGGCAATCCCATAAATACAAAGAAAAAAATTAACTTCATCTAATGGATTATTTCCTTTGATTTAAGCTACACATTTAGAACCCTATTTATATTGAGAGTAAATGAAAACAGGTAGGTAAAGCCCAGTAAGTAATCCCTGCTCTTCTGGTTATGAAACCTTTGGCTTGTCCAAAGTGAAATGTTAGCCACCTGTGTAAGATTCAAAGTTATCCAATAACCCAACTTACACAAAATATCCTGAGAACTAGCTAAGAAGGTATGCTAAACTCAGAAGCTTCGGTCAAATAGAAAAGGCACATCTATAGACAAGTGCAATGCTGAATGGCACGAACAGCAGAGAGGATTACAGCCAAAGGGTGTAATCATTTCTCTGTTTCTTAGACCAAAGTGAATGAATAAATGAACCTGCACTTGGTGGAAGTTAGAATTTCATGTTTATATACATTGTGCTGGGTGTCAGATGACCATCTGTCCCTTCATCCCCGAATTAGGAGCATCTTGGGTAAAGATCAATACCCATGGTTTCCTCAAGTACTTAAAAGTGAGTTAACAAAAAAATGTGTTAAAACTGGCCTGGGATAATGAGGGCCCATGTACAAGAGTGATGAATGCCTCCCCAGGGAGCTCTCAGGGAAGCCAGCTTTGAGCCATGGGGATAGGTATTAGGTCTGGTCAGAATCTGACATCTTCACTAATGATCTGGAAGAGGGAGTGAATGGCTCATTAACAAAATGCATAGCTGAAGTGAAATGATTGATTGGAAACAAGAAAGCAGAGAAATTAGTGATGTTAGTAAAATGAGATGCAACTGAGGGAAATGCTTACTCATCTTTTTAGACAGCAAATCACCCTCTGAGACTTATTTATCGGGAGCAGTCAGTCCAGAAAGCACGGCTGCCAGCAGAAGCCTGGAGGTGATGCCAGGAAAAGGTTAGACAGGAGATGGGAAGCTGAACCAGCACAATCAGAGTGTCTTTCTGGAAAGACCTCACAATGACTGGCCAGTGTTCATATGCTTCTCACGGCTCCTGACACCAAGCCAGGGCCTCTGAAGTCCACTCTTGCTTCTGCCTGGTGGCCAGTCCATCCCCTGACTTCTAGCTGTAACTGGAAAAAATGGTTCCAGATGGGCTTCCCATTATTGCTCTGTGCAAGAAGTTGACAGTAACCAACACTTAACTGCTTTGGGGCCAGTTTCTCAGCCAAGGACAGAAGTGTAGATCCAGACTCAGGACTGAAGTCTGTATAGCTATAGCTAATTACAAGTTTTCTGCAGTAAATTTGGAACCAAACAAGACTCAAACCACTTTGCATTCCAGCATTTGTAGGAATCACATGTATCACACCCACTATGTATCACATCCACCAGCTTACAGGCAAACTCGAATTATTCTGAATAAAATTCATACTTGCCTTATAGCTTCATGCTGAACTTACTCCCAGTAGTTCCCTTATTAGTGGCCACTCCTGCCGAGCTCCCTCAGTGATTGCCGCTCATTAGTTAAGAAACTGCCATTTTAGCTACAGGGTGAAAGTGAGGAGCAAAACTGCTCACTCCTCATTAATATGTATAAATTCTCTCCTCAGTTAATGGGTGCAAGAATCATTACATTTCTAAATTTTCCAAATCAAGGTAAATCTGAATGCATTGGGAAGATATTTAATATTTTAATTGACAAGGACCTTGGAGGACATATTCAATCAAAAAAATTGAAAGAGAGCTTCAAGTCTTGAGGCCTTTATGACTGCCACCTAGAGCATCACTTGATGTACAAACTCATGTCCTTCCTCAAAGGCAGGCATCGCTGTTCTTCACAGTTCTACTAGGCCTGGCACCCACTGCTTCCGTGACCATGTGGCTTGGCCATTGGCTCTATGAGATTTTTATGGAATGCCCAGGGCATTCACCAATAATGCTGTTAAAGCCCTGTACCTCCTGGGATTGGGCAGATAGATCTCCACCAGTCAAACTCTAGGATTAGAAAAAAGGGGGAAAAAAAATGTGTTTGCCCTCTCTCCTTCACTTTCTTGAGCCTGAGCTTTAAAAAGCCTTCTAATCCTGTGCTGAGGTAAGGGGACTTCATGCCTCCTGGACCAACAGCCTGCTCACCTATTAGACTAGGGAAAGGGAAAATATTCTCCTCTCTCATGGTTTAGTGAATATCTTTTTCATGTTATCCTGTCACATGGCCATAAATGTTGACCCTGAGTTTACAGGTTATGATTTTTAAGCCCTGAAAGAAACAGATCATTTCATGGTAAGATCTGGTCACTTTTTAACCAAAATTCCATTGAAGGAAATTATTTTATCATTATTTTCCTAAGACATCCAGATAGCTTATCTTAAGTTTATGGCTACTTAACATTCAAAAGAAGTAAGGATTCCTGTGTGAATATGAATATTAAATACTACATGCCAGAGTTTATTTTGCCAAAGAAGAAATGACAATGGAGGCAGAACTGACATAGTTCTATGCATTTTAAATCAGAAAATACCCCATGGGCTGTGGACGTAGATGGGGAACCCCAAGCTTTAAGTTGATTACTACTATAAAGCTGACTTGGGGAAATAAGTCCCTACTGGCAACGCTTCACATCACTTTAGTCCAGACCTCCATACTCTGAATCTCTATTAGTCCAGGATGCTCATCGCTTCTTGTCTTATGACATAAAGAAGCCAGTTTCAAGGCATGGCCCTCTGAGAATGCAGCGTTGTGGGTGTTACCCAGCATGAAGTTAGACAGTCTGGCCCAGATTTAATGGCCCTAACGGGGGAGGGACCTTCTCCTAGTTCGAAGCCATTACTGGAGCCAGAACCATTGCTTGTCAAAACATGACCAGATGCCCGCATCCAGCTTTCAAGAGAAAAGATCTGACATTGTCTCACCCCTGCAGCCTTTGCTTCTGCTGTTCATGACTTGAAGCCTCCACTCTGGCCAGACCGGAGCCCAGCTCTTCTGATTCCTACTCCAGGGGTCTTTCCCTTCCAGCCATTACAGCGGCTGCTGCTGAGACTACATTTAATGTCACCCTCAATTAACCTGACAGGATACAGTCTCCCAAACCCCTCCTGGGACTGAGAGAAAAGAAGAGGCTTAGGGTGGGAAATGGAAAAGGCTTTTATGTTCCTGGCTTTCCTTGCAGGTAAATCTCTCAGAAAATTGCTGTTTTATTGTTTCCAGGCACTTGGCTCATATTACACCAACATGAACCTGGAAGGTTCTGTCAGCCCATCCATCAACTTTCACAGGATAAGGACCTCTGGGAAACGTGGAAACCACTCGACAAATTGGAAATGTTAATGACATGGTCCAAGTAAACACCAAATCTTGGACATTTCCTTCCTGTGCCTTCCCCCAGCTAAAAATGACATGGAACACTTTTGTGAAGGAAAGTTTTTAGAAAGCGTGTGTGAATATGTGTGTGCATGTGCACATGTTCGTATGCTCAAAAGGGAGAACCAAGCCAAAGCCATGGGGAATTTCCAAAAGGAAATGAACATTTCTCAGAAAACCATTGTTTTCTCTCTGGAAATTGGACTATATACAACCCAGAATTATTACAATCCTGACTGCAGTCATTGGTTGTCAGACATTTCATCCATATAAATAAGGCATAAATTTATTTACTCATTTTTCTCCACACATCCAAATAACCTGAGTTGCCCAGAAAACAACATTGATAATTTAGCTGAAAGATAAACCCCCTTCTAGTTTTGGAATACGTTGAGCATTTTTACAAATATTTAAAGGATAATGAACTATTATCACCCTGAATAAAAATCAACCATCATAAGGTAGCAAGACCAACTTTGCCTAAATTGCTTCTGGTGTATGTTGCATATTAGTAGCTGTAAAATGGCTTGCCATTTAGGCATTAAACTACTCCTTGGCAAGTTATCCAAAACCTTGGATTCTATTAAAGAACATGGCAGAAAAAAATTGGGAAAACACTGAATGGTGACTATGTTGCCATTGTTCTTCCAGATTGTTATAGTCACTTTGGCTGTTTTTATTCCAATAAAGGCAACCTTTATGTTAATTCTATAATGATTGCCTAGCTACATTTTGTTCCTATAAGATTCCCTGCCCACAGAAAGCAGAGTGAACTTCTTAATTGCCCCAATGCAGCCACAGTGAGCACATAGCAGAAAAAATCAGAAACAAGAATTTCATGCCAGCGTTTGTAATTAAGTTCAAGCATTGCAATTGTGACTAAATTAGCTGTTTTTTAAAATAAATTGTCTGAACAACATAAGTGACATTACCGTCTCATACATTATTGGAAAGGGCAACTTGAGTTTGATTTTGAAATGTACATTCACGTTGTTCTTGGGAAGTTTTCAGCAGCTTGCCTGCACACCTAAAGAAATTGCATGTTTTATTTCCACTAAAAAGGAAAGAAAAAACATATTTTAAAATTCTAAAATTATTGTTAAAATTAGGTCCTAAGAAGTTTCTGAGGATATTTTACTCAGAATATGTGCGACACGTGTAGTAGGAATAAAGAGCTACTAGGCGATAAAAATCTAAAAGTTACTATAGAGATGATATTCAAAGATTTTTTTCCAGCTCCTATCACCCATTAGTAATTTTTAATAGGGCTGATGGTCCTGTTGAGGAATAAATATATCTGTAGTTGGAAAGTTTTCTTCCATTAATATGCAAATTTCGCTAAGGATGTTGGTAAATAATCTTCTGAAAATGAGTCGAAGTAATTATATATAACATCTTCATTTGTTCATTATTAGGTTAAACCTTATAAAACCGATATTTCAAAAGTCAAATGAGTTAAATAGGGAAATTTTTTATATGTTCAAAATAATGTTTTCTTCTTTTCATTTATCATTATGTATAGCCTTGCTACGTGTCAGGATTTGATGTGGGTTTAAAATAAAAGACATATATAATAAATCTATTAGCACAAATGACAAAAGAACAAGGGCTATCTAACAACATGGGAAGGCTAATTGTTTTGAAAATTTAGCCTAAGGATAACTATCACAATTGAACAGAAAATTTAACTCAGAATTTCCTGGAAGCCAAAACAAAACTGGAACAAAAATCACACAGCTATTACCTAACAAAGAAATACACAGATATTAACAGATGAAAGTCAAACTTTTCCTAGCTGTGAAAACAAAGATTATCAGGTGAGTTTCTGTATTAGGGGTATTTCTAAAGTTGATGCCTAGTATTTATGTAATGTTATATAGTTTATGAATCTTTTTCTTATGAGTGATTTGATTGAAATTAATGTATCAGTTGGAATGTTGACAATATCTTGGAGAGAACTGGAGACAGTGCATCCTCACTATTGGATGAGAAAAGGAGTACTTCAGTTTAAATCTTTTTTTGTAATGTTTATTTTATTTTTGAGACAGACAGACAGAACATGAGTAGAGGAGGGGAAGAGGGAGAGGAAGACACAGAATCTGAAATAGGCTCCAAGCTCTGAACTGTCAGCACAGAGCCAGATGCAGGGCTTGAACCCACGAACTGTGAGATCGTGACCCTAGCTGAGGTTGGATGCGTAACCAACTGAGCCACCAGGTGCCCCTGGGTAAAGGAGTAGTTCAAAGGAATGCTTTTCCTCTGGGCACCCTCTGATTTCAGGTACTTGCCAAGCTAAGACGGTTTCTAAGTTGGTTTCTAAGTATGGTTCCATATTAAAAAGTTATTTTATATAGTGAACTATTCCTATTTTCAGATAAAAATTAAACTAATGTGCATTAGGTCAGTTAAGCTGGGAGAGGGGGTGTTCTTCAAGAATCTGGACAAACTGATACCAAATTTCCAGATTTGTTGACTCAGGAGACCAAACTTGGGTATGCAGGAAGGAAAACAGGATTTTTTTTTTTTTTTGGATAGATTTACTTCTCTAGACATTTCCCCACACCATTACAATTTCAATATAGGTTAAAGAGGATGATTTCTCTCTTTTTTCTAACCTTTATTGAGATATAATCAATATATAAAATTGTGTAGCTTTAAGGTGTACAATGTGTTGATTTGATACACTTTAAAAAAAAATTTTTTAACGTTTATTTATTTTTGAGAGAGAGAGAAAGATAGAGCTCAAGCAGGGGAGGGACAGAGAGGCAGACACAGAACTCTAAGAAGGGTCCAGGCTCCCGGCTCTCTGCAGAAAGCCAGACGCAGGGCTCAAACTCATGAATCGCGAGATCATGACCTGAGCTGAAGTCAGTGGCTTAACCAACTGACTAAGCCACTCAGGCGCCCCTGATACACTTTTGTATTGCAAAATGATTACCACCATAGTATTAGCTAACACTTGCATCATGTCACATAATTACCATTTCTTTTTTGTGATGAGAACGTTTAAGATTTACTCTCTTAGCAACTTTGTGCTTGAGAAGAAAGTATATTCTGCTGCTATTGGATGGAATGTTCTCTAAATGTTCATTTCATCTGGTCTAACATGTAGTTTAAGGCCAATGGTTCCTTATTGATTTTCTGTCTGGAGGATCTATCCACTGTTGAAAGTGAGGTATTGAAGTCCCTTACTATTATTGTGTTGCTATCTATTTCTCCCTTCAGTTCTGTTAATATTTGCTTTATATATTTAGGTGTGCCTAAAAAGAATGCTTTCTAATGTTAATGGAAGATTTCTATAAAACCAACAGGGTTGTCAGTGTGTTTAAATCATTGGCCTCTATAAATATTTAGTTAGAAAAGTAAAAAAACATTAATAGTTCTTGCATTTTCATCCCTTTGGTTTATTAACTCAACGACACAGGACTATTTTATGTTTAGATAAGAAATCTTTTTAAAAAATAGCCAACCACTGAACAAAATGCATGGATAACTCCTTAGGTAGCTCACTTCTCTTTGAGTCAACAAGGGAAGTGTTAATATGTTTGTTCTAACATGACGAAGGGTCTGTCTGAAGTGTCTAAAGTAACAAAGTCTTTAAGTTTATACATTATCAACAGTTCTTTCCCATCATGATCAAAGATATCTCCAAAGTATTCTTCATAAGAGCAAATAACTGACCAAAAATTAGAAATATATGTAATTTATTTATATATTTACAAATACATGTAATATACATATAAAATGTCAATATCCACAGAGTGATACTCATTTGCATCTCTATCTGACCTAAATTCATTTGCATCTCTATGCATGAAAATCACTTGCATTACAACCAGTTTTCTACAATTTATAGAGTTGTAAAATAGCTGAAAATAACAAAAGAATCAGATTAACCCTAGCCAGGACACCTAGGCAATGCCTAGTATTCCAGGCAGTAATTCTTTTCCCACTTCAAAATCTTTCACATTTTTTCCCTGAGAAATTCAACTCCAAATTAAAAGATTTAACAACCTACATGGGCTATTTCTCAACAAATATTGGTGACAACGAAAATATTCCCACCTCCACATACCTATTTCTCTTCCCTTCACCATTGCTAAATTTAGGTTAAGTCTGCAGAGTTCAGGTCATTTAAAATTTAAGTTTAGTGTAATAATTTAAGTGTTAGGAGTATCAGTTTTAAAAAGGATCATATTTGGATTCAGCATCACCAGAAAGCAATTTATAATTCTTCCACTGACAGTTAAGATCTTGAACAAATCTGTACCTCCTTTCAGTAGTTTGCAACAGGCAGAAAAGAAGCATCACAAAGGCTAGGATAAGGTAAAATTAGTCTTTTTCTACTAATCACTCTGTTATAGGCCTCTTCCTTGTCTTCTGAGAACAAGGGTATTGCAAGATTGGATAAGGCAATGATCCCAACAATATAGGCAGAATTTTTCTTCCATAAAGAATCTGAAGTTTCACAGAGTTCTTCAAGTTGTATTTAATTTAAGACAGGGGTAAATCTGTGTCCAAAGCAGCCAAATCTGATTATGAGTAGGGGAGTCCTCAGGGATTTCCAAGATCATCTAATTTTTCAATTCCATTATAAAGCAAATCCCTCCTGATTAATTTGGCTGGTGTGATATTTCAAAAAAGGAAAGCATGGGGCGCCTGGGTGGCTCAGTCGGTTAAGCGGCCGACTTCGGCCCAGTTCATGATCTCGCGGTCCGTGAGTTCGAGCCCCACATCGGGCTCTGTGCTGACAGCTCAGAGCCTGGAGCCTGTTTCGGATTTTGTGTCTCCCTCTCTCTGACCCTCCCCCGTTCATGCTTTGTCTCTCTCTGTCTCAAAAATAAATAAACGCTGGGGCGCCTGGGTGGCTCAGTCGGTTGAGCGTCCGACTTCGGCTCAGGTCACGATCTCACGGTCCATGAGTTCGAGCCCCGTGTCGGGCTCTGGGCTGATGGCTCAGAGCCTGGAGCCTGCTTCCAATTCTGTGTCTCCCTCTCTCTCTGCCGCCCGCCCCCCCCCCCCCCCCCGTTCATGCTCTGTCTCTCTCTGTCTCAGAAATAAATAAATGTTAAAAAAAATTTTTAAATAAATAAATAAATAAATAAACGCTAAAAAAAATTTAAAAAAATTTAAAAAAAAAAGGAAAGCATATTTCTGAGTCAAAGGACTAAGGGGACCAGTTGTTGGCTGGGTGACAAGAAGTGTCTGAGGGCTGTTGGAGATGCCTACCAAGTGGATTGTTCATTTTCTTTGAGAAGACAGGGGTGGATATGGTGGTTTACCATTAAAAAAATACATAAAAAATACTGCACCTATAGGAAAAGTGTACTTTGGGCTACTATGAGTAAATGACAATTCTCCTTGTGAGTTTATGGGAAAAAATTGTATTAGTCAGGGTTCTCCAGAGAAACAGAACTATTTGAATATACATATCCTGTATACTCAAAGAGAGAGATTAATAGGAATTGCCTCACAGAACTTCTGAGGCTGAGCTGTCTCACGATCTCTTGCCTACAAGCTGGCATGTTAATGTAAAACTTCTTTCTCTGATATCAACACTTTTATACTATTTCTCTTAGCACAGAGCAGTATTGAAGCAAGGAAAGATACAGATGTAAAAATAAAAGCTAAATATTTCACAATATTTATTATTTTGTGTCTGAGAAGATGTAAAGTATCTATCTTAAATAAATTTAATCTCAAATGCACCATCTGAGCCAGATGGAAGATAAATGCCACTGAATCTAGAGGAAAGTCTGATGAAACACTGAATGCTCAGAAACCAGGACTCAAGCTGTGACGTTATCGCCTCTGCTGCCCCTTTCAACCAGCTGCCCCTTTAGGGTCCCAGCTCTGCCCTTGTGCACCCTTCTTCACTTTCTCCATTGTCAAAGAACCTCACTTCATTCCCTTTGAAAAAGGAGACAGCTCAGAGGAGAAGAGGGTGAGCAGGGTTGGCTCTGGATTTGAAGGTGATTTGAGGAAGAAGAAAGGCCTGCTCTCTATAAAAAAAATTACTATTAGAATCACTCTTTGGGGATACAACTTTGTCTCTAGAAAGGTCCTGTAAAAAGTAAATAGGTATGTTTCTTGAAAAGCTTAACACACCAACCTTTTGCCAACAATAACAAGAACAATCTTCTATTCCATTTAGCTCTTTTTTTTGTTGTTGTTGTTTTGGTTTTGGTTGTTGTTGTTGTTTTAATGAACATGGCTTATTATTGTTATTATTCCAAAGTGTAATCTAGGATTAATGGTATGCAAGGTAAATCAACTTGAGTATAGGTAAGTCAACCAATGATTAAAACAGGGATAAATGTGAACTGTCCCAGACATCCCAACATATAGTCTCTCCATGTAGAACTTTTCCACTATATTTACATTTGTAAAATTACAGTTTTCTTTTTCATTAGATTTTCCTCCCTAATAGCACATTATAATGTACTACCTTGCAATCTTCTTTTTTTTTGTTGTTTTGATCTTTTGTCTTTATTGTTTACCTAGTCATGATTTAAGACATTTGTCATGCTGGTATATAAAAATCTGCTTAATTCCATAGTTCCACTGCTCACTGTAATGGCCATTCATCTTGTTTCCAATTTTTCATTTTATAAACAAAGCTAGGGTTTTCACATTTTCAGTTTTTTTTTATTTTTAAAAAAATTTTTTTTAATGTTTATTTATTTTTGAGACAGAGAAAGACAGAGCATGAATGGGGGAGGGTCAGAGAGAGAGGGAGACACAGAATCTGAAACAGGCTCTGGACTCTGAGCCGTCAGCACAGAGCCCGACATGGGGCTCGAACTCACGGACCGCGAGATCGTGACCTGAGCCGAAGTTAGACACTTAACCAACTGAGCCACCCAGGCGCCCCCACATTTTCAGTTTTAACAGAACCTCCCAAGTTGTCCACCAAAAGGGCTATGCCAATTCACATTCCCATCTGCAATGCAAAAAGCACATATTGATTTACACTCTTGTTGACAGATGATATTATTAAACTTTAACATTTTGTCAACCTATATGATCAAAAACTGATATATCATGTTATTTTAATCCATTTTTATTTTAGCAAAGTAGAACATATATTTTTTTACCATTTTATTTCATTTATTTTTTAATTTACATCCAAGTTAGTTAGCATATAGTGCAACAATGATTTCAGAGTAGATTCCTTAATATCCCTTACTCATTTAGCCCATCCCCCCTTCCACAACCCCTCCAGTAACCCTCTGTTTGTTCTCCATATTTAAGAGTCTCTTATGTTTTGTCCCCCACCCTGTTTTTATATTATTTTTGCTTCCCTTCCCTTATGTTCATCTGTTTTGTATCTTAAAGTCCTCATATGAGTGAACTCATATGATATTTGTCTTTGACTGACTAATCTCGCTTAGCATAATACCCTCTAGTTCCATCCACGCAGTTGCAAATGGCAAGATTTCATTCTTTTTGATTGCCCAGTAATAATCCATTGTATATATATAAACCACATCTTCTTTATTCATTCATCCATCGATGGACATGTGGGCTCTTTCCATTCTTTGGCTATTGTTGATAGTGCTGCTATAAACATTGGATTGCATGTGTCCCTTCGAAACAGCATACCTATAGCTCTTGGATGAATACCTAGTAGTACAATTGCTAGGTCATAGGGTAGTTCTATTTTTCATTTTTTGAGGAACCTCCATACTGTTTTCCAGAGTGGCTGCACCAGCTTGCATTACCACCAGCGGTGCAAAAGAGATCCTCTTTCTCTGCATCCTCACCAACATCTGTTGTTGCCTGAGTTGTTAATGTTAGCTATTCTGACAGGTGTGAGTTGGTATCCCATTGTGGTTTGATTTGTATTTCCCTGATGATGAGTGATGTTGAACATTTGTTCATGTGTCAGTTGGTCATCTGGATGTCTTCTTTGGAGAAGAGTCTAGTCATGTCTTTTGCCCATTTCTTCACTGGATTATTTATTTTTGGGGTGTTGAGTTTGATAAGTTCTTTATAGATTTTGGATATTAACCCTTTATCTGATATGTCATTTGCAAATATCTTCTCCCATTCTGTCAGTTGCCTTTTAGTTTTGCTGATTATTTCCTTTGCTGTGCAGAAGTTTTTATTTCGATTAGGTCCCAATAGTTCACTTTTGCTTTTGTTTCCCCTGCATTCAGAGACATGTTGAGTAAGAAGTTGCTGCGGCCAAGATCAAAGATATTTTTGCCTGCTTTCTTCTTGAGGATTTTGATGGCATCCTATCTTATGTTTAGATCTTTCATCCATTTTGAGTTTATTTTTGTGTGTGGTGTAAGAAAGTGGTCTAGGTTCATTTTTCTGCATGTTGCTGTCCAGTTATCCCAGCACCATTTGCTGAAGAGACTACCTTCATTCCACTGGATATTCTTTCCTGCTTTGTCAAAGATTAGTTGGCCATACGTTTGTGGGTCCATTTCTCGGTTCTCTATTCTGTTCCATTGATCTGAGTGTCTGTTCTTGTGCCAGTACCATACTGTCTTGATGATTACGGCTTTGTAATACAGCTCAAAGTCCGGGATTGTGATGCTTCCTTCTTTGGTTTTCGTTTTCAAAATTGTTTTGGCTATTTGGGGTATTTTCTGGTTCTATACAAATGTTAGGATTGTTTGTTCTAGCTCTGTGAAGATTGCTGGTGTTATTTTGATAGGTATTACATTAAATATGTGGATTGCTTTGTGTAGTATTAACATTTTAACAATATTTGCTCTTCCTGTCCAGGAGCATGGAATATTTTTCCTTTTTATGTGTGTATGTCTCCTTCAATTTCTTTCATAAGCTTTCTATCGTTTTCAGTGTATAGATTTTTCACCTCTTTGGTTAGATTTGTTCCTAGGTATTTCATGGTTTTTGGTGCAATTGTAAATGGGATCGATCCCTTGATTTCTCTTTCTGTGGTTTCATTGTTGGTATATAGGAATGCAATTGATTTCTGTGTATTGATTTTATATCCTGCAACTTTGCTGAATTCGTGGATCAGTTCTAGCAGTTTTTTGATGGAATCTTTTGGGTTTTCCATATAAAGTATCATGTCATCTGCAGAGTGAAAATTTGTTTGACCTCTTCTTGGCTGATTTGGATGCCTTTTATTTCTTTGTGTTGTCTGATTTCTGAGACTAAGACTTCAAATACTATGCTGAATAACAGTGGCGAGAGTGGACATCCCTGTATTGTTCCTGACCTTAGGGGGGGAAAGTGCTCAGTTTTTCCCCATTGAGGATGATATTAGTGTTGGGTTTTTCATATATGGCTTCTGTGCCTACTTTCTTGAGGGAATGCTGTATTTTGTCACATGCTTTCTCTGCATCTATTGAGAGAATCATGTGGTCTTTGTCCTTTCTTTTATTGATGTAATGAATCACATTGGTTGTTTTGCGGATATTGAACCAGCCCTACATCCCAGGTATAAATCCCACTTGGTCGTGGTGAATAATTTTTTTAATGTATTATTGGATCTGGTTGGCTAATATCTTGTTGAGGATTTTTGCATCCATGTTCATCAAAGAAATTGGTCTATAGTTCTCCTTTTAAGTGGGGTCTCTGTCTGGTTTTGGAATCAGGGTAATGCTGGCTTCATAGAAAGAGTTTGGAAGTTTTCCTTCCATTTCTATTTTTTGGAACAGCTTCATGAGAATAGGTGTTAACTCTTCCTTAAGTGTTTGGTAGAATTCCCCTGGAAACCCATCTGGCCCTGGACTCATATTTTGGGAGATTTATTTACTATTAATTTGATTTCTTTACTAGTTGTGGGTCTGTTGAAATTTTCTATTTCTTTCTCTTTCAGTTTTGGTAGTTTATATATTTCTAGGAATTTGTCTATTTCTTCCAGGTTGCCCATTTTATTGGTGTATGAGTGCTCATAATACTCTCTTATTATTGTTTTTATTTCTGCTGTGTTGGTTGTGATTTCTCCTCTTTCATTCTTGATTTTATTTATTTGGGTCCTTTCCTTTTCTTTTTGATCAAATTGAATTTGACTATGATATGCCTTGTAGACAGTCGGTTTTTGTTGAATCTTATGGGGGTCCTCTGTGCTTCCTGGATTTTGATGTCTGTGTCTTTCCCCAGGTTAGGAAAGTTTTCTGCTACGATTTGCTCACATAACCTATCTACCCCTTTCTCTCTCTCTCTTCATCTTTTGGGGCCCCTATGATTCTGATGTTGTTTTTTAATGAGTCACTGATATCTCTAACTCTTTTTTTTTAATTTTTTAAAAATGTTTTATTTATTTTTTTAAGACAGAGAGAGACAGAGCATGAATGGGGATGGGGCAGAGAGAGAGGGAGACACAGAATCTGAAGCAAACTCCAGGCTCTGAGCAAGCGGTCAACACAGAGCCCGATGCGGGGCTCAAACTCATGAACTGTGAGATCATGACCTGGGCTGAAGTCGGATGCTCAACCGACTGAGCCACCCAGGTGCCCCAGATTTCTCTAATTCTTAAATCATGTTCTTTTGCCTTAGTCTCCCTCTTTTTTTCTGTTTCATTATTCTCCATAAGTTTGTCCTCTATATCGCTGATTGGCTGCTCTGCCTCATCCATCCTTGACGCTGTGGCACCCAATCAAGATTGCAGCTCAGTTACATTTTTTATTTCATCCTGACTAGCTTTTGCTTCTTTTATCTCCGCAGAAAGGCCTTCTAATGTATTTTTGACCCCAGCCAGTATTCTTATTATCATGATTCTAAATTCTAGTTCAGACATCTTGCTTGTATCAGTGTTTATTAAACCCCTGGCTGTTGTTTCTTCCTGCTCTTTCTTTCCGGGTGAATTCCTTCATTTCATCATTTTGTAGGAAGAATAGTAATTAATAAGGTAAAAAATAAAAAAATTTAAAACAACACACACACACACACACACACACACACACACACACACACACACACAATAAATGATGCTAGATCCTAGGTGTGTTTTGGTCTGAGTATTGAAAGGAGCTTGATAGATTAGAGAGAAAAGCAGGAAAAAAGAAAAAATTGAAAATTTGAAAAAATGAATACAATGAAATAGAATAAAAGGAAATTATGGAAGTAAAATAGAATTTGAAAATTTTACAAAAACTAAAAAGTATAGTAGAAAAAATTAAAGAAAAATATTTTTAATAAAAATTGAAAAAAATAATTTTTTTCTTTTTCTGTATTCAAGAAAAAGAAACAAAATGACAAAAGAAAAAAGGAAAAGAAAAAAGAAAAGAAAAGAAAAAGAAAAGAAAAGAAAAGAAAATTGAATAGATGGAGCAGCAAACAGACTGAAATACGATTGAAATTACATAGTTTTCCCCTAGAAGTCAAACTATGAAGCACTTTATAGTCCGTAACTAAGCATGCTAAGAGATTAGTGTTCCTGAAGAGCGAGGTTGGCCCAGTTGGGTGGGGCTTAGTGTAATGGCTCCATTCTCCACTAGGTGAGGCTGCTTAGCTTACTGGGGTGGATTGTTGTGACGCTTGTAGGTATGTTGCACATGTGCAGGAGCTGTGAAAATGGCGTCCCCCAGCTACCCAGTCTCTAGTATGGGAACACTGTCCTCCCCAACCAGCAATCGTACACATGTCCTTTGTCTCTGGCTTCTGTCCAAAAATCCCTGCTTTCACACTGTCTGGGACCAAGCCATCAGGTTGCCAGGCAGCACCTCTCTCCTGAGTTTTATCTCAGATGCAGCTGTGTTTCCCGACCCCTCACTTCTGAGGGGCAACTGCAACTTTGCTGTTCTGACCTGCATGGGACGGTCTCACCAAGCAATGACGGGGTGCCAGCCGCACCCAAGAACGTTCGTGGAACCGTGCTGCTGCTGATGCCCAGAGACTGCGGCTGGGTGCCAGCCAACCCCAGAAAAAGTTCATGCAATCATGTAGCAGAAGTGTTTCAGGGATTATGGCAAATCACAACACATATCTGGCACTAGGCTTCACCCTTAACGTCCTCGCTCTAACACCAGTGGATGTGGCTGTTCTTGGGGGTCTGCTTTGCCCAGGGGGAGGCCACACTGCCTCTACCAGATGTCCTCCCAACAGGGCAACCGCCTCTCCCCATGTGTCCCGAAGACCCCAGACTTCACTGTCCTCCTAAGGATTTGCCCTTCCCACCAGAGCACCTCCAGGTATGGAGCTGCAGAGTTTCAGACTCCGCACTCCCCCTGTTTAGAGTCTTAATGGCATTTAAATCCTCCTTTCTCCATTTTTTGTTCAGTCCCTGTGGCTCTTTCCGCTTTTCCACTTTCTCTCCAGCTGCTTTTTTCTTTTTGGGGGGGGGGAGGGGGGTGCTTTTCCTGTACTCTCCCCTGGTTTTCCTCCTCTCTCTGCAAGCAAATTCAGCTCCCTGCCCTCCATGGCTTCTCTCTACCCCAGTTTGCCACTCCACACCTAGTTCCTGCTGAGTTCTGTTGTTCAGGTTGTGCATATTGTTGTCATAATACTCAAATCAATTTTCTAGGTGTGCAGGATGGTTTAGTATTGATCTAGCTATATTTCATGGATGTGAGATGCAAAAAAAAACTTCCATGCTATTCCCCCATCTTGGCTCCTTCCTATTCTATTTAGCTCTTAACTTGGAAATTGTGATGGTTAATTTTATGTATCAACTTGCTTAGGCTGTGAGGTGCCTACATATTTCGCCAAAAATTACTCTGAGTGTTGCTGTGAGGTGTTTTTTTTTTTTTTTTTTTTTTTGGATGAATTTAACATTTATGTTTTTATTTTTGAGAGAGAAAGAGAGACAGAGCATGAGTGGGGGAAGGAGAGAGAGACACACACAGAATCCAAAGCAGGTTCCAGACTCTGAGCTGTCAGCACTAAATACTAACTAAATACAATAACATTTAGCAGTGCTAACTTTCAGGGAGCTTGAAAAAGTTAATACATTTGCAATCTTCAAGATAAATTAAGCAATCAAGCACCTTGGGATATCTA
This sequence comes from Panthera onca, assembly GCF_046562875.1. Taxonomy (NCBI): domain Eukaryota; kingdom Metazoa; phylum Chordata; class Mammalia; order Carnivora; family Felidae; genus Panthera; species Panthera onca. The sequence goes on from NC_138345.1 coordinate 62,853,971, forward strand.
ATTTGCTTACATATAATAATTAATATTTTCAAATATAAAGCCATTGAACAGAGAAGTTTGGGGGACAAGCAGAGGACTTAGGCAGTTGAATATTGTTGGCAGAAACAGTTGAAACACGTGCAGAGCCCAGAAACTAATAATCAGACCGAAGCGATCCACTTGAAAGAGAAGGAAGAGGAATTTGCTCCACATCTCCCAATCATCTCAAGAGTTTAATTAGAAACTAGAATTAGAAGAAATGTTTCAGAAACCAACTTAGCCTCCAGACCCAAGCTGAAAGTCGAACCTGGGACTTTCTTAAGTGCAAGCTGAGCAACTGGCAGGCGGCAAAGAGAAACAGCCCTTGGCGTCCCTGAACAGACTGCGCGGGGCGAGCAGGAAGCCCTCGGCCAGGAGACCCTTTCTCTTGGTTTTGGGAAGGTGCTTGGGGCAGCTCCGTCTCCCCCACGGCCCCACGCGGAGGCTGCAGGCGCGGGGCGCAGGCAGGTGGGGGACAGAAAGGCCCGGGGAGGAGGCGCGGACAGGGCGGCGGGACGCGAGCGCGGGCGCCGGGCAGGAGAGCGTGTCTCCGGCGCCGCCGCCGCTGTTGTCCGGGGTGCTGAAAGCCGGGACCTTGCCGGGAAGCGGAGGCCACTTTTCCCTCTCCCGGAGCGCGGGGCGGGGGGGGGGGGGGGGGGGGTTTTCGGGGTGCGCACCTGCTAAGCCCGCCCTGGCCCTGGGCCCGGAGGTTCCCACTGACGAGGCCCTCCCCAACCTCGTTGGTGGGGGGGGGGGGGGGGGGTGAGGGTGCATGATTGGGGGGCGGCCCGGAGCGCCAGGCAGGACCCCGGTGCCCCTCGCGGCCGGGGACGCGGGCGCCCGGGGCTGAGTGTGGAGACGAGCCGGGCGGGGGTGGGGGGTACGGGAGTGGGGGGGCGGCTCTAGTCCGGGGATGGAGGGGGGGGCGGGTGGAGGCGAGAGCGAGCGGGGCATGCGCAGTGGGGCGGAGGAGGTGGCGATGGCCCGGGGAGGCGGGGGGACTGCTGTTTATTTGCAGCTGGGCCAACTCGGCGGCGCAGGCGGCGGCGGAGCGCGGGGCGCCAGCGGCGGGTCCAGCTGCCGCCGCACCATGCCCGAGCCCACCTCCGGGCAGCCGCGGCGCGCCGCCGGGGCCCCGGCCGGGGAGGATGCCAGACGCCCGGGAGCGGCCAGGGCAGCGGTGGTGGCGGCGGCGGCGCGATGGTAGTGACGGGCTGTGCCCGAGGCGGCGGCGGCGGCGGCGGCGGCGGGGACTTCGCGCCCTCCCGGCGGCGGGGCCGCGGACTCGCGCCGGCCGGGGCCGCGGCGCTGCTGGCCGGGGCGAGCTGCCTGTGCTACGGCCGCTCCCTGCAGGGCGAGTTCGTGCACGACGACGTGTGGGCGATCGTGAACAACCCCGACGTGCGGCCTGGCGCCCCCCTCCGCTGGGGCATCTTCACCAACGACTTCTGGGGCAAGGGCATGGCCGAGAACACCAGCCACAAGTCCTACCGGCCGCTCTGCGTCCTCATCCTCAAACTCGCGAGTGGACGGAGAAGTAATGAGGCTGGCTTAAGGAGAGTTTCTATTTCCTGCTGCCCCGCCCGTCCCTTCCAGGCCACCCTCCTCTCCCGGCTGTCCACGCCACTATGCTCCCTGGTCCTCTGCCCCGCTTTTCTGAGCTTCTGGGGCGGCTCGGAGGCCCGAGCTGGGGATTTGGGACAGTTTCCCCAAGTGTATGCGCTCTCGGTGGATTGTTCTCCCTGGATAGAGCTGGCGGGCGGGCTGAAGGAGCCTTAAAGTCACCTGCAGGCACCCTGGTTCCCACCCCCCTCCCCCGCTCCGCCCAAGTGAACCACATGAACCGGCCCTAGTACAGCCCGCTTCAGAGGCATCTATGGAAGGGGCCAGGGTGAGGGGTTCGCTGTTTTCAGGGTGGTTAATTTCTTAGCGTCTTGTGGGTAATTTTGCAAATGGGGGACCTTTGTGAACCTCTTTGAAGTCTAGTTCCATCTCTGGAGCAGGTGGTTGGGATTTGCCAACTGCCTGGGTTTGGGGGAGAAGCAGAGGTGTCAAAAATTGTAGAGTCTGAGATTTTACCCTTCTTACAAGCAATTACCTTGCCACATTTTATAGATGCTAGCAGAAGACAGAAGCAGCCTGGGTCAGACGAAAAGTAGTTTATCACTATTACTCAAGACAGAATGGTCAGTATGAGCCACCTGTTCAGGTGCTTCCCCTTGTCCCCCTTCCCCCCACCTCCCGCAGAGTCCCATGTGGGTGATGCAGAGATGGCCTAAGTGGATGTTTCACATAAAGCGGATCTGTGTCACAACCAGTGAACCCCAGTTTTTTAGCAATCACCCTCCCTACCAACCTTTTTCCCAGAGCTCAGGAAACAAATCTGGTCTCTGTTCCAAAGGGAGACACTATCTCCAATATTCTTGAGAAGATAGTCTAGGACAAAAACTGTAACAAGAGGTACCGAAACGACAGGGAGAATTTCTCTCCAACAGGAGACAGAAGTGTACCCCAAATCACCTTCTAACCTCGGATGCCCTCCCATCCTCCAACCTGACAACACCACTAAAAATCAAGACCCTCTTGGCATTCCATACAAACTAGTTTTTCCTTTAGAAATTTGGAATTACTGTTCATTTCTGATGTGAATGATGTGGATAATTTAAAGCGTAAGGGGAATCCAAAGGTTTTTAGGATGGAATATTCAATTTAAATGAGACCTAACCCTAGACTTTTCATTTTTTAACAAATTTTTTTAACATTTATTCTTTTTTTTCTTTTTCTTTTTTTTTTTTTTTTTGAGAGACAGAGCATGAGCAGGGAAGGGGCAGAGAGAGAAGGAGACACAGAATCTGAAGCAGGCTCCAGGCTCTGAGCTGTCAGCACAGAGCCCAACACGGGGCTTGAACTCATGAACTGCGAGATCATGACCTGAGCTGAAGTCAGACGCTCAACCGATTGAGCCACCCAGGCACCCCTAGACTTTTCATTTTAGAGAAAACGTCAAAAACTGACTGTTGTAAATTATTTGCAAAACACATGTTATATTAGTTATTCAGAGAAGTTTGGAGTGAAGGGAGACTGGTAAGTCATGCTTTAGAGTCTGAGTGTGGGGCAGGGATGGAGGACTGTGATATGTAAAGAAGGGGTCATGTTATTGGGTGATGGGGGTGTTGTGTATATGTTGTAAATGAGTCTGAGTTGTGGGAGGTTTCTTATGAAGAAATCTTTCATGATCAATAAATTCTTTTCATCTTCCTCTGGAGCCACTTGCTTGGCTCCTTTGAGGACCTAGTTATCCTATTTTTAAAGAAAGAATGTTTGATGATGCCAAAGTAATGGCATTGTTTTTCTAAAAGCACTAGGTGTTTTCTGTTCCAAAGTATTCTGTAGGATCTGAGCTCTGGTCACCTCTCCAACTTCGTCTCTACCTCACTAAATTATTCCAAACCAGCATCCGAGATCCCTCATTGTTCTTCATGCACACCACATGTGCTGCCACCTCAGGGCCTTTGATGTGCTGTTCTTCCTGGAAAGTTCTTCCTGCAAATATTCATGTGTCTTACTCAGTCTTTGCTCTAACCTCCCATCCTCAGAGAGCCCTTCCCTGATTATTTTATCTCAAACAGTAAGGACTCCTCCCTGACTTCATCTGTACCCCACACCTTGCTTTTTCTTCAATGGCACTTATCAGTATCAGGCATGAGATAACCAATGTTGATATGATGAGATAACTCCTCACTATCTGGCATGAGATAATCTAACCCTGCCCACCCCCCACCCCCCAGCCCCACTACCATGTAATCTCCATGAGGGCCACCCCTAACATCTAGAACCATCTCTGTCACACAAAATAGTTTATTTTTAAGTAGACTTATTCATTGATAAATGAATAATTTGAGGGGGGAGGATGTTCAACAACTTTCCAGATAATTTTTAAGACAAGACTGTCTTTTTTCTTTTTTTTAATGTAAGAAGAAACTCTCTTTGGTCTTATTTCCTGGCTTCTTGCCAGGAAAAAAAAAGTGCTGCAAAAGAAAGTGGAGGCAGCCTAGGAGTTCCCTGGACACATCCCAAGGATTTGGAGGGTCCTAATTATTGTCTGGCTCTGATTCAAGAGCACCTCTGCATCTGTGTCTCTCAGCCAAAACCTGCTCACTCTGACTGTCTGAGGAAGAGGAGGATCTTCAACATTTCCACACCTTCCTCCTCTTGGACAGCGTATTAGAGCAGAGTAGTGGGGCTGGGGCAGAGAGCTTCCTAAATGTGTAAGGGTATAGTGATCACTTCCTTAGGTCAAACACAACCACAAGGGTTCTCTCCACACACTTCTGTCAGCAAACTGCCTTCCATTTGTGTTGGTGCCCAGTTTTCTGTGAGAAGTTGTCACTTTTTTTTGAGGCAAAAAAAAAAAAAAAAAAAAAAAAAGAGGCAGCCATGAACTACTGTTTTCTGTCAGATTAAATGGAATGAAAGACCTGAAAATACCCTGTCCTCATAGGAATTAACATGCCCCTCTCTCCCCATCAGGACTCCAGCAAACACGCACCTCAAAGGAGAACTAGTTTACTGCTAAAACTAACTGCTTAGCAACCAGTTATAAAGACACTTGGTATTGATACGATCTAATTTTTTAATAGTCGTTGATTTCCTTTTCTGAGGGTTTTCTTCTGGGACAGGCCACCGTCCACATGTGGTTAGTAGTGTTCTTTGTCCTCAGTTTCCACACCCTTTCTTTGTACCAGTTGTTACTCTGAATACTGAGGTGACAATAGTGGCAATAACCACCCCCGACCTTGGTCACGGGCCCCTCTCAGTCAGCTCCTCTTACCCTTACCCCATGTTTCCTCCCTCTGTGTGAGAATGTCATGTAGTATCTGTCTTTCTCTGTATGGCTTATTTCAATCTTATGTGGATCCTGAGAAACTTAACAGAAACCCATGGGGGAGGGGAAGGAAAAAAAAAAAGAGGTTAGAGTGGGAGAGAGCCAAAGCATAAGAGACTCTTCAAAACTGAGAACAAACTGAGGGTTGATGGGGGGTGGGAGGGAAGGAAGGGTGGGTGATGGGTATTGAGGAGGGCACCTTTTGGGATGAGCACTGGGTGTTGTATGGAAACCAATTTGACAATAAACTTCATATATTGAAGAAGAAAAAAAAGAATGTCATGTAGTAAGCTTGAATCACAACCATGAACTTTGCTTTCAGTTTGAAATGCGCTGTATGTTTGCATTGGTGCCTGCGAATCACATCTTTTGGTACTTTCGATGCATGAAGTGATGATGCTTTGCCTCTTTGTTTCTGGTACTGGAGGGAATACAGAAGAAGAGCAACCAAAATGATTAAGGGCCAGCGAGATTCACCTTTGAGGACAAACAAGAATTAGATGTTGTTATGTATTGGTTGAATGATCTAAGAAGACTACGGAAAACCACTTCTCAGCAGTTGAGCTGAGATGATGGCAAGAAATGCAGAAGAAGAAAGACCAGCAGCTTTAGAGGAAGACAGGAGAATCTGCTGTTTTTGGTATTGGGCTGTGGAAACACCCATAAAGCATTGTGGAACTCTTTATTTGAGACCCTGGAAACATATTTCAGTTTTTTCTTCACTGGATTTTAGCTTAAATTGCAAGTGGATGTATGTTGAGTTACTGGAGAGAGCTGGGTTTGGCTAGAAAGTGTTGCACTTAGCTCTCAGCATCCTGCCCTAAAACCTACAGATCTCTGAGCTCCCTCCAGCTCTATTAAGTTAACATTTATGGAGCGTGGCTCAGGGAATATCTCCTTCATAACAAGCTCAAAAGTTGGGAACCACTGGTTATAATAATAGCCAACACTAATTTATGTAGTGCTTATCAGGTACAGCATTTACTGTTTTAAATATTTCATCATTAAAACCTCATCACAGCCGCAAGAATTATTATTATTGCTACAGTGTTACAGATAAGGAAACTGAGGCACAAAGAGGTTAAATGACTTGCCCACTGATGTAGCTAAGAAGCGTCAGAGCCAGGATTGCCCCTCACCTGGCAGGCTGACTGCTAACTCTGCTCTTAATCACCACGCCAGGCCATGAGGACAGTTAAACTTCCAAGTCCCATCGGCCTCATGAGGTGGATCAGCCAGGGGAAAAGGTTTATAATGCACTTCTATCAAAAGTGAAATGATCTTTTCTTATTGTTTTTAAACAGAGGTGAATGAGGGTTTGGGGCCCCGTGTGTGCATGTGAAATGTGTGTGATTACTAGATTTATCCTCCGGTAACTTAATCACAGGGCTCATCTTTTTGTTTTGATAGTTAAAAACTGAGAGAGATTTAATTTTGAAAAGAGCCTTCTTTATTTAAAATAGCAAGAGGCTCTCATGAGAATTTTTATTGCTCTTCGAAAAAATTAGGCTGAGATTGCCTACCTGCGAAAGACTTCGGCTCCAGGCTTAACAAATTGAATATCAAAGAAGTGTTTTATACACATCTTTCTAGGTTGGTATTCTTTAAATGGTGAAGCTCATACTGTAGGCATTCTGCCTCATTTTGGGTTTTTGTTTGTTTGAAAGGGTTGTGGTTTTTGTTCGGGTGGCATTTTGTTAACCAGGATTCTTTTTTAAGCTATTGTGGCCATATTTTTCAACTCATACTATAGACCATAGAATAATAATATTCATCATAATGAACTGAGGCACTCCAAAAGCTTGAAGTATTTCCTACATGATCACAAACGAAGACTCTGCCTGTGGGAAGCTTATATTCTAGGAAAAGGAGGCAAAGAATAAACAAATGTATAAAGAAATGGCGGTAAGGATCTATTGACCTACTCTTCCAGACCATGAAGAGAATAGACAATAACGTAGAAAAACACAGCAAGAAAGAACATGCAGAGTGTGTTTTTTTGAAATGAATGAAGGAATGACAGGACAGGTATAACATAACATAACATAACATAACATAACATAACATAACATAACATCCAGACAACAGTGAGAGAGTTTGACTCTCTCTTGGGAATGCCCACCCCAGTGCTTCTTTCCTTATATCTTGTATCACAGCTTCCCAGTAATACTCCTGCCTGCATTGGGTTTAGACCATCTTGACTCCCACCCTGAGCTATTTTCTGTCCCTCAGCCTGAGCAGAGATTCTCTAATCATCCAAAAAGGCATGAAAACTCCACTCACTTTGTATATGTCCTCTTCTCTGTGATGGAAAGAAGACTTCCCTATTGATTGGGATGATTAGAAATTCCTCAGGGAGACAAGGACACATTATGTCCTTCCTGTGTGTTAATATGGATTTACCGGAAGCCTCTGGGGAGCCATGTGATTATATGCACAGTTCCTGTTCTAGAAGAGTAACTATCTGCAGTGTTTACAGTGTACTGGCCCTTCGGAAATGGTCTCCAAGTGATTTCAAACAAATAGAAGTGAGTTAGATGCAGTGTTACTGAAGCATGTTATTTATTCTGGGCAGACTCTCTGGGGAAAGCTGACTTGATGTTGTGTTGAACTCCTCCCTTCACAAGGAGAAAGTTCTCCTGGGATGCTTGGGAAGACCAGGAAAGAGTGAAGAGGGGAGGACAGAGGAAGATCTCCTTGGCTTTTGGGAGTTTGTTACAGTCCGTAAAAGCAGATGAGAATAGCGGTGTGGCTTTTACAAACACTCCAAGGCCTGGAATTAAAATTTAGGGACTGTTACCCTCAGGAACATCAGGATGGGTAGAACATTAATTAAAATGAAGAGACATTTGGAGTATTCCAAGCAAGGCTTCTTGACTTGGGCTTTAGGGTTTGGCCTGGGAGAGAGGTACTCTATGAATTCCTTGAAAATGCAAGCAAAGTGTTGTTCATGTGAGCACACATATTCTTCTGGAGAGAATATTCTTAGCCTTCATCACACAAAGGGATCTGTAAGAAACCACCTTGCTTTTCTCTCATCCCCTTGGGCATAGCTGCTTTTATATTCCCTGGTATAGGTCTCTCTTCCAGGGTTACAGTCTTCTTTTTATTTTAATCTGAGCTATTTTTCAAACAGAATTAAGAGAAAGATCTACTTTACCTAAAGCACTAGGTTTCTTAGAGCATGAAGAAGATAGTACCTATCTCTTCTCCCCCTTCTCTTTGTTCTCTGTTCCCATGACTTGCCTTGTTTTCCAAACTGTGGGCTCCTGAGAGCTTTTCTGGCAAATGGCCCTCTCTCCTGGGAATGGTGCCCTCTGGCATCAGTGAGGTCACTAATGCCTTCCTTTCTGGGCACTTTTCTTTTTTTCTTTTTTTTTCTTTTAGAAAGAGAGAGAGCACTCGAACTGGGGAGAGGGGCAGAGGGAGAGAAAGAGAGACTCTTAAGCCAACTGCACACTCAGTGCCGAGCCCCACGAGGGGCTCGATCCCACAACCCTGGGACCATGTCCTGAGTCAAAAATCAAAAGTCAGATGCTCAACCGATTGAGCCATCCAGGTGCCCCTGAGCTGTTTTCCAAGGAGGTGGATGGAATTTTACATGGAACAAATGTTATTTACACTCATATTTGCCACAATCGGAAGGCTCTCAGTCTGTAAGGAATTGCTGTCAAGATTGTCAGTGAGAAAAAAAATGTTTTCACCCAACTACCTGCCCTATTTTTAAATGAGACACAGAGACTAAACCTAATAGAGTTAGAGATCCATAGAGTTGAGAAATAATCATTTCCAACTTCCAACTCAATACAGTCATTATTCCTTCGTTAAATACACTTTCATTTGGAACCTACTCTATGCTGAGTATGGAGGATACGATGATGAACAAGACAAAGTTTGAAAAAATTACTCACCATCTATTACTCATGTTACGTTTTAGAAATTGATTAGGTGCTATAATAGAGATGCATTCAGGGTGATATGGGACCTGAGATATTTTGCTTTTTTGATGTCATTTCAAGTGAGTGGTCACTGAGATTTTTGCCTGGATGCTTTTGGTTATCAAAGCACCTATCCTAGTTTCTAAATACCAATTCTTTCTTGACTGAGCTGAATTGTCTCTTGGTTACAAGTATATTGAGTATAAACACCCAAAATGTTAGGCTGGTGCATTAATTGAATGAAGTGAGGTTAACATTGGGTTATATATTCTAAGCAATATTGAACACATGAAAAAAGCACTTTCCTCTTTCAGGGGAAATATGCCTCTTTCCATTTTTCTTCTTGAGAAAGTCCTATTGGCCAGTGTTTTGATTTATCATGTTTAATAGTAATATAAACCCTGAAAATATTCCACTCTTCTCTTTACTGTGAGAAGAACATTAATGCATGAATAATGATACATGGCAGCTTTCAGTTAGAAACACAAGAGGATTTATAGAGATTATGGCACATCAGGAACATTTGTCTAAATGCATGCCCAGATAATCTATGCAGGCTGGCCCAGTGTTGCTAGCTCTTTTTATATTTCACAAGAAGCTAGAAGTAAGATTTTTCAAAATATAAAATCTGACTTTTCATGTTGGCATATTACACATAATAGCTAATCGAAATAAGTTCACAAACTAGACCTGGCCCTGGTACAGCCCATTTGCCACATATGAATAGACAATTGTCTTAGTAACTCCAAAGAGGAAACTTCCCCTTTGGGGCTTACTCAGAACAAACATATTCCTTCGGTATTGCTTTCATTCATTCATTCACTCATTCATTCATTCATTCTTCCATCTCTGTCCTCATGCCAAACATGGTGCTAGGTGCTGGCTATATAGATGAAATATGACAAAGACCATACCCTCAAAGAATTTGTTCTTAGTTCCATCTTTAATATTCTCTATGCTAAGCACTTTTTAAAGTTTATTTATTTATTTTGAGGGAGAGAGTGACTGGGGGAGAGGCAGAGTGAGAGGGAGAGAGAGAGAATCCCAAGCAGCTCAGAGCTGTCAGCTCAGAACCAATGCAGGGCTCAAACTGACAAGCCGTGAGATCATGACCTGACCTGAAATCAAGAGTTGGATGCTTAACTGACTAAGCCACCCAGGCGTCCCTGTGCTGAGGCTTTTACCACACACTTAGAGCCTTGGAGAGTGATGTTTCCTCTCATAATCACCAGATTTTAACATTAGTCTGGAAGACTTAACCTCAAGAAGTATAAAACAATATAAATTTGGACACCATAAGGGCACTGAACCTAAATTCTCTTCTCTGAGGATAGGGACCTTGGGTGGTGTACTTCTCTCCAGGACTTTTGTGATTTCTGGAGCCATCCCACCACATGTGGACCTTCCTGATGGGGGATGGGAGGTTGGAGTTGCTTCCCCCAGTAACCCCCTGCCCTTTCCTTATCTCGTCTGGGTGGGTGGTACAGCAGTGGGTTATTCACACCACGGCTTAGTCTGGGTTAAGCCTCACTTCAGAGCAGATCCTACCCAGCATTTCATTTTTTTAGCCTCCGGTGGGAATATAATTACTTCCATTTATTTCAGTGGGAACAAAATGGAGTGGACAGCAAGCTCTCTTTTCTATTCCAATTAAATTGATTTGTTATCCTATAGTCTGAGATGTTCGAAATCTATAGGTTATAAGTTGTGATATGTCAAGTGTTTAGAATTAGCCTATGTCGGGGCGCCTGGGTGGCTCAGTCTGTTAAGCGGCCGACTTCGGCTCAGGTCATGATCTCACGGTCCCTGAGTTGGAGCCCTGCATCGGGCTCTGTGCTGACAGCTCAGAGCCTGGAGCCTGTTTCAGATTCTGTGTCTCCCTCTCTCTGACCCTCTCCCATTCATGCTCTGTCTCTCTCTGTCTCAAAAATAAATAAACGTTAAAAAAAATGTTTTTAGAATTAGCATATGTCATCAACCAAATTACAAATCCACCATAATTATTTCCAATCATTCCAGTAGGAATGAAAATGGAGTGGTCAACAGGATCCCTGTTCTGTTCTATTTGGACTGATTTGTCAGACTATAGCTCAGAGTGTTTAAACTTCTGGAAATTGTAAGTTATGTATATAATCAGGAATTCTGTAACATTTTCAGACTTTCCCAGCAGGTGGTTGTTATATTCTAGGTGTACCATGAAACCCAAGGTTTCCAGATCTATTCAGTAATAAGCCATGTTATTACAATTGTCTATTCTGTGTACAATTCTCACTTTTAGAAATGGAAGCATTTCTAAATGCACTGATATTTAACTTTTTCTTTGAAACTATGGAACATCTCCTAGAAAAATGCATACCTACCCAATATTCTGAACATAATTTTAAGATATATGAAACTATAGCAGGTAAAAAGAACAAAACTACAATGTTCTAATTACAGAATGATTGCCCTTCACTTCAAAACAGGAGGAAAGGTAAGTATGGCCTCTACTGAAGGGAACAGCCCCATTTCTCAATATGAAAACAATTCTACTTTAAACGTAAAAGAAAGTTTTTGCAACCTTGAGGGAATTTTTAAAATATCTTTTAAAAATAAACTTAAGGGCACCTGGCTGGCCTAGCAGGTTAAGCATCCAACTCTTGATTTCAGCTTAGGTCGTGATCTTGCAGTTTGTGAGTTCAAGCCCTACATTGGGCTCCATGCTGAGAGTGTGGAGCCTGCTTGGGATTCTCTCTCCTCTCTCTGCCTCTTTCTGCCTCTCTCTGCCTCTCTCTCTCTCTCTCTCTCTCATTCTCTCTCCCTCTCTCAGTATAATTAAATAAATTTAAAAAATAAAAATATACTTAAAAACATAAATTTTACCAAATTGATAATGTTCAATGAAAAAAAATAGAAAATGAAGATAAACCATCCCAAAATAAGATTATTTATAGCCTCAAAACCAAAGAGAACTGCTATTAATATTTGATGTCTCTTTACTTTTTCTATGTACAGAACACATTTTTACTAAAATAATTATAATTACTAAAATTATTGAGCATTTAATATATTCTAATCATGTTAGATGCATTGGCTTAATTAAACTCCGAACAACCATATTTGGTAGCTTCTGTTAATCTATTTTACACATGGTGGAATTGAGGCACAGAGAGGTATAGTAACTTATTTGGCTAGGAAATGCCACAATTGTGATTTGAACCTGGGAGCCTGACCCTAAAGACCATGCTCTCTCATGGTATTAATACTGTTTGAAAATCTTTTTATTCACTTAAAAATTTATTTTGGACATCTTCCCATGTCATTAAAAATTATATAACTACATCATTTTAAAACAATTGTGTAGTGTTTATTCGCAAACATGTATCAACTGAGGGCTGATGGGGGATGGGAGGGAGGGGAGGGTGGGTGATGGGTATTGAAGAGGGCATCTTTTGGGATGAGCACTGGGTGTTGTATGGAAACCAATTTGACGATAAATTTCGTATATTTAAAAAATTAAATTAAATTAAATTAAATTAAACAAACAGGTATCATTATTTGTTGAATGCCCATTATTTGTTGAATTCATGATATACATTCTGGAAGTTGAGTCTTTTCTTATCTACTTAGTGATTAGGTTAGAATAGAGTTAAATTGCTAATAGACCTTATATTTACTTGTTATTTCTTAGTGAGCCACATTTCTTCTCAAATTAAAAGAATCTTGAACTTGATTTTTAGAAGTATGGGCCAGTATTGTATTGAGGAATATTTCCATCCCATGGCTTCTTACCTCCTCTTATGCTCATTTGGTTTCTGGGGACCTGCACAATGCTGGTGAGAGAGACAGACATCATGGTGTTTGGGAGTGTGTTTGGTTTATGATCTCGTTTCCCTATCCCAAAGCTAGAGAAACTCTTATTTTCCTATTTTTATATCAAGTAGTAGGAATAATGTACAGAAACGTTCTCTTAACACACTGGATTTCAAATTTTCATTAAAAATATAGTACTAAACCTTTTGTCCAAATGTAATCTAATAGGGGACCCCATTGTAATAAATATTATTTATTTTGCTAGTACAAATGTATAAACTCAAAGTTTTAACACTTATTTATTATAAAATCAATCGGTAAGAACCACAAAGCTTTTTTGGTGAAGAAAAAAGTTTGGAATCGAAAAATACCTGTTAGCTGCAAACTTATATCTGTACCCAGTTTATTTCAGTCTTTATTTTGGCTGCACAGTATTGAGAAAACTCTTGCTTCACACAGACAAGTACTTGCAAAAGTTTGTTATGGCTTACCATGAATTTCTAAATATTCTTTACTTAGATCCAGACATATGAAAAAAAAAGTTTTAAGGATTTTGGTTTCAGAGTTGTGTCCTTAAACATAAATACCAACTACTTGCATTATTTATCTCAGAAATAATAGTAGAAAGTCCCAAGCACTTATGATAACCACTATTATTTCTAAAAAAAATACTATCAAAATGTATATCAGCTTGATTGTGGTGATTACTTCACAATGTGTTTGTATATCAAAACTTCAGGTTATTATACCTTAAATATATACATGTTTCATCTGTCACTTATACTTCAGTGAACCTGAAAACATATGATCAAAATGTATCATGCTAATTTATTTAGTTACATCAAACCTAACTAGGCTTCCAGCAACATAAGTATTCACGGAGCAGTTGTGTCTAATTGTTGCCTCTCATTGGAGTGTGTGTGTGGCTTGTACTCTGTTACACTACTTTACATGCACTGACACGGACAGGCCTGAGTGGTGAAGAGAGCTAGAACTCTATCTTCCTCATCAGGGACGCATTTTCGTTTAGAGTTTACATGAGGACACTGAGGTTTGTTGAGTTAAAGTGACTTGAGTTTGACCATGTAGGTGTGGATCCCTGTCATTATACTGTGAATCCTGGGCTCATTACACCTCTTTACAGCTTCTCCATGTGGATCCTGCAGCTTCTTGAGTGGGCATTTGTGGTGGCTGACTCAAGGCCTGGGTGGCCCTCTCTCTGAGCACCCCTAAAACCACTAGCTTTATCGTGAGCAGCAGCCCCTGACTATGGTGGTCCGTGAGCCTTGCCCGGGTCCACAGGTGTCGCTAACAGCCGAGTTGTACAAAATGTTAAGTACAGAGGGGGAAAAGAAAGGTGGTGGGAACGAGAAATGAGAAGCTGGTCCCGTTGCTCTTTGCTGCATCTACTGTGAGAATGAAGACCATTCTCAGCAATCAGGCTGTCGACGTTCCAGAAAACGTCGACATCACTCTGAAAGGATGCACTGTTATTGGGAGGCGCCCCAGAGGAACCTGCAAAGGGACTGGGATCACATGAATGTGGAACTCAGTCTTCTTGGAAAGAAAAAGAAGAGATTGACAAATGGTACAGAAAGAGAAAAGAACTGGCTTGTGTTTGCACTACCTGTGGTCATGTATAGAGCACGGTCAAGGGTGTCACACCAGGCTTCCATAACAAGATGAGGTCTGTGTATGCTTACTTCCCCATCATCGTTGTTATTCAGGAGAATGGTTCTCTTGCGGAAATCCAAAATTTCTTGGGCGAAAAGTACATCCGCAGGGTTCAGATGAGGCCAGGTGTTGCTTGTTCTGTACCTCAAGCCCAGAAAGAGGAGGTAATTCATGAAGGAAATGGCCTTGAACTTGTATCCAACTCAGCTGCTTTGACTCAGCAAACCACAACAGTTAAAAACAAGGATTTCAGAAAAATTTTGCATGGTGTCTATGTTTCATCAGCACACTGATGAATAAGTTGTCCAGCCAGCTACAGAAATGGCAAGATGCCAAATAATTTTTAAGACTGATTTGTGATATTTTAATGATGAAATAAAAGCTATATTGATTTGGGACTTTTTCTTAGGAAAAAAGAGAAAGAGAGAGAGAGAGAGAGAGAGAGAGAGAGAAAGAAAAAGAAAGAGAAGCTGGTCTCTTTGTTGAGAGCAGTGAGCTGGGATCATCTGAGGTGCGTGAGGATGACACCTCCAGGACTATCCAGACTCATGATGCTGGCTCCCAGCAGGTGGATACACGCCTGCCCGAGACCTGTTTTTTTGTGGTAATTCAGCATGAGAATTAGGTGTAATTATGACTTTCAAAGATCCATCTTGTATCCTGTGTGATTTGGCTTCAGGCAAGCGATCACAGAAGGAAAGCTCTTGTGTTTATCACATACCACAATCACATGGCTGTCTCATAGCTGAAAATATACCAATGAAAAGCCACACACTTTGCCTTAAGCTCGTTTTCCTCATCCCCAGATGCTGCACCCTCTTCAGGTGCACCATCCAACCTATACTTTCCTTACAGCCTTCGTAGACCCTCTTACTCCTTCTCAGCGCGGTGTCCTTGGGCAGATACTTGTGGCTTGACAAGAAAGCAATGCGGCAAATAATAATTATCAAAGACACCAGTCATTAAGCCTGTTAGAACTGATGACATCAGTAATTAAGCCTATTAGAATGCCACAAACCGCACAGGAAGATCGGTTGATACTTTTTAGTCACATGTTCTATTCGTATAAGAACTATATTTAGCAGGGTATTTTCATTTTAAAAAATTAAGCATATGCATTTTTATCTGTAGTTTTTAATGATGAGAATGGTGAAGGCATATTAGAAGTTTAAGCACATACTGCAATTTTCTTCCCCTATTAACTCCATAAATAGCAGCCATTTGATGTGCAGACTTTTAAGTTTTTAATGGCAGTAATTATAAGGCCTTATCTCTTTTGAACTTTTTCTTTGTTGCAATTGATTTATTCTCCTGCCTTTTTGGATTCATAATTTTATCTAAAAAAAAAAAAAAGTTTCCTGACTTTATTCTCTTTGTCATGAAGAAGACAGACATGTTATTGAGTGGCAACAAGCTGGGATGAGTCATTACATTCTGATCACCTTCCTGCCAGGGCATGTAATCCTTGGAGACTTTTGAAGAGCTTGGCACTCTGTCGTTTCTCTGTAAATCCCAGGGAGTGAAATAGAGGCAAGGAACCCCATTATCACTTTGACTCGAGCTTGCATTTGACTGCAAAGGCCCAGGAGTGCCCTGAGAGCCGTGAGTCAGAGGACCTCTCCTTACCTGGAATGAGAATGACTTTCCTCTCTTTAGTCTCAGCTGATGCAAGTAATTGCATTGTCTGCCTAACTTTCCAGAGACTGACCCTTTACCCCTCTTGATTCCCACTTCTTTCTTGTATCCACCTTATCTTTGCCTCCTAACTTCTTTCTGCTTTGCCTCACTGACAGCAGAAGGATTTGACAAGTGACTGCGCATGTGCTATCTAATTTGGTCTGGCCAGAGCTATTTTAATGTCCCCATGAAGTGTGAAACTGTCCCCACTGAAGTCTCATCTCCTCTGGTCTCAGAACTCTACAGCCCTCACTGTTACCTACACTCCTTTGTCTCTTCTTCATCCTGCCACTGTTGAACCAGGCAGTTTCTCAAAGAGGATAATTGTCTCTTTTGTTCTCTGAATAATCCTTCTTGACCTTCTTCATAATGAACAGACACAAGCCTTATGGAAGGGATAATACTGCCAGTATCTGGTTCAGAAGGCCTATAACTCATAGTTTCAAATTCTGTGCTCTTCAACACATTTGATGCTTACACCCAGCAGCTCTGCATATGGATACTGGGGAACATCATCAAAAAGAAGTGACTCTGGGCTGGGCCCAGGGAACTGAAAGGCTCTTCACTCCCTCTCCTGTCCTTAGAATGTGCTTCCCACTTGCCTTTCCCTCTCCCAAAGGCTGCTCCAAGGACATAGCCTTCAGCTGGCGATCTGGTATTAAAAATACCTACAGGGCATATGTAACTGAGCCCAGTTAGGGCCTCTTTATAAACTTTTAAGATTTGGAGCGTGGGCACAGGGATCCATTTGTCTTGCTTCCGGCCCAAGACAAGCCTCACATGTAAGTTCTCTTTGCTATTATTAAAACTGTCAAGTGCCAGCCTAGAGTGGCTTTCCTCTTTGTTCAGTCTCTCCCTGCCCTCCATGTATGTGAGACGGTTGCAGATTATACCAGGAAAGCTCCAGAGAGGATTGGAACCAGTGGAAGCATTCATTCATTCAAAATGTACCCTATGTGTCTGGCAGTTTACTGGACATTAGGGATAAAGCCAAACACAAGGTACCTATGATTCCTGCTCTCAAAGAGCAGACATTTACATAGTAGTTACAGTATAGTTGATCATAATTGTGATAAGTGCTGCAGAGGGAAAGTTCAGAATGCCATGAAAGTATATCACAAGGAGACTGGCCAATAATAGTCAGTGTTTCTTGAGCACTGACACCTACTACCCAAGTCTCACAACAATCCCATGAGACAAGGGCTGTTACTGTTTTCATTTTACAGAGGAGGAAACTAAGGCTTAAAGAATAACCAGCCCAAAGTGAACCAGTTGATGAGGGATATAGCCAGAGTTTGGACCCAAGTTTGTATGTCCCTATAGACTATGTCACGAATCTGTGTGCACCCCTACTCCCATGGAAGGTACTCAGGACAAGAGTCAGGAGACCTCCTAGCACATCTACTGTCAAGGCTTACATCTGTACCATGAAACAGTTATGTTAGCTCAAGTGTTTTCAGTGTTTAGAGGGTCATGGGTTTGGGGCATGGGCACATAAAAGGTGGTAAAATTTTAAGATGTTCCTCTCATAGAGGGTGGATCTAGACAGGCACTATGACTGCTTTGACTAACAGAAAATGACAGAAGCTTCACTGTGCTCATTTCTATTCATTCCATAAGACACTGGAAGCTTCTACTTCCTGACTGTTGGAATGATCATTCTGAGGGAAGTCAAACACCAGGTAAAAAGTCTGAGCACCCTGTGATTGCCATACTATGGAAAGGCTATGTTGAGAAAGAGAGACACCCAGCCTACCTTAGCTGTTACATCCATTGCAGCCCAGACACAGAAAAGAACAAAGAAACCATTTTGGTCATTCCAGCCCCACCTGATTCAACAAGGAGAAAAGTTGAGGAAACAAGTTGACAGCCAGAACCAAGGCCCTAGGCATGAACAGCAGGCATAGCTATTTGAGTCACTCCAGCTGAAGTGCCAAACATCCTGGGATACACACAGGTTGTTCCCCCTGTGCCCTACCTGAATCCCTGACTCAGCACCGTGGACCTAATAAAATGCTTGGTGTTTTATTCCACTAGATTCAGCGCTGGTTTGTTATACAGCAGAGAATCTCCTTTGAGAATCTAATATAAGCAAAATTGCCATGTGATAGTATTATTTAGAAACATGGAAGCAAACACCTAAAAAAAAAAAAAAAAGAAAAACAATGTGGACATTCCTCAAAAATTGAAAATAAAACTATCATATAATCCACAATTCCACTTTTGGGTATTTTTCCAAATGAAATGAAAACACTAATTTGAAAAGATACATTTGCTCCAATATTCATTGCAGCATTATTTACAAAAGCCAGGACATGGAAACAACTTAAGTGTCTATCAATAGATAAATGGATAAAGAAAATGTGAAAAAGGTGATAGATAGATAGATAGATGATGGAATATTATTCAGCCATAAAAAAGAAGGAAATCCAGCTATCTGTGACAACATGGATCGTGCTTGAGGGGATTATGCTAAGTGAAATAAGTCAGAGAATGACAAAAATTGTATAATCTTACTTATATGTGGAATATAAAAAACAAATAAGTTGGGGTACCTGAGTGGTTCAGTCAGTTGAGCATCTGACTCTTGATTTTGACTCAGGTCATGTTTCCAGGGTTGTGGGATCAAACCTTATGTGGGGCTCTGTGCTGAGCATGGAGCCTGCTTAAGATTCTCTCTCTCTCGCTCTCTCACTCTCTCTCTCTCTGTCTCTCCCCAGCTCATTCTCTCTTTAAAATAAAAAATAAAAAACAAGTGAATAAAATCCAAACTCATGGATACAGAGAACAGACTGATGACTGTCACAGGAGTGGGGAGAGAGGTGGGTGAAATGCATGAAGGGGGTCAGAACATACAAACTTGCAGTTATAAAATAAGTCATAGGATGGGGTACCTGGGTGGCTCAGTTAACATCTGACTTCAGCTCATGTCATAATCTCACAGTTCACAGGATCGAGCCCCACATCAGGCTTTGCAGTGCAGAGCCTGCTTGGGATTCTCTCTCTCCTTCTCTCTCTGCCCCTCCCCCACTCACACTTTTTCTCTCTCTCTCTCTCAGAATAAACAAACTTTAAAATAAATACACGAAATAAAATAAGTCACAATAAAATAAAATAAGTCACAGGATGTAATATACAGTAGGGTGACTGTACTGTGAATTTCAAAATTGCTAAGAGAGTAGCTCTTAAAAGTTCTTATCACACACAAAAAACTGTTTGGTGACAGATATTAATTAGACTGTGGTTGTCATTTCACAATATATACAAATAACAAATCATTATGTTGTACACCTAAAACTAATGTAATGTTATATGTCAATTATATCTCAATAAATTTTTTTTTTTATTTTAAAAAAGGAGCTAAAAGAGGAGAAAGGTTGCTTCCAGGGGCAGGGCTAGTGAGTGCGGCAGAGTATTGCTATTCCTTGCAAGCTTTGTCTCCACATTTGACTTTGTCTTCCTTCAATTCCATGTGTAATCATGGCTAATGGAGCCCTCCATCAGCACAGCCCACACCAGCCGAGGAACGCCCCCACCCCAGCCTCCTCGCTGCCAGTGCACCCTCTTTGAGAATCAGAAACAGTGGTTCCCCCACAAAAAGATTTGCAACATCTGCTACTCTCTCTTGACATCAGACCCTGCTCATAAATTCCCCATGTCCCCATAAGCCATGTGGTCTCGGTTGAGGGACTGGGCTGGGTTTCTCTACTATGTGGGTTTTCAGCGTTCAGCATCCCTGGTGCTGTGTGGGATGATTGGAAAAGGAAGCACTGAGACGGTTCTTTGTGACCTCCCCATCTCTCCATCTTTTCCCTCCCTCTCTTCTTCCTTCTTTCCTTCTTTTCCTCCATTTCTGTCTTGTTACAGCAGAGTTTAAAAAGTAGCTAGAGGAGGGGCACCTGGGTGGCTCAGTCAGTTAAGCATGAAACTCTTGATATTGGCTCAGGTCGGTTGTGAGATCAAGTCCCACATGGGGCTGGCTCCTCACTAGGCATGGGACCTGCTTGGGATTCTCTCTCTCCCTTTCCCTCTTCCTCTGCTCCTCCCCTGCCTGCACCCTCTCTCTCAAAATAAATAAGTAAACTTTTAAAAAAGTAGCTAGAGGAGGAAGCAGAAGCCCTGCTGTCTGCTGTCATTGGGAAACAGGAGGTACGGGTCTGTGAAGCTTCAATTAAGAAGAGCAAACATTTTGCTGTCTTTGTGGTGGAAAAGCCCCAGGCATCAGAGTGTGGGTACCCGCGGGTTTTGGGGGGGAGGACAGCGCTCTACTTCCCCTTGCTCCTGCTCCTTGTTCTTTGTGTGTGACAGGAATTTATTACAGCACAAATAGGAAAGAAAGCCCAGGGGATTCTATCTCTCAGAAATGGTTTAAAGAGGCAGGAACATGCTTCAAGAGCATGGAATTTTCCAAAGCCTTTAAAATTTTGTTGTCTTCTTTGACCAACACAGCTATAAAGATTGACATAGATTTACAGGCACAGGTGCTCACTAAAGCAGACTGCCAATAATGGGCAAGGAAGACTTTTAATAAATAAGGAAATTTTATCTGCAGCATTAGCACTTTACCAGTTCAACTTATATCTTTTGTTCAGTCTCTGAAAACTCGCTTTTCAAGATCTCTGTTCCTATTCCTTCCTTCCTTTACTTTCCTCCATTTGTTCAAGGACTCATTCATTGTTTCTTGTGCATCTCCCATGTGGCTTCATGTTTCAGGCACCAGGGATGTCCTGGTGAATAAGCAAGACAAGGTCCTTACCTTTGTGTACCTTCCCTTCCAGCAGAGGAAGACAGACACTAAATAGCCAACAATGAAGGAGCAATGTCAATGTCCTGGAGAGAGGGAAACAGGATGGATGTCTCAAGAGTGATGGATCAGCATGGCTGGTCACGGCAGGTCTCCCTGAGCAGGTGAGGTCTGAGCTGAGGCCTGAGTAAGGGGAGGAGCAGCCCTATGAGGACCTGTCAGAGGGTCCCAGGCTCGAGAGCAATGAGCAAGTGGGGAACAGAAGGGGTGAAGTGAGGGGGTGGGCAGGACCCGGAAAATGGAGGGCCATTTTGGCTGTGGAAGCAAGTTTGGGTTTTACTGTCAGTGAAATGAGGAGACTTTGGAGTTTGTAGTTTGAGAGCTTATAAGCAGTATGGTTACATGATTGGATGTGCTTTAAAGATCACTCTGACTGCCAGGTGACAAATTGGCTTTAAGCAGCTGGAGTAAAGCAGGGGACCCGATAGGAGGCTGTTAAACTGTCAAGTGAGAGGTGGAAGAATCTTGAGCTAAGGTGGCAATGATAGCAATGAAGGGTTGTGGACAGTTAGGACTGAATTTTGGATACAGAGTCAATAGATCCTGCTAATGATGGGATTGTGGGGAGAGGGAGAATCCATTCCTAAGTTTCTGGCTTGAACAAGTGGGTGGATGAGGAAGATCTTTGTTGAGGTGGGTGACTAGAAGAGGGGTTTGCTGGAGGTAGTGGTTTAGGGGGGATTTAGTCACAGAAGGCATGAGATCCCTGAGGCAGAGAGAAAAAGGATTGGTTGTTTAGAAGGGCGATGGAGGAGATTAATGAGGACTTAGGAGAGTGTGGGTGACTTTCAATGTGGTAACTTCTGCAGAATGGTGGAGGGAAAGTCATACTTCAAGGAGATGGTGAACACCGTGAGGGCAGGGACCACGTTGGTGTTTGCTCACAGTTGTATCCCCATTTTCTGGTACAAGGTCTGGCAAATGGTTGCTGCTCAAATATTTGTGAAATTAATGAATGAATGAGCAGTTGGTAAGGTAGTGTTGGAAGTGAGTGTAGACCACTTTCAGTACATTAGGCAATGAAGACATAGGGAGAAAGAGGATATCCTGGAGCAATGGCAGGTTTTATGTTTATTTTAAATACCGTGGACAAGGGACTCCTGAGAGTGGTTATAGTCATAGAGCAGAAAATCTCTAGAGGGTACTGATAAAAGGCGCTGGACTGAGAAAGATAACCAACAGAAGGTGGTCTTAGAGGAGGAAAGGACGGAAAGTAGGGAGGACAAGGGAGAGGATGAGGAGGAGCTTGTTGCAGGGTCTCTCATAGTCCACAGCTCAACAATATTCGCTGAATACTGGTTATATGTCAGGCATCATTCCAGGTGTTAAATAATAAGAGGGTAATTTATGCAGTGTTTTTTTCTTTGGTGCAAATGATGAAACAAAAGCTCTAAGAAAATAAAACATTAATACAACACTTAAGAGTTTGGCTGTCCATTCCAACAGTGCCGGTCAGAATATTTATATGCCTCCTTACACCCCCTGAATTTTAAATACCTCGTGATTTCCCTTTAGTGCCAACTAGGAAACGTTCTCTAAACCCAACTCTGTCTATGTAACTTGATTTACGTGCCTTTGTGCAAGGTGCTCACGAGAAAGATTTTAAGGTTCACTGTGTGAAACTCTAATATTTCATCCACAAAAGGTAGAAAATGAGTCTATTTTAAGAAGCAAGTCATGACCATAAACCAGCTGACTTCCATGAGAGCAGAATTTTGTTTTGTTTATTGTTATATTGTCACAAAACAGGCTCATTTTCTACCTTTTGTGGATGAAATATTGGTTAGATTTTCACACAGTGAACCTTAAAATCTTTCTCGTGAGCACCTTGCACAAAGGCACGTAAATCAAGTTACATAGACAGAGTTGGGTTTAGAGAACGCTTCCTAGTTGGCACTAAAGGGAAATCACGAGGTATTTAAAATTCAGGGGGTGTAAGGAGGCATATAAATATTCTGACCAGCACTGTTGGAATGGACAGCCAAACTCTTAAGTGTTGCATTAATATTTTATTTTCTTAGACCTTTTGTTTCATCATTTGCGCCAAAGAAGAAAACACTGCATAAATTATCCTCATATTATTTAATCTTCTAAGGTAGAACATTAAAGTTTTATAACATACATATGGTGGTAGATGGGCCAAATATGTTTCAGATCATCATTAAAAGCCTCATACCAGTTTTGAGAGACTCAGTGAGCTAGTGAAGTGAGATTCACAGGTGACAGAAAACAAATCTGTGATTAAATTATGTATTGTTAATAACAATGTTCTCTTCGGAATGAAATTGTAGTTCACCCTCTTCCCCCATTTCCAACACTTTTCCTTATTGACTGAATTCAGATGAGTAGCTCTTGAGTTCATTCACCTGCTACCTGTCAAACATGAAATAACTGAATGAACAAGGTGTGAAAATGAGTCTACACAGAAAATATAGCCACCAGTTAAAGCGATGTTTGTAGAATTATGTTTGCTTAACAGATTAATCTCTTCACTTTAAAATCTGTTGGTAAAAGTGTAAGTCTAATTAATAAGTGAGTATCCTTAACTCAGAGCACAAACAATGTGATGTAATGGGATCTAACTTCAGATTTTTAAAAAGGGTTCTTTTTTTCCAACTTCTCTGTAACACTTCTAGCTTCTTTCATTTCCTCTGTTCATTCTCACGTGAATTTTCTTTTTTTAAAAGCATGCTAGGACATATATTCATCAGAGGAAGACATATTCCAGTCTTTAGTTGTAGACCTTCTAATGGCTACCTCAATATAGTCATCAATTACTTAACTTGGCAAAGCAGGAAGGTGGTGTTGGTGGGCACTACAGGAGAAGTAACTGTCCCACCATTTGTTACTGACACAAACCAAACCAACTAGCAAAACTATTATACGATCATTTATTATTTGTGAATTTGAACTCTGTGATTAGGTGCATACATATTTATGATTATTATGTGTTCTTGATGAATTAACCATTCATCATGATGGCATGCCCCTCTTTCTCAACAGTAACATTTCTTATTCAGAAGCCTAATTAGTCTCATATTAATATAGCCACTACAGCTATTTTGGATGAGTATTTGCATGGAATATTTTCCATATGTTTACTCTTAATTTATCTATGTCTTCATATTTAAAAAGGATTTCCTTTCATATGCCAGACCTGTCTAATTTGGTCTTGCTTTTTTTCCACCCAATTTGACAATCTGTCTTTTCGTTGAAATGTTCAGACCATTAATGTAATTATAAATATTGCTGCATTTAAATCTACCATTTTTCAGGGCACCTGGGTGGCTCAGTTGGTTAAGTATTAGATTTTGGCCCAGGTCATGATCTTACAGTTTGTGAGTTTGAGCCCCACATCGGGCTCTGTGCTGACAGCTCAGAGCCTGGAGCCTGCTTTGGATTCTGTGTCTCCCTCTCTCTCTGCCTCTCCCCTGCTCTCTCTCTCTCTCTCTCTCTCAAAAAAGAATAAATGTTTAAAAAACTTTAATCTACCATCTTGGTAGCTGTTTTCCGCTTGTCCCATTTGATTTTTTTTTTTCCTTTGTCCACCTCCCCCCCTTTTTCTGGCCTCCTTTGGATTTATCAAATTATTTTTTATGATTCTTTTTTATCTTCCCTATTGGCTTATTACTTATGCTTTTTTTGGTTCTGTAGGCTTTACATTACACATTTTTAGCTTACCACAGTTTGTTATCAAATACTACTACAGTACTTTCTGTATAAGAACCTTACTGTAGTATTCTTCCATTTTTTCCCTTGAACTTTGTGCTACTATTCTCATTCATTTTACTTCAATATATCTTATAAAATGTATAATACTGGGGCTCAGTCAGTTGAGCATTGGACTCTTGATTTCAGCTCAGGTCATGATCTCATGGTTCGTGAGTTTGAGCCCCACATCAGGCTCTGTGCCAACAGCCCGGAGCTTGCTTGAGATTCTCTCATTCTCTCTCTGCCTCTCTCTCTCTCTCTCTCTCTCTCTCTCAAAAATAAATAAATAAACTTTTTTTTAAATGTACAATGCCTTTTAGGGATTTCTACTTCAGACCATCATCTTTTAAAAAGGTTAAAATTAAGAAAAATGTTTTTCATATTGACCCACATTGTTTCCTGTTCCCATGCTCTTTATTTCTTTGTGTAGACACAAATTTCTATCTTGTATCAGATTCTTTATGCCTGAAGAACTTCCTTCACATTTCCTCTTGTGTGGGTTTGCTGGCAATTAATGCTTTCAGCTTTTGCTTGTCTGGAAAAAAAATTCATTTCATTTTTGAAAGGTATTTTTACCAGGTATAGAATTCTGACTTGACTTATTTTTTTCTTTCAGTTCTTGAAAGATAAGACTTCGTTGCCTTCTGCTTGACTAATTTCTGACAAGAAGTCTGTTTTACTTTCTATTTTTGTGACTCTGTAGGAAATGTTTCTTTACTGCCTTTATTTTGGGTTTCAGCCATTTAACTATGATGTGCCTCAGTGGGCTTTTCTTGGTATTTACACTACTTCTGCTCTCTGAACTTCTTAAATCTGTGTGGTTTGTTGTCTTTTGTTCATCCTGAAAATCACTTCTTCAAATAATTCTTCTGTCCTGTTTTCTATTTCTTGTCCTTCTGGACTCCAAATACACCCATGTTAGATAGTTCATTGTCCTATGTCTCTCAGATATGCTCTTTTTACTTTACTCCTTTCTTCCCTTTGTGACTGACTTTGAATCATTTCTATGGACCTATATTCAAGGTCACTGATTCTTTCCTTTACTGTGTCTAGTCTGCTGATAAACCTATGGAAGGAATTCTTCCTCTCTAATATATGTATGTATGTATGTATGTATGTATGTATATATGTATATATATTTAGTTTCCAGAATTTCTCCTTGATTCTTTTTATTTTTTCCATCACTCTGTTTGATAATTCCAACATCTGGGTCATTTGGGGTCTGATTCTGATTCTGTTAACTGCCTTTTCCTGCCATAATGGGTCTTTTTTCTTTTCTTTTTGGTGTGTCATACTTTCATTGAATTAACAGATACTGTGCATGAAAGACTAGTATAGAGAGAGTTGCACACACCTGACAATGGACACACTAGCTTTCCTGTTAGGCTTTAGTGGTTGCTAGTAGCTGAGCCAGATGTTGTTGCTATTATCCTTGTGTCCTTGTTACTATAGCTACCTTCAGCTCACCAGTCTTCAAATTTGGCCAATGGTAGGCTGTTCCTACTTTGTGCTTAGAGCAAAGACTGGATTGCCTGAGGGTTTTTGGTTTTTGTTTTGTGTTTTCACAGTTTTCCAGTTCTGCTCTCAGCTATTAACAGGACAGTCTGCTTGCATGCCTGCAGGGAGAATGGTTTGCTTCCTCTCCAAGGAGTGGATTGCTATTGCTTGTTTGTTACTTGGTGGAGGCTTGCAGTGAAGGTTGGTAAGATTAGAAGGCCATGTTCACCTGAATTTTGGAAGTGGGGCTTTCTTAAGTGTTCCAGAATTCCCCCCTGTAACATTCCATGTCCCCTTCCCCAATCCCCTTTGTGTTTGAGGGGAGGCATTTGGGGAGAGCTCTTGAGTGGGAACAGGTTACTGACCCCCTCCTAGTGGTAGCTGACTTCTGCTGTGTACCAGGCCTCAAGCAGCTGTCTCACCAGTCCCTCAGCTGGGGAGAGCTTGCTACTAGCCCTCTTCCTGCTGCAGTGGAAATTAAACTCAATGTGAAGCCTCAATTAAGAAGAGCAAACATCTGTGGCTTTCCTGGTGGAAGAGCCCCAGGCATCAGACCGTAGGCCCCCCTTGACTTTCTAGGGGAAGGAAAATGGTCTACCTTCTTCCTGCTGTTCCTCCCTGCTCCTTGTGTGTGACAGGAATTTATTGCAGCACAAATATTGAAGGTAGCCCAGGGGACCTCCCTCTCAGAGTTGTTTGGAAGAAGCAAGGAAATGCTTTACCTCAGAATTTTCTTAAGCCTTTATGGCCATTTTCCCCCCTTAATCTGACCCAACTGAGTATTAACATGGATTTATCAACACAGGCACTTTCTAAATGAGGCTGATGAGGTTTGGAGTTCTGGTGGGGGTTGGGAGCTGACAGCCAGGAAATAATTCTTGGAGACATCTTTGGTGCAAAAAAGGTGATTTTATTAAAGCACGGAGATAGGACCTGTGGGCAGGAAGAGCTGCTCTGGGTTTGTGAAGAGTGACTGATTATATACCCTCAGGTTGGGAGGGGGTCAGGGGCAGCGTAAGTCTCTAAGAAATTTTGGAAGCAAGGTTTCCAGGACCTTGAGGGGCTAGCTGTTATTAGGAAAATGTCATTTATTATCATTTAGGAAAACCTCAGTCATGAGACCCTTCAGATGTATATCAGGGGCCATATGCTTGGAGTATAATTGCCAACATATACTTGGGGGTTAAAGATAAAGGGGGTTTGCAAAGGAATTTTTATGTGTTTAAGGAGATTCACAGGATCCTGGGAGGTCAAAATAATATTAAGCCAAGATTCCCTTTTGCCTCTAGCAAAGTGTCCTCATCTGAGGCAGCTGAGCTCCTAGAAGAAGGTCACTCTGCCTGTTTCAAAGACTTGTCAATGGACTGTAGGCAGTAAGGGAACTTAATTTTTCATTTGCCTTTGTTTCCATATTGCCATGGCAAGCACTTAAACCCCCTTACATCTTGATGAGGATGATATTAGGGCTTCAGGAAACAAGAGTCTAGAGGTTTCTGGAGATTCGGCTATGGATAAGATTGCCTTTTTCTTGCAGTTTACTAAGTTATCTGTAAACTGAAGGAGACTCCTGTCTTCATGACTGTGATCTCTATCAGTCAACCATTTGTTTTCCTTTCCTTTCCTTTGTTCTTGGGCAGCCAGGAGTGTCTGGGGAATATCACACACATCCCACCCGGGGTGGGGGGAGTGGCTGCTGTTAGCCTGTTCTTTGCCCTCAGCTTGCCTTATGCTCCCTCATCAAGACTGACTCTAAAACAGCTCAAATCATTGGACAAATAAAACCTTTAACGAATATGGAAATCCTGTTTATAGCATCAGTACTTCAACACTTCAAGTTACTTCTGTACAGAAACTCTCTCTTTCCAATGATCTTGTTTCCAATTATTCTCATCTTTGCCTGTTTTTGGCTCTTGCCTTATTCATTCATTTGTTCATCAGTAAACATTAACTGTGCATCTCCCATGTGGCTGTCATGTTTCAGGCACCAGAGATGTCCTGGTGAATAAACAAGACAAGGTCCTTACCTTTGTCTACCTTCCCTTCCAGCAGAGGAAGACAGACACTAAATAGCCAACAATGAAGGAGCAATGTCAGCGGCCTGGAGAGAGGGAAACAGGATGGATGGAGAATGATGGATCAGCATGGCTGGTCACGGCAGGCCTCCCTGAGCAGGTGAGATCTGAGCTGAGGCCTGAGTAAGGGGAGGAGCAGCCCTGTAAGGACTTGTCAGAGGGTCCCAGGCTCGAGAGCAATGAGCAAGTGGAGAGCAAAAGGGGTGAAGTCAGAGAGAGACAGGGCCCAGAAAATGAATGGCCATTTTAGCTGTGAAAGCATTGAATTACTCTGAGTGAAATGGGGAGACTTTGGAGGTTTTTTGTTGTTTTGTTTTGTGTTGTTCTTCAGATTTGCTCTCCCAAAATTCAGTCTGTCTACTTTGAGAAGTGGTTAGCCCAGATAAGAGGCAGTTACACCATCTAGTGAAAGGGGAAAGAATCTTGAACGGAGGTGGAAATGAAGGCAATGAAGGGTTATGGACAGTTAGAGATATATTTTGGGTTTTGTTTTACATATATATAAATATATATATATATATTTATATATATGTATATGTATAGTTGACACATAATATTACATTAGGTTCAGGTGTACAACCTACTGCTTCCACAAGTATGGTGTGCGTAGGGGTATATTTTGGATATAGGGTCAATAGGACCTGCTAACAATGGGATGAGGTGGAGATGGAGAGCTACCCTCTAGCTTGAGCAATAGGGTGGATGGAGAAGCTATTTACTGAAATAGAAAGACTAAAGGAGGGATTTATGGGGGTAGATTAGGGGAGGCTACAGTCACAGAAGGCATGAGATCCCTGAGACAGAAATAGGGATTGATTATTTAGAAGGGTAATGGAGGAGATAAACGAGAAATTAGAAGAGCATTCATGACTATTAGTGTTGTAATTTTGGGAGAATGGTGGGACGGATGTCAGACTTCAGGGAGATGATGAACACTGCAGGAGCAGAGACGTTTTCAGTGTTTGCTCATAGTTGGATCCCCAGTGCCTGGCAAATGGTGGGTGTTCCCCGTTTACTTTTGAAATGAATAAATGACAGAGTGGGTGGTAAGGAAATATTGGAACTGAGTGTTGAAGACTTTCAGTAAATTTAGCAATGAAGGAATGTGGAGAAGTAACATGCTAACTAGCAGAGATAGCAAATTTTAATTTTTTAATAATAAATTTAACGGATAAGGGAGGCCTGAATGTTTTCAGTCATAGAAAAGATAACTCTGGAGAAGAGAGATGAGGAAGCTGGTCCGTGAAAGGATAATTAATGGTGTAAGTTTCTTCCACTGGAGAAAAGAAGGTAACATCTGTTATTCATCTATTATGTACCAGGAAGTGGGCCAGCACCTCACATCTGTTATCTCACTCAACCATCACAATGGTCATTTAGGGTAGAATTGCCAAATAAAATACAGGACACCCAATTAAATTTTAATTTCAGATAGCAAAAAAATCGGTATGACTCACACAATGTTTGGAACATACTTATATTTTTAAAAAATATTCAGTGTTGATCTAAACTTCAAATGTTGATCTAAAACTTCAAAATCAGTATTGATTGGGTCTCTGATATTTTTATGTTTTAAATGGGACAATCCTTGGGGTAGGTAATGATGAGAGAGCATAAGGCAAGCTGACACCAGCAAACACCAACCCCCCTCCCCAGACACACACACACCTTGGGATCTGTGTGACATTCCTCAGGCGGTCCTGGTTGCCCTAAAGCTAAGAGGAGAAAACAAATGGTTAACTGATAAAGATCACAGACACGAAGGATGTGAGTCTCCATCAGTTTACAAATGTCTTAGTAAATTACAAGAAAAAAGCAATCTTACCAATAGCCTAATCTCCAAAAACCTATGGACTCAGTTTTCTGGAGCCCCTCCCCTCCATAATGAACAAAGGCAAGAAGGAAATGGCAGGTAAAATTAAATTTACTTATAGCCTGCAGCCCATTGGCAAATACTTGAGGCAAATACAGAGTGAAACGTTCTTCCAGGAACTCCCTACTGTCTTAATGTTAATGCTTTGCTAGAGAAAAAACCACCTTAGCCTGACACTAGCTAGGCTTCCATTATCTTGTGAGTCCTCTTTAGCATATAAAAGTCTTTTTTGAGGCCTCCCTTTTGCCTTTATCTCCCCCAATTCCACAGTATATATAGCCAGTCACTCTTCATAATCCCAGCGCAGCTCTTTCCGCCCACGGGTCCTGTCCCCATACTTTAATAAAATCGCCTTTTTGCACAAAACACGTCTCAAGAATTCTTTCTTGGCCATCAGCTCTGAACCCCCACCACCACTCCAAAATTCCATCAGATAATATTGATAGGGAAAAATCTGTTATAAGACGGTGACAGGACTGATCAGGGAATTCCAGTGCCTGCCCCAAGACTCCGCTCCCGGGTTTTTCTTCCCACCCTGCTTGCTGTGCCTGAACAGACTATAAATTGTCCTCTCTGCTCATGCTCAGGCTCAGACCTCTGGGGAGTGATCTCCTCTGAGCCTGCTGGTGTAAAATAAACCTCCTGCCTTCCACGATCTCGGAGTGCCACCTGGTTCTTCTGCCTGCTGGTCCAGGCCAGGTTCTGTAACATATATTTGCCATTTTTCCTAAAGGAAACTGAGGATCTGACAGATTGAACAATATTGCCCACATACGCAAGGTTATTAAAAGTGGTAGTCAGACTGGAACCCAGTCTGTCGGACTCCTGAACTTATAGGCTTTACCCATGTGCTGTGCCCATGTGGAGTCGAGTCCACAGAAGGGCTCAGCCCAGTAAGTCAGTCCTTTTCTCACTTATATATGTGACTGGCCTCTAGTTAAACAGTCAAGGGTGAGGAGCTTCTTGGGACCATTTTTGTGTCCACTAAAAGTGCCACTAAATCTTTCTTGATGGACTTCTAGGTAGGGTATTTTTGCTAACACACTGAGATGAATGACATTAATAGGTTAGTCTTTCCTTATTTTTGTTTGTTTGTTGTTGTTGTTGTTGTTGTTGTTGTTTAAATCTCTAAGCACCGGGCTAATTTAGAGAGAAAGTGTGCCTGACTGGACAGCATGCCACAGCCCTGCTGAAGAGGGCCAGATGTTTACCAAGTTGACGTGTTTGAGTGAGGAGGGCGGCTTTTCCTCTTTTGAAAAGGAAGCTATCTTTTTTTTTTTTTTAATGCAGTTATGTACTCAGTATTAAAATTATTTGAGGAGAACTATGCTTGTATTTTTGGAGTAGGATGTGGGTTAGATAAGCTTAATAAAACTTTTTTTTAACTTTTTTTAAAATGTTTATTTTTTGAGAGAGAGAAAAAAAGCGTGAACGAGGGAGGGGCAAAGAGAAAGGGAGACACAGAAACTAAAGGAGGCTCCAGGCTCCGAGCTGTCAGCACAGAGCCTGACAGG
Source organism: Panthera onca (assembly GCF_046562875.1). Classification (NCBI taxonomy): domain Eukaryota; kingdom Metazoa; phylum Chordata; class Mammalia; order Carnivora; family Felidae; genus Panthera; species Panthera onca. The sequence goes on from NC_138345.1 coordinate 62,885,426, forward strand.
GGCCTCAGACTCACAAACTGTGAGATCATGATCAAAGCCAAAGTCAGACGCTTAACCCACTGAGTCCCAGGTGCCCCACTTAATAAAACTTCTAAGAGGTAATACAGTCTAGGACCTAAGACCTTTGAGTCTGCAGTCAGACGGACTAGGGTTTGAATCTTGTTCCACAATATACTGGATATTGGGCAAGTTGCTTAGCCTTTCCCAGTCTCTTGTTTTCTGTTCTCAAAATGGGGATGCTGATAACAATACTAACAATAGCTTCCCTACAGAGTGGGTGTGAGGATTGCACGAGGTGATAGCACATGGGATAAACACTTAGCACACGGGTAGCCATCATCTCCCTCACCAGCAGCAGGGGCATGATTGCTACTCCTGAGGGTGCTTCTGTTTGAAACAGTGCTGTATCCACATCTCACAAGCTGAGGATGAGGTCGTGTGGGGATTTTGTTGTTGTGTAACTTTGAAAGCTGTTTGTGACAGATAACCTCCTGAATCTGTACCGGGGCATTGGTACAAGGCTGAGACAAAATCGCCAACAAATCTGAAACAAGTCACCAAACATAAGGGAAACAATTTTTCCTGCTGAATACTGTTTCTTTAGTTGCCTAGATCTACATGCCACTTAATGACTATCTTCAAGAAAATCATTATTAATACGTTATGGAAACATTGGGGCAAAGATATACAGCCCTGTCTTCAATCAGACCACATTTAAGTGTATTTGGCCTTTTCAGTGTATTATTTCACATTTTACACTCTTTACTCATCCTATCCAAAATGCTAAATTCATGCCCACAGCTTTTCCCTTTTACATTACAAAGCTCAGTGATTTCTACATGAAATATTATCTTCATTTTATATATATAATGAATATTATATAAATATTCACATATTTTTATATTATTTCATATATTTCATGTTATATATATACTTCATATATTATAAATATATTCACATATATACAAGTATATAATTACATGTGAGAATTGTATTATATTGTATATAATTTATATGTTATAATTCATATATAATATATGAATATATTATATTCACTTTTCTATAATATGCAAATATAATATATGCATAATATATTAATGACACATAATAATATGTTGTATACATACATATAGTGTCTTGACTGATTTTCTTTTCACTCAATAGTGACCAAAATATGTACTAAGGACAATTTTGACTCAGAATTTGTGGACATTTCATCTCTTCTGTTTTCCGTAGTAGCTTACCTACAGGGTCTGTCATGTTTAGTCGTTCATTCAGTAAGTATTATTGACCACCTACTACATGCTAAGCACTATTGTAAGTGCTGACTGCTGCTATCAGACCACAAAACAAAACCCTGCCCTCATGAAACTTTGCGGTGATCATGATGCTTTTGTTCAAGGTTTTCTACCTTTTGTGGATGAGGCATGGCTTAGATTTTTCCCTCTAAGTGATCACTTTAAGTGGATCTTAAAAGTCTTTCTTGTAATTGTCTTTACATGTAGGCAAGTAAATCAAGAAATTAAGACAGGTTTGGGAGTAGAGAACAGTGTCATGTTGGACATTAAATTAAAACCATGGAGTATTTAAAATTCAGGGGATTTAAGGAGGCATATAAATATTATGACCTTCACTGTTGGAATGATTAACCAGTCTTTTAAGTGTCATTTTAATGTTTCATTTTCAAAGACCTTGCATTGCACTTCCATCTCACAAAGTAAGAACCACTGCAAACAATTCCTATCTTGCTTAAAGTCCTGACGTGGACTTCTGAGCTTTGTGTTGCACACAGTTGGTGCTCTGAGTAGATCAAGTCATTATAACCAACAGCAGATCAGTTTTGAGAGAAACTCACTGAGATTTTAGACACCTTTCCTGTTGATTGATTTCAGGCCATTCTCAATCTCATTCCACTTCTGCCTTTGAAGTGTGGAGAACTGAATCATGGAGAAAGTGGAACCACCAGTTACAAGTGAAATTTATGGGCTCATATTCATCCAAAAGATACCACACCCCACCTTCAGTCATCTACTGCTAAGTAACAAGCCATCCAAAACGTAGTGGTCATAAAGCAACAACCATTGTTATAATGTTCATGGGCTAGGAATTGACAAAAGGCACAGTGGGGGAGCTGTTCTCAGCTCCATTGTCGGTTGCAGCCTCATCTGGTGTGACTTGTATGTCTAGATGATGAGGTTTTTTGGGGGTGACAGTGGGGTTCGTGGGGTCCAGAGCTGAAGGCCAAGAAAGAATTCTTGAAGACATCTTTGGTGCAGAAAGGTGATTTTATTGAAGCACGGGACAGGGCCCATAGGCAGAAAGAGCTGCCCCAGGACCTTGAGGAGAGACTGGATATATACTACGGGGTTGGAGGAGCTAAAGTCCAGGGGAAGTTTTCAGTGAGATTTTCATATGCTAAAGAAGACTCACAGGATACTGGAGGCCTAGCTATTGTCAAGCTAAGATAGTTTTTCCCTCTAGTAAATCATTAGCATTAAGACAGCAGGGAGTTCCTGGAGAAACATTTTACTCTGCCTGCCTCAAATATTTGTCAGTGGGCTTCAGGTTATAAGGAAATTTAGTTCTATCTGCCATTTCCTTCTGCCTTTGTGTCCCACGTCACTACGGAGGGGTGATGGAGACTCAGGCCCTGCAGGACTGTGATCTTTATCAGTTAACCATTTGTTTTCCTCCTTTTATTTGTTCTTTGGCAGGGAGGAGTGCCCGAGGTATATCATACGTATCCCACACGTATCCCACCTGGTTGGTGCTGGGGGGGGGGGGGGGGTGGGGTGGGGTGGGGAGCGGCCTGTCAGCTTGCCTTAAGCACCAGCATCATAGAGGGCACCTGAGGAGCTAGGGCTGGAAGACCCACTTCTAAGACACTTCACTGCCACGTTCAGCACTGGGGCTGTGATACTGGAGACTAGTTAGCTAGACTGTCAAGCTGAAAGCCTACATGTGGTCTCTCTGGAGCTGCATTACAGGACAGCTAGACTTCTCTCTTGGTGGCCCAAGACTCCCAAGAACAAATATTCCCTGGGAACAAAGTGGAAACTTCAGTCTCAGAAATCCCATAACATCACCTCAGCTGTCCTGCATTGGGTGAAGCAACTTCAAGCTCCCTGAAATTCAAGGGAAAGAGAGACTCCACCTCTCAGAAGGTGCATCAGAGAATTTATAGCCATGTTTTAAAACTGCTGCAACCCCATCGTTTTAAATATCTTGATAAAAATTTAAGCCAATGGTGTTAGGGTCAGGCGTAAGGCAGGGTAAAGATAGGAGTCAGAGGCTAAAAAATTTTAGCAATCAAAGGCTTTATTTGGGAACTAAGGTCTCAAGCAAGGTTCCGTGACTCAGGGAGAGAGAGAGAGGAGTCAGGGAAGTCGCACCCAGGTGTGGTGGGATGGGGTTTTTAAGCTGCAGCGGCTCTGGGTTTAGGTCAGGGTGGGCCTTTTTCGCGTCAGGTCGTGCTGTCGCTCGGAGATTGGTTGACCTCCAATTCGTTCTGTCACACTACTAGGGGCTTTTCATTGGGTTGCGCTGGGAAGATGGCCCTTTCCTCTACTGTAGTTCCAAGGACATCCTAACAAATGGATTGGCTGATTATTTACATACTTTTCCTAACTCAGGCCACACCTCATGACAGTGGATATAATTTAATATTTTATTATAAAGGTTATGTCCAATATTTGTAAGAGTTCTTATTTTTCTGCACTTCCCTCTGAATTTTCTTTGTTTGGTAATGTGCTAAGCCAAAGATTGTTATGGGATTCTTCCTCTTCTTAAGTGGTAGAAATACTTTGTTCTTCTGTTGATGATGGCTACAGTAAGACCTTTGCAACTTTACTCCCTAGAGTACTTTACTCCCTAGAGCCACTGAAGATGCTGTGACCTGAGGGAAGAGTAACTTCCAAGCAGTGTTTGATACTAAACCAACTATCATAATTACTGTAAAAAATGTGTTATTAAAACAATTTTATATATTATTACACTAATGATCTTATCATCTGAATATGCTTCCAATTTCTTCATGTCTTTTCTGATTTTCAGTTCCATATGCATCCAAAGTTTTTACATCGTTTATGAAATATGTATTTTTTAAATATAGTGAAGTGAAAATTGCTTCTGCTAATGTTATGGAACCTGATCTGGATCACCAAGCGGAAGAACCAACTGGCACTCAGAGATCTTGGAAGGCAGGAGGTTTATTTTACATTGGTGGGCTCAGAGGAGATCGCTCCCCAGAGGTCTGAGCCCGAAGAACAAACATGGGGGACAATTTGTAGTCTTACTTCTGCATTAGTAGTAATTTGGCATACGTGGCAAGCGGAGCAGGAAGAACCCAGAAGGGGAGTCTTTGGACAGGGACTGGAATTCCCCTATCAGTCCTGTCAGCCATCTTATACATAATTTTTCCATATCACTAACACTTGGTTAGCCTTTGGTGTTACTGGAGCTTGAGCATACTTGATGCATATTAATTTTTTTTTTCAACGTTTTTTATTTATTTTTGGGACAGAGAGAGACAGAGCATGAACGGGGGAGGGGCAGAGAGAGAAGGAGACACAGAATCGGAAACAGGCTCCAGGCTCCGAGCCATCAGCCCAGAGCCTGACGCGGGGCTCGAACTCACGGACCGCGAGATCGTGACCTGGCTGAAGTCGGACGCTTAACCGACTGCGCCACCCAGGCGCCCCACTTGATGCATATTAAAACACTGCCAGAGGGAAGTGAGTAAATGAAATATTTTACTGGGAAGGGTAACCAGATGGCCTTATTTTGTGATAGGTGAGATAGAAATGGTGGGGATTGCTATAAAGCTTTAAAAATTTGTTTGTATTAGTTTGGTGTTGCTAGGCTCCTTAATAATGATCTTTGTTCCTTCAAGGAATGCCATAGGCAACAAGGTTTTGTCCTGTAGAGCTCTCCTGACTTTAATGTCCCTTAGGTTAATTAATTTATCCAAGATGAATTCTCAATTTCCTTTATAGTGCCTTAATAGAAATATAGAGATTACCAGAAAAGTATTCCTTTTTGAAGCTAAGAACATTGAGAGAAGTTTTATGTTTTTAAAATCATTGTTAGTATTTTCTAACCATTAGTGGAGATTATTGCTATCTTTTTCCAAGCCAAACTCCAGAGTATATAGTAGAAGAAAGATTACTTTGATGTTACCTTGATGTGTTCACCTGCAAGCTTACTAAAATCTGCTTTAGTGCTTGAACAGAGCTCAACACTAAAATGGATCATGACAATAAAATGCTTCTTGGCTTCTTCCAGAACTTAGCACTAAAAACTTCTTCCAAATAAATCACATGCTAAGAAGCAAAATTTTAATTTTAAATCTGGATGTCAATTGGTAGGGTGCCTAGCTGCGGATGTCCCTAGATCATTTTGCTTAATGTTGATTGAGAACTGGTGCCTTGGCATCTTCATTCCATCAAGTGAATTTCAGTTAGTGGATGATAAGTTCTTTCTTTTCTCAAAATATACCTGAGATTCTCAAAATGTGGTCCATCAGACCCCGGGGGTCCCCGAGATCCTTTCAATGTGATCACAGGGTCAAAGCTATTTTCATTGTGATCCTAAGAGATTATATGCATTTTCACCATGTTGACATTTGCAACTGATTGTGCAAAGGCATCGGTGCTTAAAACTGCTGGACCTTATCCCAAATCAAGGCAGGGGCACCAAAATGACCTACTAGTCATTATATTTCTTCATTGCCAGGTACTCACAGCCCATGAGAAAGCAGCAAAAAATACTGATTTTATTAAATCTTTACCTTTTGAGTAAATTTCTTCTTAGGATTTTGTGTGACGAAATGGGATGTACACATGAATCATTTCTGCCATATACCAAAGTAAGATGGTTGTTTTAAAGAAAAGCATGTATGTGATCACTTGGGTTACAACCAAACTAGCTGCTTTTTTAAGGGCATATCATTTTTCCTTGAATGAATGACTGACAGACACATTTTTTTTTTTTTTAGATTTGAGAATTTTGGAAGCATTTTCTTGAAAATGAAGTGAGTTACAATAGAAAGAAGTGATGATATTTGCCGCCCAAGGTAAAAATTGTTTTCAAGTGAAAATCAGAATTTTGGAAAATGTATATCTGTACTATGAGCTTCCTAATACATACATCTTTTATGATGAGATAGGTTGCATATTAATGAATATGACTTTGGTATCATATAATGAAATGGGTCATGATTTAGAGTATCTGCATAACTCAGTGAACCAATAATTTACAAATAACCAAAGCATGATGTAACAAAACCACGCGTTGGTAAGAGATCTACTGAAAGTGTAAGATAGATCAATTATTTTAATGTAATAGGACACTAATGGTTCATTTGATAAAGTTTCAGAGTCCAAATTGTAACTAACCTTTAAGAAATGACCACTTTTCCAGTCTTGGTGTATATCAAAGAAAAAAATCCACGATTATCTTAAAAAGCCACTAAAATACTCGTCTCTTTTCCAACTACATATCTGCCTGGGTATGTAGTTGGAAAATGGGTTGCTAATACTATTGTTAAGTGATTTAATAAATATTTTAATATCCCTGTTTAAATTTCTAATATGACAAATATTGACATACGAGCCACAAAAATAAATGCTCTTTAGGTTCTCAATAATTTTTAAGAGCTTACAGGAAAGAGCAGAAAGCTTAAGAGCTGCTGGTATGGACAAATCTGCTTTTCAACGGGATGCCCAGGGGCATATATGTTGAAAGAGAAAACTGTCAGCACGTAAGTATTTCCCACTGGCATACGATTCAGTTATTGTCATAAATGGCCCTTGGCAGAGTATTCCAGGCCTCTGTTCTGGGCTCTTCCATCCACCAGACAGTCAGCGTATGGAATTCTCAACCTCTGGCCTGAATAGCTGTGATGTCAAGACCACCAAACTTCTCTCATTTCTTTGGCAGAACACAAATAGGGCTCTTAGGCCAAATTTGGGGAATTTACTTTGTAGTTATCTTGCTTTGTAGTTAACACTGATGATGCCCAGATCTCGGTTTCTTTTTTTTCCTCTTTTTCCCTTTCTTCTTTTCCCTTCTCTTTCCATTTTTCCTTCATGTCTTTATTTTTATTTTCCCTTCTCTTTTTTTTTTAAAGGTAGCTCTCTGAGAGGTTGTGGAGATTATGATAGATAAAGATTTTTCTATATTCTATATTCTAGATCTATATTCTGGATTTTTCCATATTTCTATATGGAAATATTTCTTTCCTGAGAACATCATTCTACACCAAACAGTACACCTTGTGATCTCAAATAACTTGATGCAAACTCTAGTTTGTATTTCTGAAAATTAAACGGCACACGAATTGAACATTGTCTTGTGCTGTTCCTTATATAATGATATGACCAAGTCCATAAAACATACGTGCTTGAAAAGTAAAAATAAATCATTAAGAGTTTGGAAGTTCATTTTGTCCAGCAGACAGAAAACAAGATTGGACAAATATAAATAATTTAAAAGCTACTTTACAATCCAGTAGCAAATATCATGATCATAATTACCATCATTATCACTATTATGATCATTGTCATAGCTACCATATATAAAAGGAAATTTTGACTCAAAGCAGTCTATTCATGGAAGATAGCAAAAGTGAACATTCTATTGCATCCCAACTGGTTCTAACAAGCTGAGGTTGATAAAGAGCCATGAGCGTTGAGCGACTTAGAATGACGTAGTTTATTGACTCTAACCAGAAATGCTCCTAATCCATGAACGTTGTTATTTCTTTTAACCAGTCACACAGAGGCCTATAAATTTGTTTCTACCTATCCACACTACTAATTTTCAATTCTTATTTAAAAGAACACCACGAGGGGCGCCTGGGTGGCTCAGTCGGTTAAGCGTCCGACTTCAGCTCAGGTCACGATCTCGTGGTCCGTGAGTTCGAGCCCCGCGTCAGGCTCTGGGCTGATGGCTCAGAGCCTGGAGCCTGCTTCCGATTCTGTGTCTCCCTCTCTCTCTGCCCCTCCCCCGTTCGTGCTCTGTCTCTCTCTGTCTCAAAAATAAATAAACGTTAAAAAAAATTAAAAATAAAATAACACCACGAATACACATATACACCTCCTTTCCCACTTTCTTCCATCTAAGTATTTATAAGACTACAAGTTGACTTCTTTCAAATACCCTTTTTAATATATTTGAGTCCCAATTGGTAAAGAAGCATCTGTTAAATAAACAATCAGGTCAAAAATCAAAAACAAACATAAACATAATTTATTAAACTTTTGAGAGATGAGTTTTATAACCATATAGGAAGATATGTTTCTTGTGTACAGATTTTACAGTTTTTAAATATTTTTCACAACTATGCAAATCATTGTCATCATTATTTATATATGTTAGAAAATGCATATTGTTTTTGGAATTCTCCTCAGCAGCCGTTTCTATGAGAAAACAGACATTAGAAATGTTTTCTTAAATATTTAATCTTCATACATATTGGTGAATAAAAAGAACATAAGTATGGATTTTGAAGGAATGGGGAAAGAATGAAGAAAATTCATAACACACACACACACACACACACACACACACACATACACACACCTCCAGTCTTAGTTGGATAAAGGAAAGGATTAATGTTTGTGTCTTACATTAAGGGCTGCAATTACACTTTGTGTCTAATGAATAACCACTATATTGTAGTTATTGACCAGTAGATTGTTACATATCTGCCAGTTATGTCCTTATCATAGATTTTTATTTGTTGTACTTTGCATTGACTTTCTTTTCCTCATGTCCAACTCTGAAAAGAATTATAAACTATACTAAAATATGATGGATAAATATTTTTGCATGAAAAGGTTGTTTGACTTGATAACAGTAATTTTGGTTTTCAGTAAAGTCAATGAGGTATTATGTACTTTTCCCCAAGGAAGATTGTTTCTATCCCATGATACTTCATTAAATCATGCCATTTACAGCTCTAGGAGACAGGCAAACACTGCAGAGAGCTGAATCTTTATTTAAGCAGAAAATACAGGTGTGATCACGGTTGAAGACTAAAAGAATAGAATGTCTTTTAATTAAAGCATGCATCAATGTTCCACATTTTTGTTTCTGAAATATCTGAACATTGTCAAAGCACTGGTTTGATTTGCTCTTTTGAAAGCTAGTGACATAGAGAATAAATATTTCTGAGTTGTGCTAGAGGCAAAGAAAGAGAGGCAACACAGGATGGAGAAAAAAGTGGTGGCCTTCTACCCATTTTCATGATGATCCTGGCTTCCTGAATGACTTGGGTCAGAGATTATATATTTCTTGATCTTTGTTTTTCTCATCCATAAAGTGGGGATGGGTCAACATCTCTGGATGCTTTCCAAAGTCTGTTCTGTCCACCAAATTCTATAAAACTGAACTGCCATGTTTCTTGTTTTTTACACAATTTAGTTTTCGTGGCATGTGCGTAGTTGAAGCTTGTATGGAGAGTTGAGTGTCAGGAAGGTCTTCTTTCTCTAAGTCAGCACATTACTGGAGCTCCTGGGTTGAATATAGAAAGTAATATTTTTACATAGATACCCAATGCAGCCAAACTGCACACCATAATGATACAGACTCTCACAATGGTTAAATAAACTGAGGAAATTGTTTTGCAAATGAGCTTTTCGTCATTTTCTTTTTTTAAAAAAATGTTTATTTTTAAGAAAGAGAGAGCACGTGAGCAAGTGGGAGAAGAGCAGAAAAAGTGGGAGACAGAGGATTGGAAGCAGGCTCTGTGCTGAGAGCAGAGAGACTGATGTGGGGCTGGAACTCATGAACTGAACTGTGAGATCATGACCTGAGCCAAAGTCAGACGGCTTGACTGACTGAACCACGCAGACATTCGGTTGTTTTCTATTCTCCCTCTGCAATCTGAATTCCTCTCTATGAATATCTTTGAAACTTAAGTCAAATGTAATTAACAAAAAATTTGAAATAAAGAAGCAGATTAAATTTTTCACTTTGCATAACTTGCTCTCAACTGCAATAGATGTAACAAAGTCTGAGCCTTTGTAAGGTGAGAACTTCTGACTCTTAAAAAACAGCTTGCAGGTTCATTTACTTAATAGATTATGTTGATCACTTACCCCAGAAAACTGAGGCAGTTGGGGCACCTGGATGGCTCAATTGGTTAAGCATCCAACTTTGGCTCAGGTCATGATTTCACGGTTCGTGAGTTCAAGCTCCATGTCAGGCTCTGTGCTGACAGCTCAGAGCCTGGAACCTGTTTCAGATTCTGTGTCTCCCTCTCTCTGCCCTTTCCCTGCTCATGCTTTGTCTCTCTCTGTCTCAAAGAATAAGTAAACATTTAAAAACAAAGAAAAGAGAAGAAAGGAAAAGAAAACTGGGGCAGTTTTACAAAATAGACTGCCTTCCTCCCAGGCCTCACCTGCTATACTCTACCCAACCCTGGCCTAGCAGCCCCAAAGCAAGCAGCAGTGCCCCCAGGCTTGTGGGGCAGGAACTGCACTGTGGTTTCTGAAGCAGTGTTAGATGAACCAGAACATGGCAGATGGTCTTTCTCTTCCTTTTGGACCAATACTTGGTAACTCAGGCCACGGAATCCTGGGTCTAGATAGGTCTGTATATGAAGACTTCTTTGGTCTTGCAAAAAATTAAGGAACTCAGAATGGAATCCATCTCCTTCTATAGTCATCCTGTTGCTCTGATTCAGATGCACTTCCTCCAGACATCACTAGCATGTTTATAGACATGCATGCACTGAGGATGCATTAATATTTCCAGAAAAAGGAAAAAATTGGGGTTTGACTATTACTTTTTTTTTAATGATACCTTTTAAAATATGAACTCTGAGTGATAACGATGTATCAGTGTAGGTTCATCAGTTGCAACAAATGTACCAGTCTGGCAGGGGATGTTGATAATGGGAGAGGCTATGTGTGTATGGTGGGGGCAGAGGTTGTATGGGAAATCTCTATATCTTCCACTCAATTTTGCTGTAGACTTAAAATTGCACTAAAAAACCTTAAGTCTATTAAAAAAAACCCAGGATCTTATATGTTTTTTCCACCAGCACTTCTGATGAATCTGAAACATACAAAGAAGATGAATTCTACTGCACATAATTAGCTTGTGAAATAGAAGATAAAATGAACATCTTTATAGAAATGACAAAAACCTTTATACTAGAGCCTCTCACTTCCACAGGGCATTCAATTAATTATGAGCTAGGAACAAATAATACTTTTCATAGTATCTTGACATTTATCTGGATGCATTGTTTTATAAACAACATTACTCACTCAGTCTTTCTGTTCTGCCTTTATTGCACAGTGATCTTATAATTCTAAGTGAGAAATGTTCACATTAAGAACTTGGCAGATTTACAACTGAGTTTTATACAGATTTTTAGGTTGTCATTTGATAATAAAAAAATGACATCTTTGATCTTTGGTCACATTCTTTGGTTTACCCATCTATATTATTTTTGTTCACTGTATTTTAAATTTTGTATTAGATATTAACTGCACAAGAAAGAATTTTAGTAGAACATGTATAAACATGTATTTAGTAGAATTTAGTAGAAGGACAATATAGTAAACACTTTTGTATTATATGCCCCTTTCACTTTTTTTTTTTAATTTTTAAAAAGTTTATTTATTTATTTTGAGAGAGACAGAGACAGCACAAGTAGGGAAGAGTCAGAGAGAGAGGAAACAGAGAATTCCAAGCAGGCTCCGTGCTGCCAACGCTGAGCCTTACGTGGGGCTCAAACTCACAAAACTACCAGATCATGACCTGAGCTGAAACCAAGAGTCAGACGCTTCACGGACCGAGCCACCCAGGGACCTCACCCCTCCTTACACTTAATCTCCTTCTGAAACTCATGGTTTAGAATTAAGTTAATTATTCTCTTTTTTGTCTTTATGGTTTAGCCACGTGTCTATACCTCTAAACAACACACACAGTTGACCCTTGAACAACATATATTTGAATTGCATGGGCCCACTCATATGAGAATTTTTTTGAACAAATACAGTACGGTATGATAAATGTACTTTCTCTTTCTTATGATTTTCTTAATAACACTTTTCTCTAGCTTATTTTATTGTAAGGACACAGTATGTAATACACATAACATATAAAATACATGTTAATCAAATGCTTATGCTATTGCTAAGGTTTCTGGTCAACAATAGGCTATTAAATGCTAAGTTTGGGGGAGTCAAAAATTACATTAGCATTTTGAACTGTGCAGAAGCTCAGTGCCCCTACCCCCTGCAATGTTCAGGGGCCAATCGTAATTTAATTTTGCATGATTTGGAATCTACATATAGATGGAAACATACTGTAAGTTTTCTTTGGAGACTGCTTTCCTCACTCAACGCTGTACCCGTGCAATTTATCTATGTGATTCACGTAGCTGAAATGCATTAAATTCCAGTTCATGTGAATATATACAACAAATGTATGGCTACACTACTATTTATCTGTAGTCCTAGAACTGAACATGTAGGTTTCCTGAGTTTTTCCTATAACAGACAATGCTGTTGGCAACAAGATTTACAGTCTCTGATGCTCAAGACTTTTTTCAGAAATATTCCTAGAAGTGCATTTTAGGGCACAAGGAATGCATTTCGTCAATATCACTTGGTAAACCAAAATGCTTCCCCAAGTACATGTACCAATATACATTGCATCAGTAGAGATGTGATCAAATGGAGCATAATATTGTCACATTCTAAAATATCAGCAATTTGGAGGCTGCAAAATGGTGTTCTCACCATGACTTTATTTTTTTCTGAATTCTAATGATACCAAGAATATTTTTGTATGTTTATTATTGGCTATTTGACTTGCTTTTAAACATCAAGTGCCTATTTTCTATTGGATTCTTAAAATTCTAACATGAATTTTTATTGCTCATGCACAATTTGTACAGTTGGATCCGTTGTTACAATGCATACACCCCTGTAACTCACATTACTATCAATATAGAAAATATTTGGTCCCTAAAAGTTTCCTGTCTTCTTTCTCAGTTGACCCTCCCTCCATCCCAGAGGCAACCACTGATCTAACTTCTATCATCATAGACTAATTTTACCTATTAGAGAATTTCAAATAAGCAAAATCATCGTATGCTGTGTAGTTTTTTATGTTTGGCTTTTTTCACTGAGCAAAATGTTTTTGAAATTCATTAAAATTGTTGCATCTCTTGGACAACAATTTTTTTTTTTTTTTTTTTTTTTTTTTTTTTGCTAAGCAGCCTGTTTACCTGTATTCCTGTTAATGGACATTTGGATGGCTTCCAGTTTTAGCTATTATGAATAAAGTTGCTAGGAAAAGGTTTATACAACTTTTGATAGGTAGAAGTGTTTTAATGTCCTCCTCTGTTAATTCTAATATCTGGGTAAGTTCTGGGTTGGTTTCCATTGACTGACTAGTCTCCTCATTATGAGCTGTGTTCTCTTGCCTCTTTGCATATCTTGTAATCTTGATTGGATGCCAGGCATTATGAATGTTACCTTGTTGGTTGATGGAAATTTTTGTATTTCTATTGCTTCCCTTGAGCTTTGTTTTGCGATGTAGCAAAATTACTTGAAATAGTTTTCTCCTTTTGGGTCTTACATTTATGATTTGTTAGACAAGTCTGGAACAGTGCCTACTCTAGGCTAATTATTCCTCTCTACCAAGACAAGATCTTTCTGAGTACTTTCCCCAGGGCGCCATGAATTGTGAGTTTTTCCAACCTGGCTGGTGGAAACAGACATTTTTCCCAGTCCTGCATGAGGGCCAGTCACTGTTCCCTCTACTTGTTTTGATGGTTCTTTTCCAAACTTCCAGAAGTTTCCTCACAGGCCTGCTGGATACTCCAAGGGGCCCTCTGTAGGTTTCCAGGGTTCTCTCTGTGCAGCTCCCTCTTCTCTGGCACTCTGCCCTATGAACTACTGGTCTCCCTGGACTCTTAGCTCCATCTTCTCTGCTCAGGAGGTCTGCCTCAGTTTCTACTCCCTGCTGCACAGCCTAGAAACTCTCTCAGGCAGTAAGCTGGAACAACTGTAGGGCTTGCCTGCTTTGTTTCCCACCTCTCAGAAATCACTGTCCCCCTACCCCACCACCCAATATTCAGTATCTTGAAAACTGTATTTTGTCTTTGGGGGGGATTGTTTCATGTGGAAAATAGATCTTGTCCCTGTTATTCTACTTTGACCAGACATTACCGATATTCTGAATTGTACTTTTGTCTGTCACTCTGGGAGGATTTTACCTGCTAGGGTAGGGGGTCATTGTTAAATTCAGGATACATGAGAAGTGTTCCTTTCTTTAAAGAGTGGGAGAAGTGGCTAAAAGGAGACAGAGCGGAAAAAGAAAAAGAATGACACCTGGGTGGCACCCCTTGTCAGGATGGTCAAGGGTGAGGAACATTTCCAGGGGTTCTTTGTATGCTCTGTATCAAGAAGACATCCTTCCCTGCTCAGCATCTGTTAGCATCGCTTTTTGTTCTGGTCTCTATTGAGGTTTGGAGGCTTAGAGAAGGTCCAATAGTTCACAAGAGGAAATAAGGCTGCAAAAAGAATAACTCTCATTATAGCTGGGCACATGGTGGGAGTTAAACTTTTTATCGAGCTGTTAACCTATCTGAATACCTGAGGGTTGTAATGGGGTTCTTCACACAAAAGCAGCTGCCACACCCCACAATAGCATTGGTTCCATGTGATGTAAGATGAACAGTCTGAAATGAGCAGGCTGATTCATTGGGGGATTCTCTGTTACATAGGGTTTGTTGGAGGGGAAGTCCATGTCATGGTCCACAGTAGTGACCTCTTGTGAAAAGCCTTTCAGACACGAGCCGGCCGAAACAGGGCTGCTTTGTAAAGTGCACTGAGAGCACTTTACCAGAGCTGGTGCAGAATTCCAGCAGTTCTGTGAAGTCCTGCCTCCAGCTCCCAAATCCCTGAATATCTCCCATGTCTGATCCAACTATTTGATCCTCTTTACTTCATCACAGGAATGTTAGAAATATAGTGCCACTTGCAGTTTACAGGTTGAGTTAAACCAATGACACTAAGATCCTAGGATAATGCATTAAAAATTTTTTTAATGTTTGTTCATTTTTGAGAAAGAGAGAGACAGAGTGCGAGCAGGGGAGGGGCAGAAAGCAAGGGAGACACAGAATCTGAAGCAGGATCCAGGCTCTGAGCTGTCAGCATAGACCTGAACCCCAGGCTCAAACCCACGAACCGTGAGCTCATGGCTTGAGCCGAAGTCTGACACTCAACCGACTGAGCCAGCCAGGAGACTGTAGGGCAATGCATTTAAACGTGGGGTATTGGAACAAGAAAGATAATGCAGAGCAATCTCCATAAGTTTGAGAGAAAGGCAAAGCATGGGGCTAATGGTGCATTTGGAACTCACAGAAACTTGTTTTTCCTTAATAAATCCTTTATAATCTCTCTTCTGAATCATGGCATAAAACTAGTACCTTTCTTAATTTGTAAAATATTTACATTTAATCCTTCTTAATTTGAAAATAATCTTCTAAGGGTTTGGGCAGGTTTGGCCAAGGACGTGTGAGGTCCAGGTGGATGGCACACAGTGGGCATCAGCATCCTCTCATTCCTGAGACATCCCTGAAACAGGAGTGTGGTTCCAGTGGATGCAGAGGAAGAGCAGTCCGCAGACTAATTGGCATGCAGGGGGAGCAGGAGCGGCCAAATGACTTACAAGGGATCCGCTGTGTCCTAACAGCTCTAAAGACTTTCTGCAGACCCGGGCAAGGTGGTGCAGGCTGTGTTTGGAGTAGCTCAGACGGGAAGTCAGTTAGCAGCGTGGCAGCTGCTTGATTCAAGAGCGTTGTTGGGTAGAAAAGAAGGAAACAAATGAGAGAACTGAAAATTGACTATAAACTCTATTTGCTTCTCTGCAGAAGGGGAAGAAAAATATCATTGAACACTCTACCAGTGAAGGGTCTGCCCCATCTGCTACATGTGTATACAAAGTACCTCACTTCAACTCATCACAGCCTATTACTGACCATTCTTTTTAGCAGCTTAACCTTCATTTCCGTGCATGTGGACTTGCCCTCACGCTGAGGGTTAGTTATCTTTCTTCACATCACTTCTTCATACCCATAATGATGGCAGAGTATTTTACACTTTAAATATATTTTATACATATATACATGATATCATTAGAATATCATAGAACCTTGAGAAACCTATCTTACTGTTCAGTGATTAAAAATGCTAGGAGTAACATTTTAACTTTTTCTTTAAGAAGGAGATGTAAAAATGTTTTTAAGTCTCCAATACGTTTTGGAAAGCAGACAAATTGCTACGAAAGTGTCATCTACCTGTGATTGGTTCCATTGCCATCCAGCATATTAATTTCTCTAAAAAACGAGGACAGAGAAAAAAGAGAAACAAGCCCAGGCATGTGGAAAATTTCTCTTTCTTTTCTAGTTTTTGTTTCTTTTGAAAATTTGTAAGATTCTCCTTCAGAACTTTCTGTCCCAATGTACTTTATCTTATTTGTACGTGGAAACATGTTGTCTTACTCTTTCTCATTTGCCTCTAATGAGAAAATAGATTTTTTCTCGTTTTCCTTCTCTTGCTAGATTCTTTCTTAATGTGCCACATTGCTGGAAACCGAGCTACCCCAGCCTGAGTGGCAGGGCCCGGTCTGTGGACGGATGGGTGACTACTGGGTGGCCCTCCGACAGTGAAGCTTCTTGTACTCCCGCTTTTAGGTAATTTGGCCTTATTAAAGTACCTGGGGTATTGTCTGTTGGGGAATTGCCCTCGGCAGGCCCCCTGGGAAAAGAACCATTAGGGAAGAAAATAAGGTTCCGCAAGAAATTGTGCGGCCTTACGTTTAGCCCTTGCCATCCCCTATGGAGACTCCTCTACTTATAGGAAGGATAGCCTCATACATTTGCCAGCAAAGAGGGCCTGTAAAGGAGAGACACATGGATTTGAAAGCCTCACTCCGGCAACTAAGGAGTGTATCTCTGGGCACAGGTGACTTCAACCCCTAGGCCCACTTGGCCCCCAGGAGGCATTCCAGATGATGACTGAACCTAGTCGGTTAAGCTACAGAATGGTTCATTGGTTCCTAGGTGCATTGTCTCTCTGAGAATGTATGAGGCATGGGTTTCTGAGGCTTTTTCAGCCCCTTTCTGGCACCTCGGACCAAGGCAAACACATTGTACTTCTGGCCTCATGTGGTTAGGAGGTCACGTCCCTGTAACTGTTCCACTTGAGGTGTTGAGAAATGGAGGGCCTTTCACGAGAACAGCAAAGCAAATGCTTTGCAGATGATAGATAAACGCAGATGCATAATGGAATAATGTAAGAAATTAATCTATAATCAAAGGGTATGCGGGAAAGTTAGGGGAAAATCACCATGTTATTTCTTAAAGGTCGTTTATACATAGGAACGTTTTCAAAATTAGGTAATGTAAGAAAAACATAGATGACGTATGCTACAAGGAAATCACCAGCATATATAATGCCACGTGTACTGCAATAAATCAGCCAGTTCAACACACTGCTGTTGTCTGTGTCCATTTTTACTTTTTGTTTTTATTTTAGTTTTTTATTTTAGTTTTGTTTTATTTTCACTTTTTCACCGATGCTGTTCACCCTTCGGGAACCCCTGGACCTGCTGGAGCTGGACTCCGTCCGGCACCACATATAATGCTAAGCACCTTACACGGATTATTTCATGTAATCTAAACACAAACCTATCAGGTAAGTGTAATTATTTCCATTTTACAGAAGGCAGAATTGTGGTTCCAAGAGTCCAAGTTCTGAATGCACATGGTCACACAGGGTGCAGTCATCATTTGAAAGTAACCAATCTGACTCCAAAATCCATACTCCTAAAATGGCATACCAATATCTAAAACTTGTTCTGCAAATATTTAAATTTATTTTCTTCCTTTACACATGCAATTTCTGTTTGTTATAGATGGTATGGAAATCTGTATTCAGTTATATAGTGAAACAAGAAGCAAATGCTAATTTTCCAATCTTTTCCTCCTGTGTTTCAACATTTATTGAAATTAATTTCTCTCTCAGTAGCAGAACTAGGACTGGAAAGTGTATGCTTTTGGCAGAAACAGCCATTTGTCTTATTCTCGTGTTTCTGTTAACAACGGAAAGAATCTTTGCTCAATCACTCAGGGGAAAATCAAGATAAAGCTTTTTGGGATGTTACTACTGATTTACAATGCTGATGTGATTTGCAAACATCCAAACATCTTGGATCTGTCTGGCTTTAGAGACAATTTCTCCTGTTTTGCATCTCTTGGAAAACATACTAGTCTAAGTGCTCAAGAGAGTACATTCTGGATTTTGTTTGACTTTTGAATTTTTTCACACGGAAATACCTTGTGTTTGGAATTTATTGATCAAAACTAAGTGTTTCAGAGGACTTCCAAACTTGGTAAGCTGGAGGTCTGTTTGTAAAATTCCACCGTAGTTCTAACTCTAAGCTAGCATTGTGCATAAGTGCCTTTAGATCAGGGGTCACTGACATGGGGGCCCATGGCCTTTAGCGGGTCCCAGCTCAATTGTCTACAACAATTGTTTTTCAAAATACCAAAAGAATTCCTGAAAGGTTGTAGATCCACTGCTGTGGATGACTTCTAATGTCACTTTCAACAAAATTACTTGTTTTTGTAACTTCCATTCATTACTTATTTTTTCTGTATATTTCATATACAGTGTATCTATTTAGTAAATAAAGTGCACTAAATTTTCCTGAAGTTTAAGTCTTCACCCTTACTCAGTTATTTCAGACTCCCTACTGTGCTAGACATTGTATCAAACAAAGCTGTGTCCTCTTGGATTGAATCAGGTCACTCCACTGCACAGCACAATGGCATCCTGTATTTTTCCACTACCATGTGCATCATGCTTTGTAGTTATGGACAAGTCAAGAGCATGGGTTTGAGATCTCAGCTTGGTTCTAGATGGGGTGAGGATAGAGAGAGAAATACAGCCTGATCTCCACCCGCAGAATAGAGAAAGGGAGGACCATTCCTGAAACCACTTACTTAAATGCTGTGGGAGATGAAGAAAAGAGGAAGGGAGAGTGAGCAGCAGAAAAGGAAAACTCCATGGAGACCAGACTTGGGGAAGGTTTTGTGGCAAGACAACATGGAAGGGTCAGCTGAAGTGCTGGGTCAACAAGAAAGATGAGGAAGACCCCGTGATGCAGAGACCGCTACAAGGATAGCAGAAGAGTCTACGGAATTTTCCCAGTTGCGGTGACGCCTCCTACTCTCTCCTACAGAATACAAACAAGTGCTTTGCCCAATGGCAGGATTGAGTGGAAGAAAGGCTGGAGTTAGGACCAGTACTAGAGTGATGTGGGAAAGTCTAGAACAAGAAAGGGCTGCAAAGCCAGGATTTATGATGGAGGAGGGATTTATGAAAAGAAAAAAGAGCAGCGCTGAGATCAATAGCAGCCCTCTGAACCATGTCCTTCTAGCATAAGATGCCCAGTGGCCAAAGGGCACAGGAGGGCCAGACCTGTGTGCTGCACAGGACAAGATGCTAAAAGAAATTGCACAATAGTAGCTAAGCAAACACCCTACTATAAAGAGAGGAAATATCTCTCAGCCAAGCTGTATCCATCCCTCAGGGGACTTATGGGAGCCCAAATGAGGGTTGTCCAGGGCAAAAGCAAGGCCAACCAAGAAGTGCCAGGTGAAGAGTACAGAACGGTTCCAAAACCAAGATGGGGCCCAGCATATTCCTCAATGGCCACCTAACATCTACATAAGAGGAGCACTTGGTGTGCAAGGGTGTGCCTCAGGACAATCCCAGGTGCCCCAGGTCCCCAAGGGAGCAGCCTGAGTGGGCTGTGGGCCCAGTTTGGCAAAGGAAGCAACATAGAAGTAGCAGCAGCTGCAGCAGTAAAGAGAAGGGGCACTCCACGTTGGGGGTGGAGCCGATGTCAGAGGTGGGAGACCAGCTCACCTATCCATCTGGCCCCAGAATCTGTCCCTGTAGCATCTGCACAGGTATTAATCCTTGGACCCAGTGCCAAGTCAGGAACTACCAGAGCTAAGGTAGTGAATTTTTTCGGGACATTATGACAAAGTAAAAGTTTACACATGAATTTTCAATGAAGCATATCAGATAGTTATTAGAATTTTTCAGAGTTTAGAATTTCTGGTTTTAAAAACTGCTATAACACTGAAGAGTAAATATTCATAGACTCTGAAAAAGACATTAAATTTTAAAAATCATCACATTTTCGGACACCTGGGTGGCTCAGTTGGTTAAGCGTCTGACTCTTGATTTCCGCTGAGGTCATGATCTCACAGTTGTGAGATCGAGCCCCAGGGCTCTGTGCTGAGCGTAGAGCCTGCTTAGGATTCTCTCCCTTCCTTAATTTTAATTCTCTACCTCCCATTAATTTTTTTTTATAATTGATGATACAAGAATACAATGCATAAACAGATGTTTTAAATTATACACAAATAATGAGGCCATTTTCTGTTTCTTGAACAGGTTACTGAAAATGTCACAAGCATTAAAATGCCATTATATAAATGTACATTAAAAATTAAACTCACACTTAAACAAAACTGATTTCCATGAAGAGTCAAATCTTTTTAAAAAAATTATTCTGCCAGACTCATCAGCTGTAAAGGTGTACTAAAATTTATATTTTGGAACAATTTATTAGAAAATTACCCCAATGTTGTCACAGCCAAAAATATGCCCTTAATAATTACATCAGGAAAATCATGTTTCAAAATTAAAAATTATCAAATTTTAGTTACAATCATGAATTTTCCAAGAGTGACTGACATCACTTTAAATTATATCAATTCAAAAGGAAATTGTTACAGGAAGAATGACCTACTAACTGAATTTGCAGAAAATCAAACCATAAAAAACTCATGATCAATCAAGACATCATATTAATAGAGCATTACTTTTTGTACTGTATGGAATTCTAACACCAAAAATCATAATTTTTTAGTTTATTGTGTTACTTATGTATCATAATTACCCATATTACATTTTGTAAGTAATAAAATATTTTTAAAGAAAATAACCTTACATTTTGGTATCTTTAACTGCATTTTTTCCCCTGCACTTTGAACACCAGTACCCACGTCTTAATTTGTACTGCATATCATGTAGCTGCACTGGGTGTAAGGTTCCTCTCCATAAGCACAGGCTCTCATAATGTCACTCAGCATTTCAGTTAGCATTTCTGCTCTCTGAGGAAGGAGGCCAGATGATCTTTACAGCATCTCCAAAATGTTAATTTTCCCATTTTAATTATAGAATGGTTGTTGAGATGGTCAAAAGGCAAAGTTCTTTATCCACAGTGTAGTCTCAGAACATCTGACCTTTCTTCCAAAAGCAAGATTGAAGAAGAAAGTGATAGTTGATATGGCATAATTTATGACATGCTGGTGAGGGGGAAGACAGTAGAAAGAGGCAGAGGAGGTACAAACTTCTATTCAATTAACATGCTCTTCCCCAACGAGAGTGCAGGTTATGGAGCAGAGCCAACCTCGCCCGTCTATATAGAAGGAAAGAGTTTTGTATGTGAAGAAGCACACAGATCCTTTGGCTCTGAGCGGTAGCCTTCTCATGTAAAACAAGCAAGTGCTACTAATGTTTCTGTCTGCAGAATATTCACTGTCATATATATTATCACAGTCATATTTCTAGGACAAGGAAGTAGTTTAGTTTTCTATTATTTCCAGGTGAAAAACAGAGTTATGAGGAGATTTTTTGCACATAAGGAATTCTGAATTATTTTTAATTCTCTTGATAAAAATGAGGATTAGAATTTACAGAGCTCCACAGTTTCATTAAGTGCCAGCTGATGGATGCCAATTCCCCCACGGTCTTATTCCCCTTCTTTTTCTGTTTGGAAGCCTCTTGACTCCTGTGAGGCTAGACAATGAAAATATGTGACTAAACTGTTTAAGCGGAATTTTCAAATTTCAGTGCTATATATTGTTTTGTTAGCAAGACATTTCTTTCCATTAGTAGAATTCATAGTAGGAAACTGGTGAGTATTTCACTTTCTTTTTGCTGTTGCTTTTGTTGTTGTTGTTGTGTTTTAAGGTTTTATTTAAATCCCAGTTAGTTAACATCTATCATAATATTAGTGTCAGAAGTAGAATTTAGTGATTCATGACTTACATACAACATCCAGTGCTCATCGTATCATGTGCCCTCCCTAATACCCATCACCCATTTAGCCCATCACCAGCCCATCTTCCCTCCAGCAACCTTCCATCTGTTCTCTATAGTCAAGAGTCTGTTTTATGGTTTGCCTCTCTTTTTCCCCCTATGTTCATCATCAATTTTGTTTCTCACATTCCACCTATGAATGAAATCATATGGTATTTGTCTTTCTCTGACTGACTTATTTCACTTAGCATAATACACTCTAGCTCCATCCATGTTGTTGCAAATAGCAAGATTTCATTCTTTTTTGATGTCTCAGTAATATTCCATTGTGTGTGTGTGAGTGAGTTTCTGTGTGTGTGTGTGTGTGTGTGTGCGTGTATGTATATATATACCACATCTTTATCCATTTATCAGCTGATGGACATTTGGGCTCTTTCCATAATTCGACTGTTGTTGATAATGCTACTATAAACATCTGGATGCATGTGTCCCTTCAAATCAGTATTTTTGTATCCTTTGGGTAAATACCTAGTAGTGCTATTTGCTGGATCATAAGGTAGTTCTATTTTTAACTTTTTGAGGAACCTCCATACTCTTTTCAAAAGTGGTCACACCAGTTTGCATTCCCACCAGTAGTGCAAGAGGGTTCTCCTTTATCCACATCCTCGCCAACATCTGTTGTTTCCTGTGTTGTCAATTTTAGCCATTCTGAGAGGTGTGAAGTGATATCTCATTATGGTTTTGATTTGCATTTCCCTGATGATGAGTGATGTCAAGGCTCTTTTCATGTGTCTGTTGGCCATCTGGATGAATTCTTTGGAAAAATGTCTGTTCTTGTCTTCTGCCCATTTCTTAACTGGATCATTTGGTTTTTTTAGTGTTGAGTTTTATAAATTCTTCATAGATTTTTAACATTAACCTTTTATCAGATATTTCATTTGCAAATATCTTCTCCATTCCAAAGTTTGCCTTTTAGTTTTGTTATTTCCTTTGCTATGCAGCTTTTTATCTTGATGAAGTTCATTTTTGCTTTTGTTTGTTTTGCCTCCTGAGACATGTCTAGTAAAGAGTTGCTATGGCTGATGTCAAAGAGATTACTGCCTGTGTTCCCCTCTAGGATTTTGATGGTTTCCTGTCTCATAAAGGTCTTTTATCCACTTTGAATTCATTTTTGTATATGATGTAAGAAAGTGGTCCAGTTTCATTCTTTTACATGTTTTCCAAATGTCATTTGTCAAAGACATTATCTTTTCTCCATTAGATATTTTTTCCTGCTTTGTCAAAGATTACTTGACCATAGAATTGTGGGTTTATTTCTGGGTTTTCTGTTCTATTCCATTGATCTGTGTGTCTGTTTTTGTACCAGTGCCATTCTGTTCTGATCACTACATGTTTGATAACTTGAAGTGTGGAATTGTGATGTCTCCAGTTTTGCTTTTCTTTTTCAAGATTGCTTTGGCTGTTTGGGGACTTTTGTTTAGGATTGTTTGTTCTAGCTCTGTGAAGTATGCTGGTGGTATTTTGATAGAGATTGTATTAAAAGTGTAGATTTCTTTGGGTAGTATAGACATTTTAGCAATATTCTTTCTTCCAATTCATGAGCATGGAATGTTTTCTCATTTCTTTGTGAACTCTTCAGTTTCTTTCATAAGTGTTCCATAGTTTTCGGATATTTTACCTCTTTGGTTAGGTTTATTACTAGGTATCTTATAGTTTTTGGTGCAATTGTAAATGGGTTCAACTCCTTGATTTCTCTTTCTGCTGCTTCATTATTGGTGTATAGAAATGCAACAGATTTCTGTACATTGATTTTGTATCCTGTGATTTTTACTGAATCATGTATCAGTTCTAGCAATTTTTTTGTGGATTCTTTCAGGTTTTCCACATAACCTATCATGCCATCTGTGAATAGTGAAAGTTTGATTTCTTTCTTGACTGTTTGGATGCCTTTTATTTCTTACTGTTTTCTGATTGCTGAGCTTAGGACTTGTAGTACTATATTAAATAACAACAGTGAGGGGCTCCTGGGTGACTCTGTCAGTTAAGCATCCAACTCTTGATTTCTGTTCAGGTCGTGATCTTACAGTTCGTGGGTTCAAGCCCTGCTTCAAGCTTTGTGCTGACAGCATGGAACTTGCTTGGGATTCTCTCTCTTCAACTCTCTCTGCCCCTCCCCTGTCTCTCAAAAATAAATAAGTAAACTTAAAAAAAAAAAAACAACAATGGTGAGAGTAGGCATCTCTGTCTTGTTCCTGGCTGTAGAGGAAAAGCTCTCAGTTTTTCCCCATCGAGTATGATACTAACTGTGGTTCTTTCTGTTATAGTCTTTACGATATAGACGTATGCTCCCTCTATCCCTACTTTGTTGAAGGTTTTTATCAAGAATGGGTTCTATACTTTGTCAAATGCTTTTTCTGCATCTATTGAGAGGATCATATGGTTCTTATCTTTTTTTTTATTAATGTGGTATATCATGTTGATTGATTTGTGAATATTGAACCACTCTTGCCACCTAGGAATAAATCCCATTTGATTGTGGTGAATAATTCTTTTAATGTACTGTTGGATTTGATTTGCTAATGTTTTGTTGAGAATTTTTACATCCATGTTCATCAGGGATATTGGCCTATAGTTCTCTTTTTTAGTGGGGTCTTTGTCTGGTTTTATAATTAAGGCAATTCTGACTTCATGGAATAAGTTTGCAAGTTTCTTTTCCATGTTTATTTTTTGGAACAGTTTGAGAAGCCTAGGTACTAACTCTTATTTAAATGTCTGGTAGAATTTCTGGGAAGCCATCTGGCCCTAGATTTTTGTTTGTTGGGGGATTTTTTAATACGATTCAATGCCATTAAATTGGGCAATCTGGAAGAAATGGAATAATTCCTGCAAACACATAAACTACCAAAACCAAAACAAGAAGAAATAGAAAACTTGGACAGACCAATAACCAGAAACTAAATTAAATCACTAATCAAAAATCTCCAAACAAACAAAAGTCCAGGGCCAGATGCCTTTGCTGTTGCTTTAAAAAAAAAAAAAAAAAAAAAGGAAGAAGAAGAAGAGAGAGAAACCTGGCAGGTACAGATTTTCCAAAGATTACTGAACTGCTGAAATTTAAGCAGAATTAAACACGATGGTTATTTTAAAAATAATACATGAGTCCATGAATTAAAAATAAATATTTTAGTTAATGATTTCAGTTGGCTCTGCTAACACTCTCTACCAAATGTAATTACTTTTGGAGTCATTCCAAATGGCTTTCTTTCTGATTAAAAAAAATGCAGTGCTCAGGGTGCCTGGGTGGCTCAGTTAAGCGTCCAACTTTGGCTCGGTTCATAATCTCACAGTTGGTGAGTTCGAGCCCTGCGTCAAGCTCTGTGCTGACAGCTCAGAGCCTGGAGCCTGCTTCGCATTCTGTGTCTCCCTCTCTCTCTGCCCCTCCCCACTCGTACTCTGTCTCTCAAAAAATAAATAAACACTAAAAATTTTTTTAAATGCAGTGCTATGCCACCTTTTCAAGTAACTTATCAACAGTTTATTAGCAATATTGATTTGAGTTCAAATGAACAAGAAGGTAAGGGATGTCTATCAGTTTCCATTAAGGATGAATATATTTTAGTAGTGCACTATTTTGGGTAAATAATCATGACTATATAGAATTAAGAAAGTCCCTGTTATTTTTATTTTTATTTTCTTTCTTTCTGTTTGTAGACTGGGTTGGATTGCAGAAGCAGCTGTTTAAAAACTCACACTGCATATATTTTGTTTAAATTATCTATCCAAATAATTACACTGAGATTGTAACCTTTTAGAAAACATTATTGTTTATACTTACTTTTTTCAAAAAGACAACATAAATGTACAATGCAAAAGGAGATGGAGGACAACACGTGGCAAATCCAAAAAGAGACTTTAAAATCAACATGAGTAACATATTGTACACGGCTGCAAGTACTCCATGTTTCAAGCTGTAGTTAGGTATCAAGTAAGATAATTCTGTTTTCTGTTTCCCCTAATTAAAAAAAAAAAACTATTTATTATGGAAATGTCCAGTCTGTAGAGAAGTAGAGAGAACAGCCCGATGAACCCCATCTAACCCACACCCAGCCTCAACCATCATCAGTCCATGTCCCACTTTGTTTCATCTGTACCCCACCATCCCATCTATTCCCTCAGGACTATTTTTAAACAAGTCGCAGACATCATACCATTCTTTTTTATTGGAGTATAGTTGACATACAACGTTACAGTAGCCTCAGGTATACAGCATAGTGATTTGACAAGTGCATACATGATGCTGTGCTCGCCACAGCTGTGGCTACCATCTGTCACCGTACAAGGCCATTACAACACCATTGACTACATTCCCTGTGCTGTATACTCCATTCCCGCGACGCAGTCTTTCCCTAACTGGAAGCCCATACCTCCCACTCTCCTTCACCCATCTTGACTATCCCCCCACCGCCTCCCCCATCTGGTAACCACCAGCGTGTTCTCATCATATTATTTTATAAGTATACATGTTAGTATGAATTTCTAAAAGACAAGAAGTCTTTTTAAAAAGCATAACCTCAATACAATTATTACTTTAAAAATTAATATCATATATTCAATCAATGTGTAATTTGCTTTGATAATTATCTTGTAAAAGTTTTTTAATAGCTGCTCTGTTAAAATTAGGATCTAAACAATATCAACACCTTTAATTTGCTTGAGAAGTCATTTTAAGGCATTTAAAATCCATTTCTCTTACATCCTTTCATTTTTTTCCTTGAAATGTGTCCATGTATGTAAGTGGGTCACTTGCTCTATATTTTCCCACATTCTGGCTTTTGTTGATTGTAGTTCCAGGTTATCGGTTGACTTGTACCTGTGTTTCTTGTATTTCTTGTAAACTAGTAGCTAGATATGATAGCTAGACCCAGAGGCTTGATCAGATCAGCCTCCAATTGCTTTTTTGGCATGAATTCTTCATAGATGGTTTTTGTACTTCCATCAGGAAAATGTCTGGTTTTCTGCTGTGTGGCCCTAAAAAGGGTTCTGGTGTTGTCAGCCTGATCCATTCCCATCAGCTTTAGACCTACTATTTTAGCAGCCACTACTAATCATTGCTCTAGATCCATTACATCAAGAAGAGGAGATTGTCACTTTTTAAAATCCACTTTTAAGAGCCAGAGTGAGGGTGCAATGGATGACAAAGTTGTGCCACCTTCCTGCCAAGTTTGATCATCACAAGAGTCTTCACTAAATTGGCCTGGACACTGTACAAAAGCAAGCCTCACTATCAGAGGAAGCAAGTATAACCCAGATCCAAGGTCAAATGACAAAAAGCATCGGTCAAGCCTTCAGCACATGCTGCACTATGTGTACTTTCACATCTTACAAATAACATCATAGAGGAAAGAATGGAGAAACACCACTGAAATATGCCCATCCTCACTTTTACTTCTTTCATCCCATTGGGTCTTGAGAGTAGGGGTATGAACGCTTCTTGTCTTTGAACCTCAACCTGATCATTGTTGATAATTTTCCATTGCCAATCTTGGAGGGAAAAGAAGGAAAGCATGGAGATCAGGTGAGATCTGGTACTGGCATCTAGTACTGGAATCTAGCTACAGGTACATTCTGTCCAATTGGATTTCAGTTGTCAAAATCCTTATTTTAAACCGAACAATATAAGACCTGTAAAAGAACCAAAGTCAATAGCAACTTGAAATGTTGGGGATGATGTCAATTATTAGAATTTGATCTTAGCTGCCCATGGTTTGGCATGGCTGCTATATTGTAATTGATCTGCAGGAGTAAATATAATGGAGTACTGGATTGGTATGTCAGTAGGGTTTTCCTTGACTCCCTCCCAACTGATTAAGGAGAGTGTTGAATCTCTACAGGTTGTCATCTCAGTCAAGTGTGTTAAATATGAACTTTCATCATGGCAATAGACCCCACACACAGGCAAGCCTTGTCCTTCCCCAGAGCATTTTGATAATGTGATGAATGAATGAAAACTTCCTCCTTGGAAGGTCATTAGCTGTTTGTGGTGTGTGTGTGTAGAATTCATTTCAGAGACTCTTTAACACAGCAGGGAAAAATCAAGAAAGTGTTCCAGCTGAGTTAATAGAAAGATTTAGCCTTTCTGTGGTGGCTTTCATTTCATTTGCAAAGAATTTAAAAAATTCTTTGCAAGCATTAACTAATCCATCTAGCAATGCACGGAGGCTAGTTACAGTCTACATTTTGTTTTTTCAGAGTTTGAAAAAAGAGATTTGGCTTCTCTCTCATGTTTTTGCGCGCTCTCTTTTCCTGGTCTATTTATGTACAGGAAGGCTTTAGAAGTCAGATTCTCCTACTAATTAGTTACCTCTCAAGGGAAAGACAACTATTTTTGTTTATGTGATGATGACTTACTAAGGACATGATGTTAAAAGCTCTGACTCTGGGACAATACACAGTGAAAGTAAATGTTTAAAAAATAGAAGCCCTGCTTTATGGGCAATTTTTTTAATTTTTATTTTTTACTTTTTTAAATTTACATCCAAATTAGTTAGTATATAGTGCAACAATGATTTCAGGAGTAGATTCCTTAGTGCCCCTTACCCACTTAGCCCATCCCACCTCCCACAACCCTTCCAGTAACCCTAAGTTTGTTCTCTATGAGTCTCTTCTGTTTTGTTCCCTTCCTGCGTTATATTATTTTTGCTTCCCTTCACTTATGTTCATTGTTTTGTCTCTTAAAGTCCTCATATGAGTGAAGTCATATGATTTTTGTCTTCCTCTGACTGACTCATTTCACCCTCCAGTTCCATCCACATGGTTGCAAATGGCAAGATTTCATTCTTTTTGATTGCCAAGTAATACTCCATTGTATATATATACCACTTCTTCTTTATCCCTTCATCCATTGCATTTGGGCTCTTTCCATACTTTGGCTATTGTTGATAGTGCTGCTATAAACATGGGGGTGCATGTGTCCCTTTGAAACAACACACCTGTATCCCATGGATAAATGCCTGGTAGTGCAGTTTCTGGGTCATAGGGTAGTTCTATTTTCAATTTTTTGAGGAACCTCCATACTGTATTCCAGAGTGGCTGCACCAGCTTGCATTCCCACCAACAACGCAAAAGAGATCCTCTTTCTCCACATCCTTTCCAACATCTGTTGTTGCCTGAGTTGTTAATGTTAGCCATTCTGACAGGGGTGAGGTGATATCTCATTGTGGTTTTGACTTGTATTTCCCTGATGATGAGTGGTGTGTTATTTGGCCATCTGGGTGTCTTCTTTGGAGAAGTGTCTATTCATGTCTTTTGCCCATTTCTTTACTGGATTATTTGTTTTTTGGGTTTTGAGTTTGAGAAGTTCAGTATAGATTTTGGATACTAACCCTTTATCTGATATGTCAGTTGCAAATACCTTCTCCCATTCTGTCGGTTGCCTTTTAGTTTTGCTGATTGTTTCCTTTGCTGTGCAGAAGCTTTTTATTTTGATGAGGTCCCAGTAGTTCATTTTTGCTTTTGTTTCCCTTGCCTCCGGAGACGTGTTGAGTAAGAAGTTGCTGCGGCCAAGATCAAAGAGGTTTTTGTCTGCTTTCTCCTAGAGGATTTTGATGACTTCCTGTCTTACATTTCGGTCTTTCATCCATTTTGAGTTTATTTTTGTGTATGGTGTAAGAAAGTGGTCCAGGTTCATTCTTCTGCAGGTCGCTGTCCAGTTTTCCCAGCACCACTTGCTCAAGAGACTGTCTTTATTCCACTGGATATTCTTTCCTGCTTTGTCAAAGATTAGTTGGTCATATGTTTGTGGTTCCATTTCTGGGTTCTTTATTCTGTTCCATTGATCTGAGTGTCTGTTCTTGTGCCAGTACCATACTGTCTTGATGATTATAGCTTTGTAGTATAGCTTGAAGTCTGGGATTGTGATGCCTCCTGCTTTGGTTTTCTTTTTCAAGATCGTTTTGGCTATTCAGGGTCTTTTCTGGTTCCATACAAATTTTAGGATTGTTTGTTCTAGCTCTGTGAAGAATGCTGGTGTTACTATGATGAAGATGGCATTGAATATGTAGATCGCTTTGAGTAGTATTGACATTTTAACAATATTTGTTCTTCCTATCCAGGAGCATGGAATATTTTCCGTTTGTGTGTGTGTGTGTGTGTGTGTGTGTGTGTGTGTGTGTGTCTTATTCAATTTCTTTCATAAACTTTCTATAGTTTTCAGCATATAGATTTTTCACCTCTTTGGTTAGATTTATTCCTAGGTATTTTACGTTTTTTTGTGCAACTGTAAGTGGGATCAATTCCTTGGTTTCTTTTTCTGTCGCTTCATTGTTGGTGTATAGGAATGCAACCGATTTCTGTGCATGGATTTTATATGCTGCAACCTTGCTGAATTCATGAATCAATTCTAGCAGTTTTTTTGGTGAAATCTTTTGGGTTTTTCATATAGAGTATCATGTCATCTGTGAAGGGTGAAAGTCTGACCTCCTACTGGCTGAATTGGATGCGTTTTATTTCTTTGTGTTGTCTGATTGCAGAGGCTAAGACTTCCAATACTATGTTGAATAACAGTGGCGAGAGTGGACATCCCTGTATTGTTCCTGACCTTAGGGGGAAAGCTCTCAGTTTTTCCCCATTGAGGATGATATTAGCATTGGGTTGATCATATATGGCTTTTATGATCTCAAGGTATGCTCCTTCTATCCCTACTTTCTTGAGGGTTTTTATCAAGAAAGGATGCTGTATTTTGTCAAATGCTTTCTCTGCATCTATTGACAGGACCATATGGTTCCTGTCCTTTCTTTTATTGATGTGATGAATCACATTAATTGTTTGGTGGATATTGAACCAGCCCTGCCTCCCAGGTATAAATCCCACTTGGTCGTGGTGAATAATTTTTTTAATGTATTGTTGGATCCAGTTAGCTAATATCTTGTTGAGGATTTTTGCATCCATGTTCATCAGGGAAATTGGTTTATAGTTCTGCTTTTTAGTGGGGTCTCTGTCTGGTTTTAGAATCAAGGTAATGCTGGCTTCATAGAAAGAGTTTGGAAGTTTTCCTTCCATTTCTATTCTTTGGAATGGTTTCAAGAGAATAGGTGTTAACTCTTCCTTATATGTTTGGTAGAATTCCCCTGGAAAGCCATCTGGCCCTGGATATTGATTTTTGGCAGGTTTTTGATTACTAATTCAATTTTGATTACTAATTTCCTTGCTGGTTATGGGTCTGTTCAAATTTTCTATTTCTTTCTGTTTCAGTTTTGGTAGTGTATATGTTTCTAGGAATTTGTCCATTTCTTCTAGATAACCCATTTTATTGGTATATAATTGTTCATAATATTCTCTTATTATTGTTTTTATTTCTGTTGTGTTGGTTGTGGTCTCTCCTCTTTCATTCTTGATTTTATTTATTTGGGTCCTTTTCTTTTTCTTTTTGATCAAACTGGCTAGTGGTTTATCAATTTTGTTAATTCTTTCAAAGAACCAGCTTCTGGTTTCATTGATCTGTTTTACTGGTTTGTTTTTTTTTTTTTGGTTTTGATAGGATTAATTTCTGCTCTAATCTTTGTTATCTCCTGTCTTATGCTGATTTGGGGTTTTATTTGCTGTTCTTTTTCCAGCTCCTTAAGGAGTAAGGTTAGGTTGTATATCTGAGATCTTTCTTCCTTCTTTAGGAAGGCCTGGATTGCTATATACTTTGCTGTTATGACCACCTTTGCTACATCCCAGAGGTTTGGGGTTGTGGTGTTATCATTTTCATTGACTTCCATATACTTTTTAATTTCCTCTTTAACTTCTTGGTTAGCCCATTCATTCTTTAGTAGGGTGTTCTTCAGTCTCCAAGTATTTGTTACCCTTCCAAATTTTTTCTTATGGTTGATTTCGAGTTTCATAGCATTGTGGCCTGAAAATATGCACGGTATGATCGCGATCATTTTCTACTTGTTGAGGGCTGATTTGTGTCCCAGTATATGGTCTATTCTGGAGAACATTCCATGTGCACTGGAGAAGAATGTGTATTCTGCTGCTTTAGGATGAAATGTTCTGAATATATCTGTTAAGTCCATCTGGTCCAGTGTGTCATTCAAAGCCATTGCTTCCTTGTTGATTTTTTGACTAGATGATCTGTCCATTGCTGTGAGTAGGGTGTTGAAGTCTCCTATTATGGCATACTATTGATGATTTTCTTTATGTTTGTGATTAATTGATTTATATATTTGGGTGTTCCATATTTGGTGCATAAATGTTTACAATTGTTAGGTCTTCTTGGTGGATAGACCCCTTGATTATGGTATAACGCCCTTCTGCATCTCTTGATACAGTCTTTATTTTAAAGTCTAGGGGCGCCTGGGTGGCGCAGTCGGTTAAGCGTCCGACTTCAGCCAGGTCACGATCTCGCGTTCCGTGAGTTCGAGCCCCACGTCAGGCTCTGGGCTGATGGCTCGGAGGCTGGAGCCTGTTTCCGATTCTGTGTCTCCCTCTCTCTCTGCCCCTCCCCTATTCATGCTCTGTCTCTCTGTCCCAAAAATAAATAAAAAACGTTGAAAAAAAAAAAAATAAAGTCTAGTTTGTCTGATATAAGTATGGTTACTCTGGCTTTCTTTTGTTGACCACTAGCATGATAGATGGTTCTTCATCCCCTTATTTTCAATCTGAAGGTGTCTTTAGGTCTAAAGTGGGTCTCTTGTAAACAGCATATAGATGGACCTTGTTTTCTTATCCATTCTGTTACCCTATGTCTTTTGATTGGAGCATTGAGTCCATTGACTTTTAGAGTGAGTACTGAAAGATATGAATTTATTGCCATTATGATGCTGGTAGAGTTGGAGTTTCTGGTGGTGTTCTCTGGTTCTTTCTAATCTGTGTTGCTTTTGGAATATATGTTGCTTATGGACTCTCCCCTCAGAGAGTCCCCCTTAAAATTTCTTGTAGGGCTGGTTTAGTGGTCACAGACTCTTTTAATTTTTGTTTGGGAAACTTTTTGTCTCTCCTTCTATTTTGAATGACAGCCTTGCTGGATAAAGAATTCTTGGCTGCATATTCTTCTGATTCAGCACATTGAATATATCCTGCCACTCCTTTCTGGCCTGCCAAGTTTCTGTGGATAGGTCTGCTGCAAACCCAATCTGTTTTCTCTTATAGGTTAGGGACTTTTTGCCTTAATCTCCCTCTTTTTTTCTGCTTCATTATTCTCCATAAATTTGTCCTCTCTATCGTTGATTCTCTGTTCTGCTTCATCCATCCTTGCCGCCACTGCATCCATCCATGATTGCAGCTCAGTTATAGCATTTTTAATTTCATCTGGCTATTTTTTACTTCTTTTATCTCGCAGAAGTGGATTCTAATCTATTTTCAACTCCAGCTAGTATTCTTATTATCGTGATTCTAAATTCTGGTTAGGACATCTTGCTTGTATATGTGTTGGTTAAATCCCTGGGTGTCGTTTCTTTGTGCTCTTTCTTTTGGTGTGAATTCCTTCATTTTGTCATTTTGAAGGGAGAAAAGGAATTAATGAGGTAGAAAAATTGAAATAAAAAAATATTAAAATTAAAAATTAAACACACACACACACACACACACACACACAAATCGAATGATGATGCTAGATCCTAGGTGTGTTTTTGTCTGGGTGTTGAAAGTGGTTTGACAGATTATAGGAAAAAAAGGAGGGGGGAGAAAAACAGAAAAAAAGTAAATCGTTTGAGAATTTGAAAAAATGAATACACTGAAGTAGACTAAAATGAGATTATGGGGGTAAAATAGAATTTGAAAAAATATACACAAAAGTAAAGAATATAGTAGAAAAAAATTAAAGAAAAATATTTTTAATAAAAATTAAAATATGAATTTTTTCTTGTGTATTTAAGAAAAAAGAAAAACAAAAAAGAGAAAAAAGATAAAAAAAGAAAAAAAGAAATCGTTTGAAAATTTGAAAAAGTGAATACACTGTAGTTGACTAAAATAAAATGATGGAAGTAAGATAGAATTTGAAAAAATTTACATAAAAGCAAAAAATATAGTAAAAAAATTAAATAAAAATATTTTAATAGAAATTGAAAGTAAAAATGAAGTTTTTCTCTTTCTGCATTCAAGAAAAAGAAAATAAATGAAAAAGAAAAAAAATAAAATGAAAGAAAAAAAGGAAATTGTTTGAAAATTTGGGAAGGTGAATACACTGAAGTAGACTAAAATAAAATGATGGAAGTAAAATAGAATTTGAAAAAAATTGGACAAAATCAAAAAATATAGTAATAAAATTAAAGAAGAATATTTTTAATAAAAATTCAAAATAAAATGAATTTTTTTCTCTTTTAGTATTCAAGAAAAAGAAGTGCGAAAGAGAAAAAGAAAAGAAAAAAAAAGAAAATTGAATAGATGAACCTGCTAACAGATTGAAGTAGGACTGAAATTGCTTCATTTTCCCCTAGAAGTCAGTCTATGTAGCTCTTTATAGTCTATAAACTAAGCCAGCGGTGAGACTTGTGTTCTTGAGGGAAGTTGACCCAGTTGGGCGGGGCTCAGTGTAACAGCTCCACTCTCCACTAGATGGCGCTGCTAGCCTACTGGGGTGGATTGCTGCAGTACTAGTAGGTGCGTATGCGCATGCGCGGGAGTGGTGACCATGGCACCACCCACCTACCCAGTCTGTTCTCCCGGATTAGCAATCGAGCACCCGTCCTCTGTCTTCAGCTCTCGTCCACTCCCCGCTTTTCCACTCTCCATGACCAGGCCCCAGGCAGTACCTCTTTCCCGAGTTTTGTCTCAGATGTGGCTGTTTTCCCCGACCCCTTACTTCTGAAGGACTGCGGCTTTCACCCGTTCCGCCCCTCTGCGGGAGGGTCTCACCGAGCAATGGACAAACAATGGCCGAATGTCAGCTGCACCCAGGAACGCTTGCTGGACCCTGCTGCTGCCGGTGCCCCATGACTGCGGCCAGGTGCCAGCCCGCCCCAGAAAAAGTTCACGAGACAGTGTAGCAGCAGCATTTCAGGGATTATGGAAAGTCACAATGCACATCTGGCACCAGTCTTCACCCTTAATGACCTTGCCCCAGCACCAGTGAATGTGGCCACCTTCTGGGTTCTGCTGGGACCAGGTGTCTTCAACAGTCTCCACCAAATGTCCTTCCAGCAGTGGAACCGCTTTTCCCCATGTGGCCCCAGAACCTCCCGGACACCACTCTGCTCCTGGGGATTCGCCCTTCCCACCAGAGCACTGCCAGGTATCCAGCTGCACAGTTGCAGACTGCGCTCCCTTTGTTTACAGTCTTAATGGAATTTAAACCCTCTCCTTTCACCTTTCTCCTTTCTCCCTTTTTAGTTTAGTCCCTGCAGCTGTTTCCAATTTTCCACTTTCTCTCCAGCTGCTTTTGGGGAGGGGTGCTTTTCCCGTATTCTCCCCCCATCCCCAGTCTCCATCCTCTCTCCGCCAGCAAAAGTGGTTCCCTTCCGCGGCTTCCCGCTCCCAAATTCACCTCTCTGGGCCGCATACCTGCTGAATTCTGTGGTTCAGGTTGTGCAGATTGTTGTGTTAATCCTCCAGTCAGTTTTCTAGGTGTGTAGGATGCTTTAATGTTGGTCTGGCTGTATTTCATGGACGCGAGACACACAAAAAACTTCCATGCTGTTCTGCCATCTTCTACATTCCCAAACCTCCATCTTTTAAACTTCACTTATTCACCTCTCTCCTGCCTACCATGCTTCTTCCACTTGGCCTCTGACACTGTTGACAGTCAAGTGGTTTTGTCTGGTTTTCTTCTTGATGGAGCCAGACCATAGAAGGTGAGGGCCAACACTAGGGAGAAAACTTCTTTAGATGTTTCTATGTGTGTTTACAGGGACTGGGGTGGTGATTGATGGGGAAATAGAAAGACTTTGAGTCAATAAAGAACTTTTAAGACATGCAGTTCTTTCATACTAACAATCAAGCTCCTCTTAATGCCTAGTTTTGGTGCTTTTTTAATCTTACAATCTATCTCTTCTCCAACTTAGCAAACACCTTCTGCATCCTTTCTGGTATCAGTCAGGGGGGTGAGGAGGGTAGTAGAATACTCTATCCTGCTACAATTATCATTAACATTTCACTTCTTCACTTGTATTTAAACTACATATTATAAAGCTACAGAGTAAGATATGAAAGAAATAAAACAGCAATTAAAATAAATAACAGGTGCATTATCTTCCCCTTCTCTAAACCCCACCCTCCAGGGGCCTGTATAGAACATTTGCTTTTGTACATTTTTACACTTACTGAAAACAAACACAAACTCTGTATGTTTGAGATGTATATTGAATTAAACACTGTTCCAAGATGAAAAATATTTCAGGCCACTTCAACATCAGGTTGGAGGATTAACCCAGGTGAATGATATAGAGCATATTTTGAATTTGCTAAAGTTCTGCCCAAAGTTGAAGAAAAAAAAATCAAGATTCAGAATTCAAGTTTTTGTTATTCTGTCGAAATAATTACAAGATAAATATTAGAGATTGGTTCCAGTTTTCTATTTTTTTTTATAGCCTAAGAAATTTGGGCTTGAGTGGTAGTTTATTATTTGTCAGGAAAAAAAAATCTCAGTTTGACCCTCAAAGGATTGCAGTCCTTATTACTTGTAAGAATATGAATATTAAAGAATATGGTCGATCTAGGCCTCTCCATCATCTCTTCCTACTCATACCTTTCATGCACTAGGGCTGGGTTAATCTTACATGATGTAGAGATTAATTTGGAAATTTGGTATTGAACTAAATCCTTTGTCAATAATGATTTTTAAATGGACTAATTTGCTCTAAACATTGTGATTAGGATAATCACTGCATTGGAATATATGTACAGTAGAGATAAAGGGTATTTAAGCAGTGACGGCTGATTATTCTATTTTCTTCTATGAATAATGTTTATACCCCAAGAGGACCATATGCTAAAAATGCACTTGAAGTTTTCCTTTATGACTCTTGCAGATTCAGGCTGAACTAGGCATTTTGGTTTGCAATAAATAGAGACATAAATCAGGAAAACAGCCAGTCTAATTTTGATTGTTTAAGAAAATGAATGCCATTGGATCTATTTTTTATAGTTCTCTATTTCCAGTGTCTTCTGATGTGGTTTTCCTGCATAACAAGAAGAAATATCACTGAATTTTATTTGTGGGTAATTTTTTTGGTACTGGTTTTTCATTACATTCTACAGGGTGTCTTGAGGTTTGGGGTTATTTTTATCATTATTTTATAATCATGTTACATACTTACAAATGGAGAACCTTGGGTGAAGTTGAGTGTGGGAGACGCCTGACTTGCCTAATAATGACCACAAGATGTCCTTTGTGCATGGATGTGAGGAAGTGAAGTCATCTTCAGCAGGGTCATTGGAAGGCCTTTTCTTTCCCTAGTAGAGGTGATCATCTCTTTCTTATTGGATCATCTCTATCCATCTACACATGGATATCTGTGTATCCATCAATCGTTTCCTACATCAACGCCCCCCCCCCTCCTCCGCAACTACCACAAATCACAGGCTAGGGCTCTAGGATCTGGAAAGTCAAAAATTCAGACCCACATGGGGACAAATCTGCAGCTTGACCAATGGAGGTGATCATCAGTGACAACTTGGTGAAAGTGGTGGGGAGGGCTGGGATGGGGTTAATGCTATGGGAGGTGGCTGCATTCATCTGAGGGATGAGGTGCAGTTCTCAGTCTTGCTCTTTATTAGCCTCTGTGCTCATTCATATCCCAGCCACCCCACCTCACCAACCTACTCACGAAAAGAGCACACAGATATCTGGAAGAAAAACAGAGATTGCCAAACAAACCTCTCTCACACAGCATGCAGTTTACTTCATCAAAACCTGCAAGGGAGAACATCTCTAGCATCGGTCCACTAGCAAGACTTATATCACCTCTGCAGTAGCCAATTGTCTGGAAGCAAGTTCAGCTCCCACCCACTGGGGCGTTGGTGGGGAGGAGGGTGCGGGGGAGAGGATTGCACAAAGATGTGAACAATAGGAAGCAGGAATCATGGAGCCCCCTTACAGCCTCTTACCACACTACCTTGAAATGATTATTTGCTCATTATATCTCATCTAATTTCAAAAAGATGGGGAGAAGATTATGGTTATACAGTATAATACAGCAAACCACTCACTGACATAGATACATACAGTACATTGAACAGTACAACTGGAAAGTCTTTTGCATCCAGCTGAGCCATATTTAAGATCAAGTGATATTGTGGCATATAGATCACTTCGGAATACTTTTGCCATTCCAGAAAAAGCAATCATGAAATTTGGGGTAATATGCATCCTGTTTTAATATACCAAATGGAATATAAAGTTGAACTCTGAGAATGAATATTGCATTGAATAGTGAGTGGCTCTGTGCCAATGACAATGATTTTTTTTCTTCCAGACCACAGTTCACTTTTCATTTCCTACTCTTCCCAACCACCATGCTCTCCATCCCCTTCCTGACCTCATTACATGAAAGTTTCCTCATGCTGGCCATTTACCGCCTGTGCCAGCCTGTTCTGTATTGGGACAACTGCAATCACCGATAAAACACCATATATCACCAGGGTCTCTCCATCCACAACCACCATTGCCCTGGGCATGGCCATTTTCGCTCTGTGTGCAGCCCACACCTCAGTGAGACCACTCTTTTAGGCTTGGTCAGCCCAAGTGATCCAGCCTTTTCTCACTACTCTTAGCTGGCTCCTCCATTTACCACCTATTTGTCTAGAGTGGTCACTTTCTACTACTTACTTGGGTCAGTTTTCTAGCTCAGTGTCTATGACCAACCTTAGTACTTTGGCCATGCTCAAAGCTGAAATTTTTTGTTTGCATTATTTTAATAGTGTTTGAAAATGAACTTACTGATTCATCTGACATAGCGTTAGAAAATATAGAATTAAGATTTGTACCTTACCTTAAAATGGAACATGGCTAAAGATCCACCGCTATTGCTAATGCCTTATCCAAGGTATTTTTATAGCCCAGATACATTTATGTCATTGCTATGCTGTATGAGATGCGACTCGTGTTCTGTCACTCTGATGCTACTTGGTAGTCTGACTTTAAGGTCATGACCACCTACCTACCTCAAGTGGACTGTTGGTGCTTCCATGTTATCCTTCTCATTTCCTTATCAGTTCACCGTCTCATTTTATAGACAACTCTTTTGCACATTCTTCTCTTTTCTCAAATCTCCAACATCCCATTCCACATTACTCTCTGCTGATTTTGTTTTCTACTTCACCGAGAATAAGAAAACACTAAAACAGATCATCCCACCCACGGGATCCATTTGGGTCACACACACACCCTACCATGTCTCCCAACTTACCTTTTGACTGCACCCAAGTGCTCTGCCTTTCTTCCACTTGTGGATAAACCGTCTGTGCTCTTCCACTTGTCCACTAGTCCCCCACCCCTCTCAGCTACTCAAAAATATTACTCCATGGGACGCCTGGGTGGCTCAGTCGGTTAGGCGTCTGACTTCGGCTCACTCATGTCATGATCTGGCAGTTTGTGAGTTCGAGCCCCGTGTCGGGCTTTGTGTTGACAGTTCGGAGACTGGAGCCTCCTTTGGATTCTGTGTCTCCCTCTCTCTCTGGCCCTCCCCAGCTTGTGCTCTGTCTCTCTCTGTCTCTCAAAAATGAATAAATGTAAAAAAAAATTTAAAAAAATATTACTCCAGCAATTACCATTCTCTCTTGCATCCCCCATTTTTCTCACCCTACTGAATGATTCTCACTCTATACTTAATTATTCCCACTCATGGTCATTATGCAGCTAAGCTGTAGTATCTCCCATCTTTAAAATCCTCCCTTGCTCTCACATCTTCCCACAGCCACTACCTCCTATCTATGCCCTACTCTGTGGCAAAAGTCTTCCAAATATATATCTCTACTCTCTGCCTGCACTTCTGTTTTCTGTTGACCCCTCTCTGGTTAGGCTTTCAACTGCATCACTCCAATCGCTGACAGCCCTTGTCAAACTCTCTGTGACCTCCTCATTTTCTGACCAATGGCCAATTTTAAGTCCTCAACTAATTACACCAAAGCAGCATTGGGCAGAGCTGTTTGCCCCAGCTTCCCTCTTTGGTTGGCTGTATTCTATCTTAGTTCCATCTCACACCACTGCCCCTCCAACTTCCTTTGTGTTTCCTCCTCATTTTCCTTTCCTCTAAATGTTGGAGTAGCTAAATCTGATCTGAGAATTCTTCCTTCTCTATCTGCATTCACTCT
This sequence comes from Panthera onca, assembly GCF_046562875.1. Taxonomy (NCBI): domain Eukaryota; kingdom Metazoa; phylum Chordata; class Mammalia; order Carnivora; family Felidae; genus Panthera; species Panthera onca. The sequence continues at coordinate 62,925,814 of NC_138345.1, forward strand.
CCTGAGATTCCATCCAGTTTCCTGGCTCTAAATACTACCTATATACACCTCTGGCTTGACTTTCCTCCTTGAACTACACATTCATATGTCCAGATGACTTCCTGGCTTCTTGAAATGGATGTCTAAAGGGCATCTCAAACTCAGCATGCCCAGGACAAACATTCTGATTCTCACCATGACCTAATGTGCTTTGGAAAACTCAATAAGTGCCAAGCCCATTATTTGATTTCCTTAGACCCCAAATCTTGCCATCACCTTAACTCCTGTTTCTCTTACATCTCACATCCTGCCCAATAGCAAATTCTATTGAATCTACCTTTAAAACATGTCCAGAATATATCCAGACCTGACTACTTTGCTCCACTTCCCACATTACTGCCCAGGTCCAGGTCATTCTAAAGCCCCCTAGCTGCTCTTTCTTCTTCCTCCCTTGCCTTCCTATGCCACATAGAGTCAGGACTATCCTTTTACAGTGTAAGTTGGATGATGACAGTCTTCTGCCTAAGACCCTCCAAAGGCTTCACTTCATTCGGAACAAAAACCACATCCTTCCAGAGGCTTAAGCCCCTCATTCCTCACATTCTTCCCCTTTCTCATTATGTTCCAAACTCTTCTGAAACACTCTTCCCCCAGTACCCACATGATTTCCTCACTCTCAACAGATCTCAAATGTCACCTTATCATTGACACCTTTCTAGACCAACCTCTATAACACAGCACTTCTCAGCACCCCCACCATCTTTCTTAGCCTCTTCTATTTTTCTTCACAGCATCAATTCCACCTGACACAATATATATTTATGTGCTTATTTTTGTCTCCTTCCATTAGAACATAAGCTCCATGAGAGAAGAAATTTGTTATGTTCAGCAGTGTAACTTCAGTGCCTAGAACAAACACTACCAAGACCATAGCAGACACTCCATGGATATTTGAGGAATAAAGTAATTTAGCAACACGTTACATTTCAGAGACTATTCTTTTCATGAACAATGGCAAAAAAATAAATATCAATCGTTCCAGGCCCTTTGTTGGCAAGAGGAAACATAGTTGTAAATGATGCAGTCTCTGATGTGAAGTTGCCCCGGGTCTGGTTGGAAAGACAGGAAGTAGAAATAAGGTCATAATTCACAATGGAAGGATGTGAAGGAAAATGCCAAATGAGTGACATAGGCAGAATGTGCTTTGGTTCAGGCTGGAAATTAATTTTCTCATTTAGTGAAATTAGACTGTTTCCAGTAGCAGGCACGGAGCTGGGAGCTGGCTTGATATGCAAGGTTTTCTTGATTAAGGGGCCATATGAGCTTGCTCCTAAAAGAAAAGTAGAATTTAAATGAATCGGGACGAGAGAAATAGCATTCCAGTCAGGGAAAGGAAGTGAGTAAAGGCATGATATTAGAAATGTATATGAGATGTTTGGATAAAAATTATGAGGCCATTTTAGTCAGGGGTTTTATATATGGAAGTAAGGGATTATACAGTCAGAAAGATGGGGATCATGAAGACAAGGCTAAAGCTGAGGCTTCACTTCTCATCTGGTAAGTTACTATTTGAGAGGGAAAGAGATTCCTCCTTCATGCTCCCATGCATCCTGCCCTTACCTTAAGCTCTGCACACCCCACGTATCACATTAGAAGTAAGTAGAATCGAGGGTCACATACACATGTAAACCTAAACAGTGTCTGACTCCTCCGCCAGAAAATAACCTTCCCTAGGGTGGGAACCATGTCTGTGCTTTGGTTGCCTTGTTTGTTTCTTTGCTTCTTTTGCATCTCTGCCTGGCATGGTGACAACATTTTAGTAGATGCTCACTATATGTTAGAAGAAAGAAAGAAAGAAAGAAAGAAAGAAAGAAAGAAAGAAAGACAAACATTGTCAGCTGAAAATCCTTTGTCAGCAGAATTTTTTCTAATGTTTATTTATTTATTTTGAGAGAGTGAGAGAAAGCACACATGAGCAGGGGAAGGGCAGAGAGAGGGGGGCGGGGGGAGAGAGAATCCCAAGCTGGCCCCACGCTGTCAGCACAGAGCCTGAAGTGGGGCTCAAACTCACGAACCGTGAGATCATGACCTGAGCCGAAATCAAGAGCCAGACACTTAACCCACTGAGCTCCCCAGGCTTCCCTACAGAATACTTTTTTGATTTAAAATATGGTAACACCCACACAGCTAAACAAAACAAAACTAATATTGAGGTACTTTTCAATTCAGCAACAACAAGACTGGCAGGCTATCTTACCAGATAAGTGTGAGAATTCATTTTCAGCTTAGTCCAAGATGAGTATTTGTAGTACTCATTCCCCTTACATTTGCACGCACCACAGTGAAATTTGCCCCAAAGTCATTGGAAGTTTCTAACTGGAAACAATGGGTGTGCTGGTAATGGCCCAGCTGTTCCACTGCCTGGCGTAGAGCCTTGTCCACAATAGGTGCTCAGTAAGAGTCAGTTGAATGAAATGGCAGGAGAGAGAAGTGAGCCCATGAGTTTGCCTGCCTGTGGCTCAACCTTCCTGACATTTGAACGGGGCCCCTTAGGCAGGGGAGGCCGTGATGATTGAAACAACCCAATTGTCTCCAGGCGGTGAGTATCTCCTTGAGGTTTTCACTGTGATATCTCTAGGGAGGGACTCTCAGAGCCCAGTTAGCACTAATTACCCACCTGGGGGGAGGGGGGTGACTGTGACTTCTGCTTCAGCTCCTCTAGAAGTGGAACAGATGGGATGTAAGCAGAAGAGAAACCGGAAAGGGGAATTTCCCCAGGACCACAAAAGGACACTTTTCAGGTGGATGTGAGGAGTGAGGTACAAAGGTGAGTAGGACAGAAACCCACCTTGTGTGCTTGCAAGCCGGGAGCCAGACCATCCCTTATGCTGTGCTAAGTGGAGCTCAGATGCAGTGTTTGGGGAATCGTCACCTAACTTTCCTGCAGGTGCTCCCTGGTCATCTGAAGGCTTGGAGACACAGGCATCACCTTCTTCCCTTCCACCAATGACCTATTAAAGTTCTCTGCGGAGTGATTCATTGTCAGTTAAGTAACTGCATTCACACCCAAAAATGCTCTCTGGCTCCAGCCAGTAACTCCACAGCCCCAGGAGACACATATTTTCCCTCCTATTCTTAGTCATTTTGTTAGAAGTGGTTTGTCTGACACTACATACGTTATCCCAGTGTCTCTACTGCTGTCCTGGACTTCGGGGCTGTCGAACAGTTTTTCCTCAGATCTTTAGAGTGTTCCTATTAAGCCCTAAATATGCTGCCTAAAGTGCCTACAAAAGTAAGGTAAAAGTGATGGATGTGACCTCCTAAGGGGAAAAAATGCTGCCCTGTGTTTAGTCAAATGTAAAAACTAAATATATAAATGTGTATAAATTTATGTGTATATTTCTGCACATTTATATTAAAATATATTTATTTATATGGTTTTATATAGAAATATGTATATGTGTACATATGTAGCTGTCTTTTAAATTTGACTAAAAATGATATTGCTTAGGTGTGTTTACACAAATCAATTAAACTGGATCAGTTAAAATTTTTAAAAGGAGCAAAACCCACGGTGCCTGGGTGGCTCAGTTGATTGAGCCACTGACTCTTGATTTCGGCTCAGGTCAGGATCCCAGAGTTGTGGGTTGGAGCCCCATGCTGAGCATGGAGCCTGCTTGAGATTCTCTCTCTGTCTCCCTCTGCCTCTCTCCCACACTTGCACTTTTGCACATGCTCTCTCTCTCTAAAAAATAAAAATTAAAAGAAACAAAAACCAGAAAAGAGAGAATACACACTTAAGCAGTATAGATAAATATCTGGCTTTTGCCTTCAATAAGTGTAGTCGCAGGAGAGAGTAGAAGGTAAAAGGAGTGAACTTGTCCTTATCCCAGACAACCTCAGTTCCTGTGGGCCCTCATGGTCTGAGCATCTTACAGTGCTGAATGGCAGTCCAGTGTTTAAAGATTTGTGTTTTTCATACAACATGACCTCCTTATAGGAATCTTACTTCATTTAGTACTCAATCAAAGAAATAGCCATTTGATCCAGTTTTGAAAAAGAGGGTTTGGCTTCCTGAAATACGGTATGTCATTCTCCAAAAGGGAGCCTTTCTAAAGGATTTTCAGGGGTAATCTTGATGGTGCATGAGTGTTGCTTCATACATTGATTTTAGACCATAACCTCCATGGGACTCTACAGTAGTCTCTAAGCACCATGGCATTCCCCATAGAGCCACAAAGATGATTCCTCTTTGTTGGAGACTAAAACTTGAGATATATTTAATGAATGGACCCACTGCTGTTGGAGAAGTAGATGGACACTGTAATAAGTTCTCTAGGGGAATAATGATTCCTTACGATGAAAATGGCTGTCATCTCCACTGAGAACAGAAGAGCAAGAAATGGGTTTACAATATTGCAAAAAGGATATATTTCAGATACAGAAAGGTTTTCCAGATCCTAAGTTGGATTCTTGAGAGAGGTTTTATGTGGAAACCTCTTCTTCTGTGGAAACTGTTCTTTTTAGCTTCATTCTGTCTGGGGTGGTTTATTACAAGCATTTCTCAACGTGTGTTTTAGCGCTGCACAGGGTTTCCTCAAAATAAGGATTCTGTCATCAAACACATTCCAGGTCATTTGAGAGGTGATGACTTAGACATATGAGAGTGCATAGATAAATTGTATAGACTTGTAATGACCCCTTCAGAGCACTAAAATTTTTCTAGCTCACCTTATCCCTCCCTTCAAGAATAACAAATCTTCATAGTTATCCTTTAACACCACCACCCACATTAGGATTCTTTTTGAATGTCTTATTTTATAGAGAGTTTCTAACTATTCAACAGTAAGAGCAAGAAGTCTTCTAAGGAGAGTCGTCTGTTCACCTCATTGATGGATTAAAAGAAGCACAAAAGTTTTAACAAGTCTTCCAGGTAAGTCTTTTTTAAAAAGGCACAAAAGTAAATAGGAAAGCACAGAAATGAAGCATTATGCTGTCTGTGCGGCAATTTACTTTAGCATCAGTGCCAACATTGTGTTGCCCGTGGGTGAGGTTAACTTTACTGTACATTCTAGGGTAGTTAGTTGACATTTAAAACACTCGACTCAGGAGTCTGTTCTCTTGGGGGGGCCTCTCCATTCTCTTCCGATATTGTTGTCAAAATTCATACCAAAGGTGTGCTCTTCCGTGTGAAGGTAATTAGAAAATAATTTTATAATGGTGACATAAGTGGTTGCCAAGACAGGTGGTTGGCTGGGAAGATTGGATAGGAACCATCACCCTTGAATAAAAAAGACTTGCAAGCCCAGCAGCCTTACAGAGCCAGAACCAGATTCTGTCTGGCTCCGCGTCTCCACACTTCACAAAGGCTCTGAGACCAACCTGACTAGGAGGTAGGCTGCTTTACCTTGGAGTGTTCGTACATTGTCCTTAGAGCTTTCCACGCAAGGTTGTTTAGGAGAACCGCAAGACTGAGTGGGGACTCCTCTGAGCTTACAAGAGCAGATGGTAGAAAACTGTTTTTCTACTTGCTTGCTAATGAATGTTTGTACCTCAGATGCATTTTATCCAAGACTTGCTGTCAGTGTTACATCCCATCTGGCTCTAAACACCAGGGACCACCAGTGTTTACAAAAGACCAAGTAACCTTTAAGAAGCCAAACTGGCTTAGGTTAATTTTCAACACCAGGGCTCTGGTATTTGGTATTAAAAAGTGACCCAATGAGAGGAATATTTTTTATGTCAGCCTTCCTGGAATCGCTAGAAAAATCTAATCACTTAAAGTGATCTCAGTCCCTTTGACATTAGTAACTTTGGCCAGTGGACTCTAATCATCTCTATATAGATACTATATATAGACAGACATAGACCCTCATTTTACAAGGTCTTTTTTTGGTAATAATATGATGCCAAATGTTGCTGCAAAACAAGTTTTACTCTTTGTTTTAAGCCAAAGACATTTGTTTCTACCATCTTGAAGGAATTTTCTAAGAAAATATAACTCCCAATTAGTGATCATTGGGTTGTCTTTCCCACATCTTCAAGCCTTGTGTGGATCATATAAAGTTTCCTCTTTCCTGGATATACTTTAAAGACTTAGGCTGATACCAGGATGCCTAGGTGGCTCAGTCAGTTAAGCGTCCAACTTTGGCTCAGGTCATGATCTTATAGTTCATGGGCTCAAGCCCCGCGTTGGGCTGTGTGCTAACAGCTCAGAACCTGGAGCCTGCTTCAGATTCTGTGTCTCCTTCTCTTTCTGCCCCTCCCCTGCTCATGCTCTGTCTCTCTCTGTCTCTCAAAAATGAATAAAAACATTTAAAAAAATGTTTTAAAGATTTAGGCTGATACCATTTGAGGGAAAGGAGTCTCTTTATGAATGCACCTTCCATGTCTTGATGCAGGTGTAAGTGAATGTCTGCTGAGCTCAGAGAAATATAAGTATTTGATGCCATTTTCAAACACAGTGCTTCTTTTTCTCTCCATTGCTACATTTTATTAGTCAATTACAGTTGCCCTTTTAAATAATGAAAGTAGGCCATTTAAATGTATATTTAATTATGGGGGAAGTGAACTATTCTTTAAAGTGAGTTATCTGTGAAAGTAGCTTTTTAAACACCCATGAAGAAGCAAAATAATCTATCACACTTTTATCACCATATGTCTCATGAGTAGCAAATTGGGTCCTGTCCAAATAGATGCAACATATTTTGATTATAGAAGATATTTTGCTTTGCATGAATACAGGATGGATAGCAGGAATCAAATCTACTATTAATAGGAGTTCCTCCAGAAGCTGTTATGCAAGTAAAACTTTCTCTTCCTTTTAGCTGCTAAAATAGAAGCTTACTGGATTTATTGTTACTTTCATATGTCATGAAATAAGCCAGAAATTTCTTGCCATATTGTTTGATAAACTATGATGAACATTTGACTACCTTCAGGAAATGCAGCTCTAAAATATTTGGCTCTTTGCCCAGGGAGGGAAACTTTGTAGGTTATATCTGGTTTCTTCTCTTTATTGATTTCAGATTACAGAGCAATGCCACCATCTTCTAGGTGGCAATCAATAAGAAGCAACAGAAGAATGAGATACTACATCTTATAATTTTATAAATGCACTGATTTTAATCTACCGTCACCTGTCTATCATTGGTGCCTCTTGGGGAAAAAAGTTTGGCCTCAGAAAAGCAAGTTTTGAACAGCTGGGAGAACAGAGTGTATAGGTCTACTTTTGTCTCCCAGCTATTCAGTTTCTTCATTTAAATTGTATCAGTGAATTTTAGAGCTTATGAAAGTCATGAAGTGAGTCACCAGCTTGAGCCGTGTAGAGTGTAGGCTGGCAGTCATGTTGCTGGATTTTCCAGAAACAACCATTTTCTGTCCCAGTTCAGCGTTGTCCTGTTGCTCTCAGTTCAAGTCTGCCTTTAACATACATATACAGCCTGTGCTCACATCAGGGGACATCTAGCCTGAACCTCTCTGCAGCGTGGTGTTGTGGCAGTTGAATCCTGAATCAGGAACACACCAAATACAGAATCATTAATGAGATATGGCAGAAGTGATTCAGCTTCTCAGAATCAGCTTTTAACTTTTTTTTTTTTTTTTTTTTTTTTTTACCTTAAGACTGTCCTAATATTCTCTTGCCCCACATTGCCATCTGGGTCTGTCTGTGTATGTGCCCGTGCCTGGCTGTATCTGCATGTATCTTTGTTTCTTCAGCTGTGACCCATGCTTGGAAAGCCGAGCCCAGAGTAAAGAGAGGAAGGGACAGCCAGGAACTCCCAGGTTACACTCAACCCTGGAGCTGGAATTCATCTGCAGTAATTTATAGCATTGAAAAAAAACTGCTGCTCTTCCATTAGCTGCTTGGGCAGATGCATGGCTGTGCCAATGGCAGCTGAGAGACAATCTGGGTTTCTACTCGGTCACCTTGGAGACTCTTCCAGGAAGATTAAAAGAAGATACAGTTAACCTTTGAACAATGCAAGGGTTAGGGGTGCCTGCCCCCACACACACTCAAAAATCTACGTACAGCTTTCCCTCAGAATTTAACCAGTAACAGACTACTGTTGGCCAGAAGTCTTACTGATAACCTAAACAGTCAATTAACACATATTTTGTATTTTATATGTATTATATACTATATTCTTACAATAAAGTATGCTAGAGAAAAGAAAATGTTATTAAGAAAATCATAGGAGGAAATGCATTTACAGTACTGTATTGTATTTATCGATAGTAAGTTTACATCATCGGTTTACGAAATGAATCCCCTGTCAGTGCCTATGCCAATAATGTCTTATATGATACAAAATACTGTAGGTGTGATCAATATTACTAATACTAGACATCAAATGTGAAAAGAGAATGTGAAAAATTCACATTTTTATGTTTATTTTTATATTTATTTACAGATCTAATGATTCATGAGGCGATAACAAAGAAGCAGCAAAAAGATTGCTTTATGGTTACCTAAAGTAATCCATATGACTGTTTCACAGTAGCCTGGCCTTTACACTAATGAATAAATTGTTATAAAATGTTTATAGCATACGGTGTTATGGTCATAGTCATAATACAGCATTGGAAGCGTTGTTACATCTTTTAAAAAACCACTTACCTGTGATGATAGGCTGAAACACAGTTTCTCCAATCATGAAAGAAAGGCATACTGTACAGCAATGCAATTTTCTGAAAGCCAAGTTATAAAACAGTAAGAAAACTAACACTATTAATTTTACATTAAATATCACTCACCTTCTACCTGTGTAAGGATAGGCTGTCGGCTCTCATGATGCTTGAGAGCAAGTCTTGAACCCGATGTTGTGCTTGATGACTATGTGGGCGATGATGATGATAATGACATAGAAGTGCCTCCTAGTTCTTGTCATACAGCTATTAGATTTTCACAAGAAGACATGCACTCATGACAGATAAGCTTATTAGCTGCGCAGCTAGATGATGGTCTACTATTTATCAAGAGTGGAAGTGGATTGTCATAAAGGTCTTCATCCTTGTTGTCTGCATGTTGAGTGGGCAGAGGAGGAGGAAGAGGAGCGTTGGTCTTGCTGTCTCAGGGTGGCAAAGGGTGGACGTGAAAGAGGTGGAAGAAGAGGCAGGTACACTTGGTGTGACTTTACAGAAATATCTCGTAGTTTCTGTCTGACTTTTGTTGCTTTTTCATTTCTCTAAAAACGTTTCCATATGATACCAATCCTTTCCTCACCTTTTGCCTTCATTTCAAGTGCCGGTATCATAGAAGGGCCCATGTTGTAAAACAAGGTAAAAGTGGTCTTGTATAATTAGAACCCCCTGCTAGATTGTTTAATGTCAATTTGTCTTCTGGCACTGTTTCTTCTGCATCTTCTTCCTTATCATGTGGCACTGGTTTGGAAGCACTCATCTCCATCAAGTCGTCTTCAGTTAATTCTGCTGGTGTGGTGTCTATTAGCTCTCGGATTTCTCCAAGATCCGTATCTTGAAATGCTTTAGTTCCCCTTTTTTTTTTTTTTTTTTTTTTTTTTTTTGCCATATCTGTAATCTCTTTGATGATTTCCTTGGCTGGCTCTGTTGTAAGTCCTGTGAAGTCAGGCACAACATTTGGACACAGTTTTCTCCAGCAGGAATTTATTGTTTCAGATTTTATGGCTTTTGCAACTTTTTTCTATAACAACAATGCCATCTTTGATGATGTAATCTTTCCAGATTTGCGTGATATTCTCTCACTGGGGTTCTCTCCCGTAGTGTTGACAATCCTTGCCAAAGAGTACTCTGTGTAATGAGACTTAAAGGTCCTTATGACCTCCAGATCTAGAGGCTAATTATAGAGATACTGTATTTGAGGGCAAGTACACCATTTGATGCCCTCATTGTTGAACCAGTGGGGTTCTGGGTGGCCAGGGGCACTGTCCAATATCAAAAGAACTTTGAAAGGCAGTCCCGTGCTGTTGAGGTATTTCCTGGCTTCAGGGACAAAGCACCAATGCAACCAGTACAGAAAAAGGGTTCTTCTTGTCCATGTCTTCTTATTGTGTGACCAAAAAACTGGCAGTTGGTGTTTATCTTTTACCTCCAAGACTCAGAAGTTGGCAGCTTTATAGGTAAGGACAGTCCTTATCATAAACCCAATGGTGTTTGCACAAAACAGTAGAATTAGCCTATCCCTTCCTGCCTTAAATCCTAGAGCTTATTTCTTTTTCTTACTAATAAATATCCTCTGTGGCATTTTTTTCCCAGAATAAGGCACTTTTGTCTGTATTAAAAACCTGTTCAGGCACATATCCTTTCTCTTCAGTGATTTTCTCGATTGTGTCTGAGAACTCGTCTGTTGCCACTTGGTCAGCAGAAGGTGCTTCTCCTATTATCTTGATATTTTTTAAACAAACCTCTTTCTAAAATTATCAAACCATCCTTTGCTGGCTTTAAATTCTCCAGCTCTAGGTCCCACACTTTTCTTTTGCTGTAAGTTTGCATATAATGATGTTTTTTCTTGGATCATATTAAAGTAAGCCTTTCTTATAGCAATCCTGCACCTACAGAACAGCTGCATTTTCAGTGTGAGATAAAAAGGTATTTTGCAAAAAGCGCAAGGTTTTTGCACCTGCTGGTGTAGCCGCAGTGATGGCTTCATGAATTTCTTTTTCTGTTTTTACAATGGTCCTTACATTGGATTCTTTCATCTTGAAATGGTAGGCAATTGCAGCTACAGACCTCAGTCTACAGTACATATCAAGCACTTCAACGTTTTCTTGTGATGTCATGACTTTCTCTGCTTCTTGGGAGCACCTCCAGTGTCACTAGTGTCACTTTAAATAGGTTCCATGATGTTTTTCAAAGTCTATGGTATTGCACTAAGCACAATAAAAAATACACAAGAACAATGAGAGATCACTTTTTATTGTGACATGTAGTTTACTGGAGAGCAGATCTGCTCGTGGGGACATTAGTGTCACGTGGTATTTTACGTGGATACTAGCAACACTTGAGTTCATGGCAATAGCAACAGGACCAAGCCTCCATCTTTGAAAGCCTGACTTGCTCTCCCCTCTCCTGCCATGCTTCTTCCACTTGGCCTCTGACACTGTTGACAGTCAAATGGTTTTGTCTGGTTTTCTTCTTGATGGAGCAAGGCCATGGAAGGTGGGGGACAAGAATAGGGAGAAAGGCTCTTTAGATGCTTCTGTGTTTGCAGGAGCTGGTGTTGATGGGGGGAGGGGGTGGGGTGGAATCTTTGAGTCAATAAAGAGCCCACAAGATATACAAATCTTTCTTTTACTAATACTGGCCTCCTCTTAATGCCCAGTTCAAACTTGTATTGTTCAAGGATCAACTATATTTAGCCCTATGTGGCTTATGAGGAGATGCTTCTGTAACCTCCCAAGCCAGAAAAGGAAAATCCAGACCAGCAAAATCTGCCACAGGGAGTATATTAAGACCTCACCTCCTATTTCCACAAGTTTGTTATGAGACAGTACAGGTCAAATTTCAACACCTTTATTTTTAACTGATCATCCATTTAAAGCACGAAAAGTCATTTTCCTGACATGACACAGTTGATTGTGGATAGAATAATGTATGCTGTTAGTAGCTGTATTATTAGGTACTTTAATTCTGAGCTCTATTCCCTTTACTTATGTAATTAAAGAACAAGTCAGTTTCCACTGAATTTTTTCCCAAAAATTGAATTAGTCTCTGTAGTTTTTTTTAAAGTTTCATTTACTTTGGCGGGGGGGGGGGGTGGGGGGGGTGGGGAAGGGCAGAGAGAGGGAGACAAAGGATCCAAAGTGGGCTCCACACTGATAGCAGAGAGCCTGATGTGGGGTTCAAACTCACAAACCACGAGATCATGACCTGAGCTAAAACCAAGAGTCAGACACTTAACTGACTGAGCCACCCAGGCCCCCTCACATTCCCTTTCTAGTGCCTTAGTCTTTCTCAGTTTCACCTAAACCTATTAGGCTGAAATAAACTATACATTGTTAAGCAGATTTTGTCATATCTGTGATCCCCAAGATCCAAAATTGGGCTGTCTTCACAGTTCTTCTTGCGCTAGGAAATTTAGCCATGTCCTAGTGAAAAATTTTTTTTCCTAACTTCCCATTTTCTGCTTGGCATGCTTGCTTATATTTTAAAGAATTATCTCCTCAAATATTTTAAATCTATCTGAACTAACTGGGGAGAAGAAAGAAAAGATAGTAGTATGGATAATTAAGATTTAAGGATAAAGAATCATTTGTTAATACTGTTTTCAAAATTAACTTCATGGAAATAAGATAGTTTTCCCTGGTTCTAGGTGGGATGTTTTTTAAATAAAGAGAACCATGGGCCTGCTTCCTGCCTTTTCAGATCAGCATTCCCCACTAGAAGGAGGAAGTGGTGACCTTCAACCTGCAAGCTCCCCCCATGGAATGTCCATTTTGTCTTCTGGCCCCGCAGTGGCCTCACATCACAGGCGACATCATTCAGATAACACCAACTTTCAAAGCCAGAGCAACCTTTGGACCCAGCTCCACTGAGCTCTGAGCACTAAGCCTCACTTGTTTCGTTTTAGAGCCGAGGCACCTGAGTATGGAAAGGCTAATGTACCTCAAGGTAACTAACTGGCAGGGCCATGACTTGAGTCTGGACATAGACTCTTGATCTGACGCTTCACTTTCTGCGCATGTGGGACACTTCAGTAGCTCCCCATTGCCTCTAGGTAAAGGTCAACTCCACAGCAGAGCACAGAAGACACTCAGGATCTGTCTTCTGCCCACACATCTAGTCTGATTTCCTGCCGTTCTTCCCTTGAATTTTATTTTCTAGAAGTATTGGAGTGGCTCTTAAATACACTGGGTGGCACTTGACACCTACTTGCCTTGTATATTGTGTACCTTCTGCCTGGAATGCACCAGCCTTGAACCCTCTCCTGGTGTTTTCTGCATAAGCATTTATTCATTTTTCAAACCCAAATCATCACCTCCACCAGGATGCCCTCTCTCTCCTCTCCCCTTCTACTCAGTTTTCTGTCTTGCCCAGTACATTTATTCATCCACTGATTTATTCAACAAATATTTTTAAGCACCCATTAAGTGCCAGGCACTGAGCTAAGCACAGGTCGTGCACCAGTGAACACAGCCGACCAGCTCCCTGCCCTCATGGCTCACAGTCTGCTGGGGAAGACAGACATTAAAGACAGTAAACACGGAGATAAATGTGTAATTACAGCTGGGATTATGGTCATGAAGGAAATAAAGATGCACTTGAGGGGCGCCTGGGTGGCGCAGTCGGTTAAGCGTCCGACTTCAGCCAGGTCACGATCTCGCGGTCCGTGAGTTCGAGCCCCGCGTCAGGCTCTGTGCTGACTGCTCAGAGCCTGGAGCCCATTTCAGATTCTGTGTCTCCCTCTCTCTCTGACCCTCCCCCATTCATGCTCTGTCTCTCTCTGTCCCAAAAAAATAAATAAAAAAAACGTTGAAAAAAAAAAAAATTAAAAAAAAAAAAAAAAAAAAAAAGATGCACTTGAGGCCTGAAGAGCCCAGTGGGGGAACAACGAATACATGGGGTTGTGGGTTTTCAGTGTGCAAGTCAGTCTTTCAGAGGAGGCTAGGGACTCTTCCACTCTCCCCTCTCATCTCCCTGTGCCCAGGAGTCCAGAGCTCTGCAGGGGGTGGGGAGTGTGGTGGGAAGGTGGTCCTTCCCCCCTGCAGGGCTGGGAGAAGAGTGGGGGGGGTAAGACTTGGTGTCTGCCATCTCCTGACACCTGCTTCCTCCCAACCTCGGTGCTCCCGAAGCCCTGGGAATTCTGTGAGTAAGGGACACAAGCATGCCCACCACAGTGAGGAGGGCAGCCTTTGCTCAGGCAAGAAGGTGTGATACTGGGGGTGTGGAAGTGATGCCTCCCTCAAGTCCCCAATGGGGACTGTTCTCTGATAACCTTGAAGAGGGCCAGGGAGGTGGCTCATTGCATGTAACACTATCCAAGGACATGGATGATGGAGTTGGAGTTCTGTTTATACCTACATACCTCTTAGTTCTTAGGATTAATTAATAAGATGTACGCCATTGCCTTTGCAGATCCATTTGGAAAGGCACATGGACACTTTTGTAAAAACTATTTTAGCTTTTGAAAAGAATCAAAAGAAGTAAACTATCTGTAAAAAATAAAAGTGCATTTGTAAATAAGAAAACATCAGCCCCGTACTCAATAAAACGCTGAGTTTCTGAGGAACACTGGACAAGACACTCATTCTCTGGGATTTGTTTTCAAATTTGTCCAGACATATTTGTTCTTCTTATTACAGCCTTCTTACAAAGGTGGGGTTCTTTTTTTCAATTAAGTGCTTCAAATTCTTAAACTTAAAGGTGAACTCAAACCATAAATCACAAAGAAGCTTGCAGATTTTAAATAAAATGATTTGCCTTTTCTTTACTTTTTTTTCAAATTCAGTGGGTCATAGAAATATAACATCTTATTGCACTCATTTAAGATGAAAGCTGTTATAGTAGTTTTTAACTTTTTTCTTATCTCTTCTTTTTGTTTTAAATCTAAAGGGTATAACTCCCTTGGGTAAAAAATGACATCATTAATCACAGAACTATTAATTATTTAGAAGAAACTGTCCAAATTAAAGCTGTTCATATGGAATCACTCTCAGAAACTTTATTACTCCATACATTGTAGTCAGTAAAGCATAGTTTTTAAATAAAATGCAGATGACAAATAGCCCAAGATGTTTAAAATCTTTTACTTTGTATATTCTAAGTATTTGTAGTTTGTATTAGGGAGTTGTATTTATACTTTTTGAACTTTTGTTTATTCTTTCATAATAATTAATAGTAAGAGGTGATTTAAAATGTTCATAGGAAATATTTGAAATTGTAATATGGAAAGTTGTATTTGGCTTTCTTGTTAAACATTTTTTAAAAGAAAAAACAAGACCACCCAATACATTAAAGTGTATTTTAAACAGACCTCCCTTTAAATGCATCTTATTATATACACACAAGGAAAAGCAAACTACCTTTTGCAGTGTTCATTATACCATATTAGTAATAAACAATTTCTTTCTGTTACTTCTAAATGACAGAAAGGACTTCACAAATTAATAAAGACAATATCATAGAAAGGTGCTTTCTTGGTTTAATGAATAATTATAATGATTTTTGATTCCAAAAAAGTGTCATGGAAGAAATACTTACTGGCTTCATTTGAGAAGTGCTAAGAAAATCTTCAACGCAAATAGTCTCCCTCATTGGCACCAAATTTTACTGCTGGCATTTAATTTCCTTTATGCTAAGGCTTGCCTCTCCTAGTGGGCTTTGTTTTTTGTTGTTAATGTTTTCTAAATGTGTTCTATTTCAGAGAGGACAATAATTAAATTCTCCATGATGCCTTAGCGAGCTTGATTTTATCAAACTGCTTTGCTCTCTGGAAACCAGTTGCCTGGGGGGACAGAGATTCTGAAAGGGACCAGAACCAAGAAGTAGGGTTGCTGTAGGGCAGGCGCAGAACAAGGAGTGATGGTCACCGATCATGTTGTGCAATTATCCGATGTTTCTGGGTGGCAAACGTGTGACGTGCCAGAGGTTTTAGCCCGAGGGCTTTCTCTGACGAATTCAGCACACTGATCAAAAGGTTTACATTGTCTAATGTATTCATGCCTTCAATGAGAACTTAAGAATGAAAGAGATGGTTAAATGCAGACTGGAGTGAAATTTTTTAAAAATTAATTTGTCCTTCACTGTTGTGTGTTTCAGAGACTGGAGTACAAGGAAGTTTTAGTGGGCTTGTTGTTCCTGGTTTTCCCGTTCATTCCAGCCAGCAATCTCTTCTTCAGGGTGGGTTTTGTGGTGGCAGAGAGAGTCCTTTACATGCCTAGGTAATTATTGCTCGTGATTTCCTCTTTGCGAGACCTGCCCTCTGTCTCCAACACGGATAGTTCCAGAGGGACGGTCCTTTGCGCATGTAACAATTAGGTCCTTGTGGAGCGGAGGTGTTTATTAGCTCAGCTTTAACAACAGCCACAGAGAAGTTTGGGGGAGATCAAGTTCGCACATGTGCACTCTAGTTTACAATGGCTTACCTCCAGTTGGAAGCTGGCTGGGTAATATGAAGTATTGAGTATATTCAGGATTTTAGCAGCACTTACCACAAATACCTATGTTTCATTAAATGTAATTGTAGTAATTTTCTAGAAATATTTGATTTGCATAAAGTTATTAACTATGTTAATTAGCATGATTATAATCAATTTCTTCTCTTTTCTTCCTTCTTTCCCTCTTTTTTTTTCTTTCAACTTTAGGAAATAATTTTTTTTAATTTTTAGTTCCAATATAGTTAACATATAATGTTATATTAGTTTCGGGTGTACAATATAGTGATTCAAGAATTCCATACATCACCTGGGGCTCATCATGACAAACCCTCCTTAATCCCCTTCACCTATTCTACCCATCCCCCCACCCACTCCCCTCTGGTAACTATCAGTTTGTTCTCTACAGTTAAGAGTCTGTTTTTTGTCTGTCTCTGTCTTTTTTTCATTTGCTCATTTTTTTCCCTTAAATTTCACAAATGGGTGAAATCATATAGTATTTGTCTTTCTCTGACTGACTTATTTTGCTTAGCATAATACTCTCTAGCTCCACCCATGTTATTGCAAATGTCAAGATTTCATTCTTTTTTGGGGCGCCTGGGTGGCTCAGTCAGTTAAGCGTCAGGCTTCAGCTCAGGTCACAATCTCACGGTCCGTGAGTTCGAGCCCCGCGTCGGGCTCTGGGCTGATGGCTCAGAGCCTGGAGCCTGCTTCCGATTCTGTGTCTCCCTCTCTCTCTGCCCCTCCCCCATTCATGCTCTGTCTCTCTCTGTCTCAAAAAAATAAAATAAACGTTAAAAAAAATTTAAAAAAAAAGATTTCATTCTTTTTTATGGCTGAATAATATTCCATTGTATATATATACTACACTTTATCCATTTATCTGTCAATGGGCACTTGGGCTGCTTCCTTCATTTGGCTATAATAAATAATGCATGTATCCCTTTGAATTAGTGTTTCAGTATTTTGTGGATAAATACCCAGTAGTGTGATTACTAGATATGGGTAATTACGTGAGGAAACTCCATACTGTTTTTCACAGTGGCTATACAGGTTTGCATTCCCACCAACAGTGCAAGAGCGTTCCTTTTTCTCCACATCTTCACTAACTCTTGTTTCACGTATTTTTTTATTTTAGCCATTCTGACAGGTGTGAGGTGATATCTCATTGTAAAATTTTGCTTTGGATTTCCCTGATGATGAGAGACGTTGAACATATTTTCATGTGTCTGTTGGCCAGCTGGATGTCTTCTTCAGAGAAATGTCTATTCATGCCCATTTTTTAATTGGATTATTTGTTTTGGAGGTGATGAGTTCTTTACAGATTTTGGATACTAACCCTTTATCGGATATGTCGTTTGCAAATATCTTCTCCATTCCATAGGTTGCCTTTTAGTTTTGTTGATTGTTTCCTTGGCTGTTCAGAAGCTTTTTATTTTGATATAGTCCCAATAGTTGATTTTCGCTTTTATTTCCCTTGCCTCAGGAGACATATCAAGAAGGAAGTTGCTATGGCCAATGTCAGAGACCTTACTGCCTGTGCTCCCTTCTAGGATTTTTATGGTTTCAAGTCTCACACTTAGGTCTTTAATCCATTTTGACTCTACTTTTGTGTATGGTGTAAGACAGTGATCTGGTTTCATTGTTTTGCATGTAGCTCTCCAGTTTTCCCAACACCATTTGTTGAAGACACTTTTTCCTATTATATATTCTTTCCTCATTTCTGGCTTTTCTATTCTGTCCTGTTGATCTATGTGTTTATTTTTGTACCAGTACCATCCTGTTTTGATTGCTGCAACTTTGTAATACAACTTGAAGTCTGGAATTGTGATGCCTCCAGCTTTGCTTTTCTTTTTCAAAATAGCTTTGGCTATTTGGGGGCTATTTTTTTTTTAATTTAAAAATGGGAAATATGCTAAGATAATGGTATGCCAAAAAATGGAAACTATGTGATAGTATATTTAATTAGCATAACCATTTCACTACGCATATCAAATATGCATATCGCTACACATATATCAAATCATATTGTCTGCCTTTAAAGGTATACAATTTTATTTAAAAATATATAGGGGCTCCTGGGTGAATCAACTGGTTAAGTGTCGGACTTCGGCTTGGGTCATGATCTCACGGTTTGTGAGTTCAAGCCTCGCATCGGGGTCTGTGTTGATAGCTCAGAGCCTGGAGCTTCCTTCAGATTCTGTGTCTCCCTCTCTCTCTGCTCCTCCCTCACTCATGCTGTCTCTATCTCTCATAAATAAATAAACTTAAAATTTTTTTTAATTAATTAAATAAAATAAAAATATATAAATAAATGAAAATTTTGAAAATTCTTTAATAATTAAAATAAATAAATACAAAAGTGAGAACAATCTCAAGAAATCTGTCTTTGAGAAAAAAATTGGTTTATAAAGTATAAAGAGCATTTAGATGTATAAGATTACATTATGCCCCTTAGCTCTGAATATTTGAACTATGTATGCTAAGTCTTATCTGTTCTCTTGACTTATTCAAATGTAAGCATTCCGAGACAATGTTTCTTTTTGGATTCCTGGAAATGACCCTGAATCAAGGAAGAGAGTGTTCTGCCAATTATCAGCCCCATGTCCAGGAGAAAGACACTAAGTTTCTTGGGCCAGGTTTTCTCATTTTTTAGAATCACGGCATTTGATTAAACAATCTCTGAAATTATATCAATTTTTTAAATGTTTATTTATTTTTGAGAGACAGAGAGAGACACACACAGAATCCAAAGCAGTCTCCAGGCTCTGAGCTGTCAGCACAGAGCCCAACGCAGGGCTTAAACCCACGAACCGCGAGATCATGACCTAAACTGAAGTCAGATGCTCAACTGACTGAGCCACCCAGGCGCCTCTGAAATTATAATGAAATTATATCATTAAAAATGATGTATAAGAATGCCTATTTTCTGAAAGTCAGTCATTATAAATCAAAACATTATAAGGAAATTATTATTTTTTATGATTTTGAGTTAGCAATAAAAATAATCAAAATTATAAATTTTGATTAGAAACAGATTTCACAATTGTGGATCCCCTTAGAACTAAGTGCTAAATAGCTTTCTTGAGACATTTCAAGGTCTTATTTTCAATTGATGAAGGGAGCTCATTATGTGCCTTATAAGGAAGGCTTCAGCACAATCTGAGAAGCAGTTTATTACTCAAAGATACTATTCGATAAGTTTAAAAATAGGTCAATAATTCTAGATATTCTGTATGTGTCCTCTGTCCCTCCATCCTAACTTCAAAAGTACCCAAATATCACCTTCCTCCTAACTGTACTTTGAAATCTGTATAAAGGGAATGGGGATGGTCATTTAGTATTAGCTACCTGCTTTAGCACTATATAGTTTAGGGTCAGAATTTCATCAGCCAAATAAATGGGAATAATCTTTTATTCTGATAACAAGTGTCAGTTTTATGACTATCCTTTTTGAATAGGAAGGCATGTTTATGGCTTACATTGATCTATTACAAATTTTTTGACCTCTTATTTTTATCCAGAAAGAGACATATAATTTGATGGCTCCTTTTTTCATGTTTCAGTCATATTTCAAATGACTAAAATGTCTTCCAGTTGAAGAAGCTGAAATAATGAGAGATGTCTAAATAAGTAATAGATCTGGTTATTCATTCACAAGCCAGAATAAGATAATGTGTTTACTTTAGTACAAAAGTATAAATCCCAAACTAATAAAAACTTGAATGGGTTGAGATGGAGGAAAAGTAGACAGCATTAGCAAAGGCAGAAATAATATATGGTATAGAACTTATTAGAATAATTGAGAATACAGATGGAGAAATTGGATAAATAACTGGGGAATGAGGAAAAACTAAAAATGGCTATAAACTTAAAAAGAGATGTTCTTTAGTAGTGTATGGGTGGCTCAGTCAGTTGAGCATCTGACTTCGGCTCAGGTCATGATCTCACGGCTCATGGGTTCTAGCTCTGATTTCACGGCTTGTGGGTTTGAGCCCCCCGTTGGGCTCTGTGCTGACAGCTCAGAGCCTGGAGCCTGCTTCAGATGCTGTGTCTCCCTCTTTATGCCCCTCCCCTACTTGTACTCTGTGTCTCTCTCTCTCTCACGAAAATAAACATTAAAAAAAATTTTTTTAAAGATATGTTCTTTATACTGAACAATCCGTGAATATATAGATGCTTGAGACAGGAATTTGAAGAGTGACCTTCCGTTATTTTCTATTGTGAGTAAAAATTTCCAGTCATATCTATCAATGCAAAATGAAAAACTTTAACCAAATAGGAACGAAGTTCCATATTTATTTATTGAGATACAGTGTGAAGAATGGTACATACGATATGTGGGATCCATCCTGATTCACTAGCTGCACATGTGAATCTTCGATGCTTCAGAGTCTCTGGAAAAGAGAGATACTTAATTGGGATTGAATGTGGTTCCTGCCAATGTCACATCAACAGGAAAGGCGTTTTATGTGATCAGAAAGTTAGTTTAGCAAATGTAATCAAAAGAACACTGAACTAGCTGGAAACCTTGGAAAATCATTGAATTTTGCCACATTACCACTTTCTGATCTGTGATATGAGAGGGTTGACCTTTTTCGTTAACTTCCAAATCCTGGTTGAATTGTAGATTGCCATTACGGATTACAATTCCAAGGACCCAAGCCACAGATAAATCTGTACCCACTCCCCTGTTTTTTGGCATGGATCTTCACCTGATTGTTGAGAACGAACAGACAGCTGAGAAAAATCAGTTGGGGCTATGCCATGTGGAGCAGAAGAGCTGACGAGAGCTCCTTTCCCACTCACAGTCACTTCAGACTTTAAGATGTCAAGAGCTAGAGTGAGGCAGGAGAACCAAGTGGAACTCCCACAAGCATTTCCCGCAGAATGAGATCTCCCTGGGTGCAGAAAACCTGGGACAGGCCTAGAGAGCAAGACAGACTCCCCTGCTGTGTAGAGAGCTGATATCCAGGCTCTGGAGCAGAGAGCCCTCCTACAGTTTGAAAAGTGGGCTATTTGAACTTAGAGCACAAGGATAATTCTGGAATTTCATGAGAGCTCACACCCAAAGTTTGCAAGAAGAAACTTGATCCTACTCTCGAGACCTTTGCAACTAGTGATGAACCAAATCAAAGTAAAGCTACAAGAAAACCTAGATTCAGACACAACAGAGCAGACTGACCTAGCTTCTCAGTTAGCAGCCTGCTACCGGAAGGACTGTGTAAATATTATTGACCTCCATTGCTGCTATCCTATTACACAAAATGTCTAAATAAAACGAAAAATTATAGGACACACAAAGAAGCAAGAAATGCAGTCTGTGGCCAAAAGAGAAAAAAAATCAGTAGAAGCAGAAAAAGAGGTGACGCAATGGAGAAAATAAATATGTGAGCCACAGAGTGAACAAACTTAGTGGCTCTACCATTTGACATTCCTAACTAACAGTGCACAGAGGTTCCAATTTATCCCCATCCTCACCAACATCTTTTTCTGTTTTTTAATAGTAGCCATCCTAATGGGTATGGGATGGTAGAAGCCTTTTTTTATAACAGTTTTATTGAGATATAATCCACACGCCATACAATTCACCCATTTAAAGTATGCAAAGCAGTGATTTGCAGTTTATTCACAGAATTATGCATCACCACTAACTCCAGAACATCTTTATCACCCCTAAAAGAAATCCCACACCCATTAGCAGTCATTCCCTATTTACCTCAACCACCTCCAGCCCTAGGGAGCCACTAATCTACTTTCTGTCTCTATAGGTTTGCCTATTCTGGACATTTCAAATAAATGGAATCATATAAAATGTGGTCTCTCGTAACTAGCATCTTTTGTTTAGCATAATGTTTCCAAGGTTATTTCATGTTGCATATAACAATACTTTATTCCCTTGTATTGTTGAATAATATTCCATTGTATTAATATATATCACATTTATTTTATCCATCCATCAGTGGGTTCTTTTCACTTTGGAGCTAGTATAAATACCTCCACTATGAACATTCATGTGCAAATTCTTGTTTGCACACGTCTTCATTTCTCTTGGATTTTTACTCCACAGTAGAATTTCTGGATCATATGGCAACTGTGTTTATTTAACCTTTTGAGGAACCTAACTGGAACAATTTTGGTCTGCTGCACTTTCTAGTGCCCTAGTGTTCTTGAAAAATTAATACACTTCAAGTAGACTATATTGCTGACAATCATCTTCCTTCTACTTATAAAACATAAACACTTCACTAATTCTCTACCTTAGAAGATAAATGTCCAACAATAAAGTTATGACAGTATTATGATGGTTAATTTTATGTGTCAGCTTGACTGGCTGAGGGATATCTGGTTAAACATTGTTTCTGGATGTGTCTGTGAGGGTCTTTTCTGAAGAAGTTACCATCTGAATTTGCAGACTACGTAAAGCATGTTATCAGCCCCAATGTGGTGGGCATCATCTAATCAATCGAGGGCCTGAATGAAACAAAAAAAGTGGAGGAAGACCAAATTCTCACTCTGCCTGACTGTTGAGGTGAGACTTAAGTCTTCTCCTCCTGCATGCGGACTGAGGCTTATACCATCAGCTCCCCTGATTCTCAAACCTTCAGGTTGGGCCTGGAGCTACAACATCAGCTTTCCTGGGTTTCCAGCTTGCAAGTGGCAGACCATTGGGACTACTCAGCCTCCATAATCCTGTGAGCCAATTCCTTATACAAATTTTCTCTCTTGGGACACCTGGGTGGCTCAGTCGGTTAAGTGGCCGACTTCGGCTCAGGCCATGATCTCACTGTGAGTTCAAGCCCTGCGTTGGGCTCTGTGCTGACAGCTCAGAGCCTGGAGCCTGCTAGGATTCTGTGTCTCCCCTTCCCTCGGCCCCTCCCCTGTTCTCACTCTGTCTCTGTCTCTCTGTCAAAAATAAATAAACATTAAAAAAAATTTTTTAAGTTTTTTCTCTTTCTCTTTCCGTATATGTATATTCATATCTATATCTATATGTCTATGTATGTATGTATCTATCTATCCTATTGGTTCTGTTTCTTTGAAGAACCCTGATACAGGTACTTATATTGTACATTATTATCATCATTTACTGAGCATTATCTATGCTCTAAAGGTTGTCATTAGCGCAACAACCAAACTAGGTAATTACCGTTATCATCTCCACTTGCTCGATGAGGAAATTGAGATCCAGAACAGTGATGTCCATGGGGCGCCTGGGTGGCTCAGTCGGTTAAGCTGCCGACTTCGGCTCAGGTCATGATCTTGTGGTCCGTGAGTTCAAGCCCTGCGTCGGGCTTTGTGCTGACAGCTCAGAGCCTGGAGCCTGTTTCAGATTCTGTGTCTCCCTCTCTCTGACCCTCCCCTATTCATGCTCTGTCTCTCCCTGTCTCAAAAATAAATAAACGTTAAAAAAAAAATTTAGAACAGTGATGTCCAATAGAGAGAAAATGTGAGCCACACTCATAAATTACATGGGTAATTTTAAATTTTCTAGTAGTCATATTTTTAAAAAAACATGAAATTAAGTTTATTTTTTTAATGTTTATTTATTTTTTTTATTTAGAGAGAGAAAGAAAGCACGCACAAGCAGGGGAGGGGTGCAAAGAGAGAGAATCCCAAGCAGGCTCCACACTGTCAGCACAGAGCCCAAAGGGGGGCTCAATCCCACAAGCTGTGAGATCACCTGAGCTGAAATCAAGAGTCACCCAGGTGCCCCAAATTAATATATATTTTATTTAACACAATGTAATGAAAATATCATCATTTCAATGTGGAATCAATATTTTTAAAAAAGCTAGTAATGAGATATTTCATATTATTTTTTTCATACCATATCTTTCAAATGCAATATTGTATTTTTTACTTATGGGATGCCTCAATTGAAACCCACAGTTCAAGCACTCAGTAGACACAGGTGGCTAGTGTATTAGAACAGATCTAAAGACTTAAATAATTTGTCTTTCTCAAACAAAAGCCTGAACTCTTGTTCATAAGTAGGCTACATTGCTTCTCATGCCTAGAGATGTCACATAATTTTTAGAGCTGATAGAAAATCAATGACATGAGAGGATATATCTCATATTAAAAAGTAAATTAGAAGCTAGAAGTTTCTCAGAAGGTAAGATGAATGACCTTCCTCTCCAGGTTGCTTTGTGAATATGCTAAGGATAAGTTCAGGGAAAAAAAAATGTATAGTTGTATCTATCTATATTGAATATAAAGAAGCTCTTCAGACCCAGCCTATAGGACAGGAAGCTAGGAAACTGATAGATAGGTGGTTTGAACATGTTTGAATATGAAAAGCTCTAGATTGCAGTTATACACAGTCTTCTGGAAATGTTCCCAATCATCAGATCTTTGGATAAAGAAATCCATAAGGCTCTACTTTGTCTTTGCTCACAAAAGCCAGCAGTTTCCAGGTCAAGTCTGACACAAGGACTCTCTATTGCACAGAAGTCACGGACCAGGA
Organism: Panthera onca; assembly: GCF_046562875.1. Classification (NCBI taxonomy): domain Eukaryota; kingdom Metazoa; phylum Chordata; class Mammalia; order Carnivora; family Felidae; genus Panthera; species Panthera onca. The sequence continues at coordinate 62,950,336 of NC_138345.1, forward strand.
TCCTTGAATGAGGCAGGCACGAACACCTGCCTGGCATTGTAGGGCTTCACTCTAATGATTTCAGACCGATATCCATGAGGCCAAAATAAGAGCCTATCATCCAACAGTCTGTCAAGTGCTTGTAAATGTAGGAACTCAACAGATCAGGAACTTACTAGACCAGAATCTAGTAAGTTAGGGATAGTTTTAGTCTAGATCTTATTGAAATTTAAGTAAATTTAAAGTAAATTTCAGTAAATCTGAAACCTGCTTTAAAATTTTTCATGTCGCTTTGCCCAGCTTTTTAAAAAGTCCTAAGTCATGGAGTATAAGGTCAGTCTTTCAAAAGAAGCCTGGAAGTTTGTAGATAATTTGAAGCATGGTTTTGATGATTAGGAAGCAGAAGCAGGAGGAGGAGGGGGAGGAGGAAGAAAGGGGGAAAAAAGAAGAGAAAAAAGAAGAAACATTTTGACAATTCTTCCAAATATTTTTTCATCCTATGAAATGGTTATGTATTAGAGCAAAAACTTTGACAAAGCCTGAGATTAAAATACTGAGGATTAAGGGAGCTAAAATTGCATTCTTTGAACAGTGTCTTCAGGTTACAAATATCATTCGCTTTTACACTAAGATGTTTTAAAATTAGAGAACATATAAATCCTCACATTAAGATGGGCATCTGTAATGCACAGAGTTTAGTAAATGGGATCAATATGTGATAATCAATTTTTTTAGAAATGGAAATATGATACTTATTTGGAATGTAACCTAAAAGACCTCCTTTTATACTTTCTGCATATCAAAAACAACACACCTATTTATAATTGTACATTAAATCAGTATCTCTGTTTTTTTCCCTTTCTTTCTTCCTTCCTTTTTTTTTTTTTTTTTTTTTTTCTTTTTATCAGCAAGCTTGGTACATTAAGTTCTTCATAAAATCATGAAGGTTTTGGAGCCAGTATTAGGCCAACTGGTTCAATGCAAGAAAAATAATCAAGATAAGCATGCCCTTGCAGGTCCTGCTGTACCAGCACTCTCAGAACTGTAGCCTTCAGTTAAGAAACTTAATTAAGAAACTTCTATGCCCCAGTGAATCCTCATACTAAATTGTATTACTACTTCTTATACAAACTATGGAGATTTAGAGGAAAAAACTGTTTCCCCAGAGCAGAGTTACTATGTGAATAATTAATATTTATTACACTGTATCTTATTTGTTTTCTTGTTTTTATTCCTTGCATGAGTTTCCTAGGGCTGGCACAATAAATTACCACGAATTGGGTGGCTTAAAACAACAGAAATTTATTCTCTCATAGTTCTGGAGGTTTGAATTCCAAAATCAAGTTGTTGGCAAGGCCTTGCTCCCTCCAAGTCTCTAGGAGAGAAGCCTTCCTTGCGTCTTCTAGCTTCTGGTGGCCCCGAATGTGTGGCTGCATAGCAGTCTGCCTCTGTCTGCATGTGACCTTCCCTTCTCTTTACATCTCTACTCTGGGTGTCTCTTAGAAGGATACTTGGCACTGGATTTAGGACCCACCTAGATAATCTAGCATGATCTCTTCTCAAGACCCTTAAATTTATTACATGTGCAGACCCTTTTTCCAAATAAGGTTACACTCACGGGATACATAGTTTATCTTTGGGGGGAGTCACTATTCATCCCCCCAGCAAATCTCAAGTTTCTTGAGACAGAAAATCACATATTCACCGGTACCTGGCAAATGACTTACCACTTAAGTTCTAAATAAATATTTGAGAAAGAATGAGTGAATGAAAAAAATGGATATGCAGTGGTATTTTTAAATTATAAGAACCTCGGTTCTGTTTGTGAGGGAGGAAATTTTCTTTTTTCTCCACCCGTTTAGGCTCATTGGCTGGAGCCCCATAAATTATATTGACACAAGACAGATTCACAAGAGAAAAACAAAAAAGCTTATCAATATGTGCGTGGTGCCTACATGAGAGAGCACTCAACAATGAGTAATTCAGAATTTAAGGTTATATAGCATCTTAGCAAAGGACAGTAACTTCGTAGAGCAGTGATGAGACAAAGGAAACAGACTCTGAGCTTCTAGGGGAAGCAAGCTGCAGGAAGGCAAATATATAGGGAAACTAATGGGACATAGGGGCTCGTTAGTAAGGGTTTGTCTCGGAGGTTCCTCTGGTGCCACATCCAGGCAGATAAGGATCTAGATAAGGATTGTCTCTAGTGATTAACTTCTGTCCCTCCTGGTTGGGGGTGGGGGAGCACCTTTATAAATTTATGTCCTGCATTTAAGCAAATAGGGGAGGGCTGGGAACATTTCCTGCATCTGCTTCTTCTCAATTGCCTTCAGCTCAAAATAATCCTTATGCCAAACTGGGATATTTTGGGGTGGCAGATTCTGCTACCCTTCATGTTGTTAACAAAACTATAAAAATTTGCAGAACATGTTAGTCACACTTTCCTCTGATGAGTAATTTTTTCCTCGGTGGGTCTGATGGTGGATCTCCACAAGCCTTTCCTTTCATACCGTGCTACTTCCTAAAGAGCGACAAACCCTCGGAATACAGTAGCCCAGGCCCAGATACGAGGTGCCACTGTGAACCCGTTTGCCCAGAGGTTGAATTTCTTTTTGGCTGCTGACTGCTTTGAAAACAGTTCTGGAAAAGCCACTTCAAACAACTCTTCTGTTTTAGAATTCAGGCTACACTACCCACACCAGATCAGTTGCTTTGGTTTTTCAAAAAGTTATTTTTCAAAATGCAAAGATAAGTTTACCTATAGCTTTGAAATTTTTTTAACTACAGCACGGTAAGATTGCGTCTGCCCTCCATCATTATTGTTACTTACAGATACTCACAGCAGGTTGCTATGAATTTATTTACATGTTAAAAAGGCACAATTTAATTCTTTGGGTCTTTTTAAATTATTATTTTTTTAATGTTTATTGATTTTTGAGAGAGAGAGCACAGGCAGAGGAGGGGCAGTGAAAGAGAGAGACACAGAATACGACACAGGCTCCAGGCTCTGAGCTGTCAGCACAGAGCCCGACGTGGGGCTTGAACCCACAAACTGTGAGATCATAACCTGAGCTGAAGTCAGACCCTTAACCTACCGAGCCACCCAGGAGCCCCAGAATTTAATTCTTTGTAATACAAAAGAGGTTATCTTTGCTGCATGTGATTAAAATAAGAAATGAATCCATTGTAAACAGTAATTGACTCAAAACCTGAAAATTCTCATCTTTTTAAGTTGATGTGAATCAGAATGGGAAATGTCATTTTGCCTGTCATTTACAAGCTATGAGGGGTGGTTAGCAAAAGCACACTCTTTATATAGCGATTAAACAAAGTTTTAAAAGTTTTAGAAGACAGTTTTAAAGCTTCGCTAAACATCGTTGATTTGCATTTCCTGATAAATTCCCTTTGGTCATGCATCAGAAAGTGTAACTGAGAGCTGCGGGTGTCTGACTGCTATAAGCACTGAGTGCCCAGCAGCCTGTCAAAATAATTACGTTTGTAATTGCAGATACTGCCAGCCTATGAATGCGAGACTGTCTCTATGTGTGAGGGATTACTCCATTCTCTGAGTCAGCAGTGATGTTCCTTAAACAGGACTTGAGAAGGCATGTTAAGGGCCTGGTCTTTGTACTGAGCTACACCAGAGTTTGGCTTTTGGTTCTCAGGGTTATGATTTTGTCAGGTATCAGCAGTTTGCCCTGCCTCTTTTGTAAAGGTCTATGGTCAGCAGCTCAGCTTTTCCACAGAGCCAGAGCAAACTGGCCTCTAGTTGCATCTCGTGAAGGCCAGAAAAGCACATGGTCTCTCATTTGCTTAATTTACCAGTCTCAGGGAAAAGGACTTGCCCTGGTGGGACGAAGTCTTCTCACCCTGGCACAGCCCTGGCTGTTGTAGTCTGCATTAAAGCAGGTTATTGAAAATAAACTTTTGTAGTAGAGAAGAACCTTGATCTCTGAGATATTTTCTCTCAGGTTTTTAAGAAATGTGATACTTGCCAAGGAATTTTCACACTTAAGTAGGGTCATTTTATATGGACTCTCGCTAATTTAAACTATATCTCAATAGAGGGGCTTTGGGAAAAATTTTCTTGATGTTATGTTGTCCAGATGCCTGTAGCAGATGCATGAGTTGGGAGGAAACTGTGTTCTCTTTTGGGGGAGGCTATAGCATTGTATTAGGAGCAGAACTTTAAGTCAGATCACCCCAGCAGACTCCGCTGGCAGGCAAGTTATTTAGCCCCTCTTGTGTATGAGGGGACGATACTAATGCTTACTTCACAGGGCTTTGATGCCAACTCCAATTCTAAATGACAGAATATATGCATGTTCTGAGCCTGTGCATTTGGGGTTCCCTGGCCTGCCTCCATCCATGCCTTTCCCAAAGGGGTGAGGAGTTTGAGACAGGGAGGGGCTGGGGGATGTGGTCACTTGAGGCCCATGGCGCTGCTTCCTAGGCCAAGTTCTGGGTAGTCAGCACCCCACAACCCTGGCCATGTGGCCCTGCACCCATTTCTGTGGCCTGTGTAAGCCTCACTGCTGCATTCTCCCTCCTGCGAGTCTACAAGGGTACATCTCCACACCTGAGAAGGCACCAAGGAGCAGTTGTTGGCCAATGTGTGGAGGAAGTTGGGCCTGTGGCAGTGCGTCCCCAGGGGTGCTGCACAGAGCAGGGTGAGGACTGGGGCCGGCTCACCTCGCAACACCATATCCCCTATGCAAACTCCAAGAAATCTAAGGATTCGAAATATAAACATGGCCTTCAGTTGTCTTAAAGATTTAAAAAATCTTTAAAGATTTTAAAGATTGAAAGATAGAATATTTTAATAGTATTTCAAGGTTTGTTAGCTTGATTTATAACCTGTAAGTATTTAGACATAAGGTATGTGGCCTCCATTCATATTCTTGCCTCAGGTCCTGCAAATCTCTGGGCCTGGTTCATATGAAGAACATGCAGGGCACTTAGGACACAACAAACACTAGCTATCATCATCATTATTATTGTTTGTCATCATGATTTTTGCCTTCGGTCACTTAGGGCAATGTGGTCATTCCACTGGAATGATTGGACAATTAGCTTTCTCCTTTCCCTCTGCTCTTCCAGGTGCTGGCTGAATTTCCTGCAAGAAGAAAGTAAGCTACTCTTGAGATTTGATGAATAGAGTATTTGGAAAGAAGCAAGGGAAGCAGTGTGAGGATGCCCGGGCTCCGCTGAACCCCAACACAGCATAAAAGCATAATGGTTAAGCCCATTGTGGACTCCAAAGCCCAAAATTCCTGGATTTAAATATTTGCTCTGCTCATCATTAGCAGTGTGAGTCTGGCCCAGTTGATTAACATTTCTTCCACTCAATGTCTTTGCCAGTAAAAATAGTAACATTAAAAGTACTGACAAAGATTCATCAATTCCATTTCTGGGTATTTATCTGAAGGAAATGAAAACACTCACTTGAAAGATATATGCACCCCTATGTTCATAGCATCATTATTTACCAAAGACATGACATGGAAACAACCTAAGCATCTATCAAAGAATGAATAGATAAAGAAAATGTGATGCACATACACACACACAATAGAATATTATTCAGCCATAAACAAGAAAAAATCTTGCCACTTGAAACAATATGGATGGAACCTGAGGGGTCTATGCTAAGCAAAATAATCGAGACACAGACAGAGACCATATGATCTCACTTATGTGGGATCTTTTGAAAAAGCCCAAGCTCACAGATACAGAGGACAGATTGGTCGCCAGAGATTGCAATACTGCAGCTACAAGGCGAGGAACACCTAAGATTGCTAGCAGCCCATAGAAGCCATGAGAAGCCACAAGAGAGCCATGGAATGATTTCTACCTTGGAGCCTCTAGAAGGAGCCAATCCTGCTAACACTTGATTTCAGACATTTGGCCTCCAGAACTGTGAGGGAAGTTTATGAAACCAGTTTATGGTGATTTGTTGCTAGGAATACAACTGGATATGTTTGGAAACTAGTATATAAAGTACAAATGTTTGTCTATTTTTGTTGTCTTATGTAATCTTATTGCCTAGAAGAATGCCAGAGTCATAATAGGAATTTAGTAACTTTTTGCTAAATGAAAATGGACCCAAAATGTCTCAATATGCCCATAGAAGCACCTTGTCCAGCCTAGCAGTTTTCTGCAAGCTTTTTCTGTTAAGGACCAGATAGTAAACACTTCTGACTTTGTGGGCCATATGGTTTCTTTTGCAACGCTTCAACTCTGCCACTATAATGGAAAAGCAGACATAGACAATACATAAATGAAGGAGGATAAGAGTGCTCCATAAAATAAATTCCAAAAATTGGTAATGAGCCAGGTTTGCTGACTCCTGGGCATTGGCAAGCAACTTCTGAACCTCAAGATCAATTTCTTATCTCCCCAAGAACTGTTTGGCAGCCATCTCAGTTCGGCACCTCAGCATGGTCTGCTGGACAACAGCAAGCTGTTTTTATGAAATCCTGATACTTTAAAGTGGAACACAGAAGACTGTGGAATGGGAAGCACTTTGCAGTTCTTCGTTTTAAACTACAGATGTTGTTCTCGTGTGTCCAAGGCTTATCAAGGTATTTTTTACATTAATGGATGGTACAGGGTGAGGTGAGAGGCATTCAAAGTCCTCAGTCAAGCTGTTGTTGCCTGGTGGTAAGTAGAGTTGGGGCTTCCTTTGGTCAGCAATGAAGCCTGAAGTTTTGGAGTGCAATCAGCCTACAGGTTTTGAAGCCTGGAGTTGGAGGTCACTCAGATTAACTTCCTGATTCTCCAAAGCCAGAAGCCTCAAATACTTCTTTCTTTCCCTTCCAACTTGTTATCAAAGTTCAGACATCTAGATAGGCGAACGGAAGGAAAGTGGAAAGATGCATTTTAGAAGGAGGTGTATATGTTTAGAAATAAAAATATTTAGCTTTTCTCTTTAACCACATCCACCTCATTCAGTAGATTACAGTTCTTTGAGGGCCAGGTCTTTGTTTTATTCATAAACGTGTCCTTAGTGTTCAGCATGTTAACGGACACATAATAGAGAATGAATGGCTGACTGAATGAATAACTGAATAGGCTATATTCAAATACATAGATGATCGATAGATACATAGACAGACATGTACTCACACATACACATACATATACATTCCCAAATGTACAGTGACTTATTTTTTTGTCAAATACAAAATTTCTTTACTGTAACTTACTTCATCCTCAAACTATTCCATAATTATTTGTAGCTTTCATCTTTACAAAGATTTGGATTGTTGCGACACGTACACGGCAATGTGCACAACAATCACTCATGTTCTTCTGAGTCCAGTTGGCAAGCGGGAAGCATCTCTATAGATACACAGATGATGTGAGGAACCATATCATCTATGATGCCCACTCAGCCAAGGTCTTTTAGAGACATGGTATCAACATGCCGAAGTCCCACTCAAATAACATGTGAACTCTTTGTGTCTGGCAGGAAAGCTCAGCCAGAGTCAGAAAGAGAATCGTATCAATACAATTTGTCTCTGATGAGTCCCATGTTCTGCCACTCAGGAGCTGGGCTGGAGTGGATTTTTCTTCAGCAAAGTGCAGACTACCAGGCAGTATATCCCTGAAGAGAGAGACCAATGCCCCTTGGTGACCAGCATCCCTCCCCGAACCAGCTAGGGAGCTCTCGGGGACTGTCTCCACAAAGCCCCCGTGGGACCTGCTGCACCACAGAGTCCAAACTTGACCGTGTGGTGCCAGTAGTGTTATGTGATGCCAGCAACATGTGGAAGCAAGGGTCAGAGGACTCGGTCAGAATCTGAGAACATGCTGTTGGGATTTGTCAAGAGCCCTGAGGTGCTGAAATCCAGGCAACCGAGTACATGAGACGAGCCTTTCAAGCTGCTCTGTGACCAGGAAGAGCTAGCAAACATCCTGGTGTCGCCCTTTAGAGAAGTAACTTGTAGATGTTTCCCGAGGGAAGCATGAGCTGTTGATGAAAGTTAGTTATATGGGGCGGGGCTCCTGGGTGGCTTAGTCGGTCAAGCGTCCGACTTGGGTCAGGTCATGATCTCGCAGTTTGTGGGTTCTAGCCCCTCATGGGGCTCAGTGCTAACAGCTCAGAGCCTGGAGCCTGCATCAGATTCTGTGTCTCCCTCTCTGTCTGCCCCTCCCCTGCTGGCACTCCGTCTCTCTCTCTAAAATAAATAAACATTTAAAAAGAAAGAAAGAAAGTGACTTATATAGGATAGAATACTCTTTTCTTTATTATTATTTTTTTTAACGTTTATTTATGATCGAGAGACAGAGAGACACAGAGCATGAGCAGGGGAGGGGGAGAGAGAGGGAGACACGGAATCCAAAGCAGTCTCCAGACTCTGAGCTGTCAGCACAGAGGCCAACGCGGGGCTCAAACTCACGGACAGTGAGATCATGACCTGAGCTGAAGTCAGTCGCCTAACCAACTGAGCCTCCCAGGCGTCCCTAGGATAGAATACTCAAGAAGGCTCTGTTGCACCCCCAGAGTATTCCCCCTTCTGCCACCCTCTCCCAGCATGGGCTACTGTGTCCCTTTGTGCACAGATTGAACGAGCTCTGTCTTGGCTAAGGTGGTGTGGGGCCTCTGCCCTGTGTCCACTTTGCTGCTGCTGTTGCTTTTCTCTTGGAAAACTGGGAAGCAGAATGAAATTTGAATGTCAAGGAACTCTGTATTCAAGAACAATTAAATGGATGAAAATGACCTCTTCTCATTTATTTCTTTGTTTACATATTGACTTCCTAACAAATGAGGTAACATGGGTGTGGTACTATTTGCTAATGAAGAAAATCTCTGAATGGAAGATACAGTTTCTTTGAGGTCTTAACTTCAGTTTTTTTGAAATGATATTATATGAACACGGATGGTTCTAAAGTGAATTTAGAAGAGAAGGCTCATGGGAAGGTTTTTGGTCTGTGAATTCAGATGGAAACAGTATTAATGATAAGCTGGACTGTAAAATCAGCTATAAACAAAAAGAAACTGATAAGCCTAATTTCGTTGTTCAGTCAAGCAATTGGCAAAGGCATTCACGCAGAAAGAAGAAATAAAAATGCACATTTTTTTAAAGAATATTGCAGAGTGTTAAACTGTGATCTGTAGTCTAGTTGCTTTATAAGGACGTGAAAACTTTTTTCAAGTCCTGATAAATTTTTATGCGGCAGAAGTTGTTTCTAAGTATAACGATGTTAACTCACAGCCTTACACTTGTAGTAAAGTAGAAACACTCCTTGGAACAGCCATCATGCTGTGTTTCCGGGGGGTTTCTGTCACACCCCTTTTGCAGCTCCAGGGACCTTCACCTGGCTTCTGCTTGTATTTCAACATCATTTTTAACAGCCCCAACTCCAACAGTCTGCCAATGTATACTCCACTCCAGTCATTTATTCCTGCTAAATTAACTGTCTATCCTCATTAAGACTGAATTGCCCAATTCTATCTGCCTGGTTTCTCTGGCTTCCCTTATCAGCTGGCACCCGGTGATTGGTCATTTTAGGACAAACATTCCTTGATTTTCCTTGTGCTTAATTTGCTAATCCTCAGCCTTGAGAAGAAACCTCTCCCCACTCCTTAGGTACAGGCTGTGTGTGGCGACTTCCTTCTAAAGAGTGCTGTAGGGAAAGGGAGGGAAGAGTAACTGTACAATGGAGAAACCTGCCAAACACTACCTCAGCTGCTGAACAAGGTCAACATCAACATTCATACATTATTTGCTGATAGTACATACTCTTGATACAGTGTAATAAAAATAATGTTTTACGTGTGTGGTCTTCCTCCCAAACCCCCAGTCTTACCACAGGAACAACAAGATAAATTCCAATAGTGGGGCATCCTACAAAATAAATAAATAAATGAATAAATAAAACAAAACAAGAATCCTCTGATCTATGTTCCTTCTCCTACTAAAAAGCCACAAGGTTTGCTAGCTAATGTCTTAAAAATGGGATGCCACCCACAAGTATGGTCTCTTTGTCCTCAGCTGAGCTGTGTCAGAAACTTGCTCACCTCTCATGATGTGGCCGTTTCCCAGTTCTCATTGCAAAGTTGTTCCTCCTCCCCCAACACCTCCTCTGTGGGTGACCTTGATCCTCCCACAGTTTGGTTGTGAGCATTAAATGAAATGAAGCATGTGTGGTGCCTGTGATCCGTGAGTAGAGTTCACAGGCGCCAGCCTCACCCTGGTGGGAAGATCGCCATCGTATGGAATGGTATCCACAGCGTGTTCTTCATTTCACCAGCCCTGCACTCTCTTCCTCCTTCCTTGTTTTCTCAGAGAAAGACTTGTGTCTGCTATGCAGTGTGTAAAATGTCATGGGATTATTTCTGAAAAGGCAGCATTTATCACTCACACAGTAAATGACAAAATTAATTAATAAGTGCAATTTTTTATTTTAATTCCAGTATAATTAACATAGAGTATTATATTAGTTTCAGGTATACAATATAGTGATTCAACACTTCTATATATCACTCAGTGCTCAACACAACAAGTGCCCTCCTTAATCCCCATCACCTATTTAACCCATCCTCCCACCCACTCCCCTCTGGTAACCATCAGTTTGTTCTCTATAGATAAGGGTCTATTTCTTGGGGTGCCTGGGTGGCTCAGTCAGTTCAGCATCCAACACTTGATTTTAACTCAAGTCATGATGTCATGGGCAGATCGAGCCCCACAACAAGCCCTGACTCTAGGCTGACAACAGCACCATATCAGGCTCCACACTAGGTATGGAACCCACTTAAGATTCTCTCTCCCCCTGTCCCTCTGCCCCTCCCCCACTCTCTTGCTTTCACATTCGAGCTTGAATGCACTGTCTCCTGCTCTCTCTCTCTCAAAAAAAAAGAGGCTACTTCCATATCTTGGCTATTGTAAATAATGCTTCTATAAACATAGGGATGCATATATTCCTTTGAATTAGTGTTTCAGTATTTTGTGGGTAAATACCCAGTAGTGTGATTACTGGATTGTAGGGTAGTTCTATTTTTAGTTTCTTGAGAAAATTTCATACTGTTTTCCACATTGGCTACACCCGTTTGCATTCCCACTAACAGTGCAAGAGGGTTCCTTTTTCCCTACATCTTTACCAACTCTTGTTGTTTCTTGTATTTTTTATTTTAGCCATTCTGACAGCTGTGAGGTGATATCTCATTGTAATTTTGATTTGCATTTCCTTGATGATAAGTGACATTGAGCATCTTTTCATGTGTCTGTTGGCCATCTGGATGTCTTCTTTGGAGAAATGTCTGTTCATGTCTTCTGCCCATTTTTAGTTGGATTATTTGCTCTGGGGGTGATGAGTTGTATAAGTTCTTTATAGATTTTGGATACCAGCCCTTCATCAGATATGTCATTTGTAAATATCTTCTCCATTCCATAGGTTGCCTTTCAGTTTTGTTGGTTGTTTCCTTGGCTGTGCAGAAGCTTTTTATTTTGATGTAGTCCCAATAGTTGATCTTTGCTTTTATTTCCCTTGCCTCAGGAGACATATCTAGAAGGAAGTTGCTATGGCCAATGTCAGAGACCTTACTGCCTATGCTCTCTTCTAGGATTTTTATGGTTTCAGGTCTCACACTTAGGTCTTTAATCCATTTTGAGTTTATTTTTCTGTATGGTATAAGAAAGTAATCCAGTTTCATTCTTTTGCATGTAGCTGTCCAGTTTTCCCAACACCATTTGTTGAAGAGACTGTCTTTTTCCATCGCATATCCTTTCCTGCTTTGTCAAAGATTAATTGACCATATAATTATGGATTTATTTCTGAGTTTTCTGTTCTATTGATCTATGTGCCTGTTTTTGTGCTAGCACCATAGTGTTTTGATTACTGCAGCTTTTTAGTATAACTTGAAGTCTGGAATTATAATACCAGGAGGAATTATAATACCAGGAGGAATTATAATACCAGGAGGAATACTGGAGGAATTATAATACCTCCATCTTTGCTTTGGCAACTCAGGATTATAAGTGCAAATGTTGAAGAAGATAATGTTACTGGTAATTCCATTCACAAGTGTCTCATTAACTCATCCCAGTCATTCCAGTATCATCAGTGTCTCTCTCACCAGCTGCCATTGAAAAGAGATTTTGATTCAATAAACTTTAGACAAGAAAAACCAGTTCTTAAAGCCTGAACCTTTCTACGTCATACTTCTCCACCACGTCGGGGTTTACATAATCCCATGGGAACATTTGTCAGTCTACACTACAGTGGGTGTGCATTAGTGGCAAGTAAAAAAAAAGCCGACTTTGGATAACTTAAGTAAGAAGAACATATTGCAAGGGTGGGAGAAGCTTACAGAATTAAAGGGACCATTGAGGAAGCTGGCTTATAACAGACAAGAAATGGGAGACTGTGGGCTGAATTGTGTCCCCCCCTTAAATTCACCTCAAAATGTGATTGTATTTGGGCCTTTAAAGATGTGATTAAATTAAAACAAAGCCACTGTGGAGGGAGGGGGATTCTAATCCAGTTTGACTAGTGTCCTAAGAAGAAGAGATTGGGAGGGGGGCCTGGGTGGATCAGTCAGTTAAGTGTCTGACTTTGAATCAGGTCATGACCTCATGGTTTGTGAGTTTGAGCCCCACATCGGGCTCTGTGCTGACAGCTCAGAGCCTGGAGCCTGCTTCAGATTCTGTGTCTCCCTCTTTCTCTGCCCCTGTCTGTCTCTCTCATGCCCTGTCTCTCTCAAAAACAAATAAACATTAAAAAGATTTTTTTTTAAAAAAAGAAGAGATTGGGGCACACAAAGTTGGCCATACTGGCATATGTCAGCGATTTCATTTACTTGCATGTCAAAGGCCAATTTCAACATGATCTGCTTCAGAAAATCGGGAGAACTGTCAATGGTTTCGGTAAAGATGCTGTTCTGACAAAGGCCCTGCTTTTTCCTCCTCAGTTCCAAACTAAACCTACTTGACTAGGACATATGGTCTCACCACAGCCTCGCTAATTATGAGGGATAGTTATGTTTGACAGTACCAGAAGCAATTTTACAGAATACCTTATCATAGGCCTTCATCCTGGAAAAAGTCCAAATCCTGATCAAGTGCTAGTCTCTCAAATGAGCTTCTTTTGCACAAAAGGGACCCCACTGTCTAATACATGTTCAGGATGACAGTCCCCCCAGCAGTTTCCATGGGTGAGGACCTTAGATACAAGAAGCACAAGAACCCAGCGCTGTGTTTCATGACACCACTAATGAGGGCTTCGCTCTATCAGGATGCTGTGCCCAATGGTTTGCACATTTTAACTCAGTCTTATAATCCAATTTTACACTGAGGAATCTGAGGCTCAGTGAGAGCAAGTAATCTACCAAATTAAATTGGCACAGCAAGTAAGAGAAGAGCCAAGATTTGAGCATATATTTAACTGAAAAACCAAAGAATGCACAAACTTTTGTTTTTCTGTTCCAACCTAAACTAGACCCAGTGTAAGCAAAGAGAAATGTTCATAATCATGCTGCAAGGAATTTTCTTTAACTCCTATCAACAAGAAACCATCGGATGTCCTAACCTGGGAATGGAGGTGACTATACATCTTCACCTGAGTATAATTACAGCCCATGCTAACTTTCAAATGGATCATTTTTCATCCACATTCTTCAAAATACCAAGAAAGACACAAAAGAAAATATATTTTCTTTAGTATCCAATTGGTGGACTCTCTGAAACTTGCTGAAGAGTGTCCATGGACCACAGGTTAAGAATCCATGGCATCGATCAGGAGGAGAGAGCAAGATTAAGGCCACATCCACGGCCACATAAAACAGTTGTCCACTCACTGGGAGAAAGTTGATGAGATCCTGAGGGAATTTACCTTACCACAATTTAAGGACAAAAATTAACGCTTCAGACTGGGAGAAGCAAACTATAGCCTTTGGGTCAAATCCAGTCCTCCAGCAATTTTTGCAAGTTTTATGGAACCTAGCCACACCCATTTGTTTATGTATTCTCTATGGCTTCTTCCAGGCTACAATGGCAGAGTTGAGCAATAGAGAGCATATGGTCTGCAGAGTCAGAAATATCCACTCTCTGACCCTTTACAGAAAGTTTCCCAATCCCTGGCCAAAATTATCTTCTCCCTCTGCAGGAAGCACATTCCTCTGTGTTATTTCAACTCTAAATCCCTGAGCCAGAGAGAGCGATAAACCTCCTCCTATAGTGAATACAAACTCTGAGTATGAAATCCTAATTCTGCTGGTTCCCTGGTCATGATTTTTGGTTGCAAATAACGCGTTGGCTCAACCTCAGGACTGATTTTGATCATGGACAGGAGACAAATGTAATGACTAAGCACTTGAAGCTTTGTGCAAATTCCTACTCAGCTACTTCCTAGCTTTGTGATCTTGGAAAAATAACCTCTCCGTGTTTCCGATCCTTCACCTTAAAATGGAGACCACAATAATACCATCTGCCTGATAGGTGACAGAATGAAATGGGTGAATCTATACCAACGTTATACTTAGACTGGAGCTTAATTTATATTAAATATCTTTTAAGAACTAGCCTTTTATAAGTGTAGACATTGTTGAAATTAGGAGTCAGGTCAAAAGAGGGTCCAAAATTTAAAGAGAAATGAATTGTTCCTTTCCACCTTTCTTGGCCACTGGCTGAATATTACTTTTTTTTTTTTTTTTTTTTTTTTTTTTATTTCTGTTTCCTTTCTTGCCTGGGATTCAAAAATGTCCCCCTGCTCTGCTGTTCAGTAATGTCAAAAGAACAATTTGATATTCTTAAAACTTAAAGATACAATTGACAACACTTGTTTTCTACCACTTTTATAGTCCTACAACATGGTAGTGTGAATAAGAAATGGGAATTAAGATTCTAAATTGAAGAAAAGGCTTTAATTAGAATCTCGACTTGCTGTAATTATAATAGCGATTTGGGATCTACTAAAATAATTTATGACCATTACATGTGCTTATGGAGAAAATATGCCAGTAATGGCATATTTCAATTAAAACCCTTTGAAGTACTAACCCATCCCAAGAAAGCAAACACAGAAGCCTGACTCTGGAGAGAGAAGCAATCTCAGAAGTTACAGATACATAAAATGGTTTACATTTATCCCATTTTTATTTTGTTTTTGCTCATTGTAAAATGAAAGACAGGAAAAGAGTAGTGGGAAATATGATGGGGGAGCTTACCGTAGAATACAATAAGAAAGCAGTGTGTTCTTGGGGTTTGAGTTACCCCACCCACCCCGCTTGGCTATTATGAATATTATTACTTCCTCTTGCCATCACAGAACAAAGCTCTGGTCCTCTCCCGCTTCCTCCGAACCATTTGTGTATTCCTCATTTGAAACATAAATCAGAGTAATTATGCTGACCAAGTGAGAAATAAATGATCAATAGAAACGCATTAAGATGATGATGATCTTCTAGCCTAAGATGTCTTTGCAACCTACATCTTTTTTTTTAAATATAATTTATTGTCAAGTTGGCTAACATACAGAGTATACAGTGTGCTCTTGGTTTTGGGGGTATTTGCAACATGCATCTTAACCAAGCACACTTACATTTAGAGGGGTAGAATTTTTTCTAGATAGAAATCAGAGTTTTTTAAACCATTACTATCACTGTCATGCACATCCAGCCCTGGTGAGTAAATCCCTGATTCACTCCAGAAGCTGTAACTTTTTTTTTTTTTTGAGGGAGAGAGAGAGAGAGAGAGAGCACAAGCAGGGGAGAAGCAAGGGAGGGACAGTGAGAATATTAAGTAGGCTCCATGCCTAGTATGGAGTCAGACATGGGCTCCATCTCACAAACCATGAGATCATGACCTGAGCCCAAATCAAGAATCCAACACTTAACTGACTGAGTCACCCAGGCACCCAGAAACTGTAACTATTTTTAAGTTATATCAACAATACTAGCAAACTCACGTATGTCAAAAATCAATGAAGCAGCTATTTATAAGTTTGGGATCTGTTGGTCTCAGAGCACTCTGTTTCCCCCAACACTGGTCTCTCCCTTCCACATTCCCTTCCAGTTCCTATTTCCCTCAGATTTCCAGAAGCTCCCAATTAGTATTTTCTACCTGCAACAGCCTTGGCTGAGTCCTTAGGTGCGAACAAGCCCTTACAGATAAAAATTTCAACCAAATTCCAGTAAAAATTTACATAGTCCAAATACATGTCCCCAATAGGCTCCAACACTTGGTATAAGATTTCTCTGTATATCTTACCTTTAAATTAAAGTATTGTATTGGTTTCCCAGGGCTTCAGTAACAAATAACCCTAAACATGGTAGCTAAAAACCATGGCAATGTTTTCTCTCAGTTTTCTGGAGGCTAGCAGTCTGAAATCAAGGAATCTGCAGGGTTGATTCCTCCTAGAGGCTCTGGTGGATAACCCATCCCATGCATTGTACTAGCTTCTGGCAGCTGCTAGCCATCCTTGGTGTTTGTTGGTTTGTGGCTGCATCAGTCCAAACTCAACTCGATCTTCACACGTCTCCTCTGTCTCGTCTCTTCTTCTAAGGACACTGTCATTGGATTAGGACTCTCTCAGATAATCTAGGGCCTCATCTCAAGATAATTTAACTACATCTACAAAGACCAATTTTTTTCCAAATAAGGTCACATTCCCAATGGGCATATCTTTTGGGGGCCACCTCCAACCTGCTCCAAATATGAAATTACATCATGTTATCTTGGAGAGGCACGACTGCCCAAAAACTAGGCTGTCAACAGTAACTTCTTCCTCTAGCTTCTTCCCAGCTTCCCACTCAGACTCTACCTCCAATCTAATCAACCATAGGTCCAGGCAATTTCTTTCCCAAACAGATATAAGCCCATCTTTTTAAATGTTTTTAATTGTCACTTCCTTAGTTAAAGTGAGGAAGCAGGGGCTGAGCTGAAGTACTAGGCTGAAACCCCAGTTTTGACACTTACCAGCTGTGTGACCTTAAGCAAGTTACTCAACCTCTCTGTTCATCGGCTTCTCACCCATAGCTTGTGATGATAAGATTATAAAGACCAAAGGAATTAATATATGCAAAGTGCTTAGAACAGCATCTGGCACATAGTAGGCATTCATGATTGCTAGCTGCTACTCTTATTCTAAGTCAGAAAACTACAGTCTCTTCAAATGAACAACCTAGTCCTGGTCGTTTTTATTTTCAAATTACTTTATTACCAACTCTAATGTCTAAGCTTAAGTTTAATAAAAAATAATAAAACATAAATACTGATATGACCCTCTTGGGAAAAAAATCAACAAAATCACTTTCAGAATTCCAAAACTTTCTATAGTGTTAACTGTTGTCTTTTAGCTTAAGAACTGTAAAGTGAACTAACAATCAAACCTGCAAACCAAATGAGGTGCAAAAGGGAAATTTAGAAGATGAAAAATTCATGTCCTCATTAAAGTATGATATGGCTTATTAATAAATATGAACTTTAAAAATAATAGTGTTTTTTTTCTATTGTGTCTTTCATACATGAAAATTAAAGGAAAGAACAAACTGTTTTATCAGTGCTACAAAAGGTAGAAGTAAATAACATCAGTTAGTCGAGCGTAATCTTCATGAAAAGTATTTCTTAGGTAAAAATCAGGGACTTTGGGAGATGCACTAATGCTCTTCCATTCTCAGGAAGTTGTATGAAAAGGGGGACTAGAAAGGAGGGAGGAAGGGAAAGAACCGACCGAGCATACAAGATTGTCCTCTAAGGAATCATCTGTCACCAAGTCTTGTCATTTCAAGCTTCCTGAACATTTCCTGAATCCTTCCTCTTCTCTCTACACCCAGTGCTGTGGTTCTGGCTTTTAGCTTGCTGTCTCCTCCCTTACTGCAGCAACTCCCAGACAAATTGTTGCAAAATGTTAAACTGTTGTTCTCACTTCTTTGTTCAGAACATTCCACTCACTCCCACTGTGCTTCAAATAAAGCCCAAAGTCTCTGATGAGACTCCCAAGCCCCTCAGGGTCCCCCATGCCCAGGCTCAGCCTTGTAAGATCCAGCCATCTTGAATGTCTTGCAGTATCTCAAAAACCCCAGGCTCTCTTTTTTCTAGGTCCTCTCCTTAGGGGATTCTGCCCTCCTCTGTCATCCCCAATGTGCTCCAGAAGCTAATTTCTATCATTCCCAAACACTCAGTGTCACCTCCCCCTCGGGAGATCTTTTTGGCCCCCGTGTTGGGGTAAGTTTCCTCTTCTCTGCTCTCATGGCACCTGATCCCCCACTGAACAAACCATTTTGTAATTGTCCATATTCCCTGCCTTCCTTAAGCCCCTTGAGGGCAGGCAAGCTGACTGTCCCTAAGTGACACTTAGCCTAAGTGCCTGGCTTACAGTGGGCCCTGCACGTATGTTGAATTACTCAGATTTTCAAATGCTTGAAAATTAACTTGTCTAGAACCTTCTCGCTTCTGGAATGTTCCCCCTCTTCATAATTCTGCTCTGGTCTGTACAGATCTACACCTTTCCTTTCCTTCTGTTCACTTGGAACTCTACTGTTTGTACTGTTGGCCAGGCCAAGCCCAACTTTACTACCCATCGTTATTGAGTTATCAATGAACTTTCCAAGTCCCAGTGCACACCCCTAGGTCTGGAATGTGTTTTCTTTCCAAAAGGTACCGCTGAGAAACTGTGCATGCAAAGGAGGGAGCAGTGACTTTGCAGAGTGACAGTCTTGCACACAAATTGCATGGTTTCCCACACTGAAGGAAACTAGAATAGTGGGAAAGGATAAAGGAAAAGAAGGCAGAGAAGAAGGGGGCACCACACATTATGTCTTATTTCATGCTTTTTCTTTGTGGGGGTGGGGAGGGGGAGGGGGAGCACAAGGTGGGAGGGACAGAGAGAGGGAGACAGAGGATCTGAAGCAGTCTCTTCACTGACAGTCTTATAGCAGACAGCCTGTCGTGGGGCTCGAACTCACAAACTATGAGATCATGACTTGAGCCAAAGTCAGAGGCTCAACAGACTGAGCCCCCAGGTGCCCCTCTTATTTCATGCTTTGTATTGAAGGCTGTGGTTATGGGTTATTCTCCTCTTATGAAAACCCTTTAATCTTTTTAAAATTTTTTGTTTGTGCTTTATCGTGCTCACAAAGACGAGCTGAGGCTATTTCCTCAAATCTCCATGACTAAGAAGCCTGCCCTTTTAGATGGACAGACATAAAGGGAAAAAAGGGCATCCTAATCTGGGCTCCTCCAGCAGGGTGTGTGCCTGTCCTTACCCTCTGCACGGTCTAGCCTCTCTGCAGTCGTCTCACTGTCCCCCCGCTGCACCCTAAGTTGGGAAAGCCACATTGGCCTGCTGATTGACAGTTACATGTTTCCCTGGCTGTATGATGGGCTCTCCATCTATAAGTGAGCTCTGCTATGCTCAGAGATGCCTCAGGAGAGGTGAAAGAGCCCTGCTGGGGCTCCGGGTGTGTCTCTGGCACAAATAAACCTTTATGTCTACATGCTGAGAGCATTTTGTTCCTATGCAGGTAGCACGATCGCTCAGATGTGCACACATGCCTTCATCATTTTCCATATAGGCATGTACTAATATCTCAGATGATTCACAGCACAAATTTTGATGGTTCTAATTTGGGTAGATAAAAAACTATTTCAAATACAGATCCAAAAGGAAAATGTTTTAAAAGAAAGTTAACAACATTATTAAATACTACTCTATCCTGCCTTTTTTTTTTTTTAATGTATTAATTTATGGGCCCCTGGGTGGTTCAGTTAAGCATCTGACTTCCGCTCAGGTCATGATCTCACAATCCGTGGGTTTGAGTCCCCGATCAGGTGAGCTCGAGCCCTGCTTCGGGTAAACACAAGCCCTGCTGCAGGTGGGCCCTGCTTCTCTCTCTCTCTCTCTCTCTCTCTCTCTCTCTGCCCCTCGTGAGATTGTCTCTCTCTCTCCCCCTATCTCTCTGCCCTTCGCTCCACCTGCACCCGCTCTCTCTCTCTCTTAAAAAAAAAAAATGTATTAATGTAAAGTCTGGAGTTCAAACTCTGCCCACAATGCCAAGTTTCACTACAACTGTGCCAATTTCCTGAAGGACCAAGGTCAGAACCGGGAAGTGATCTACCACTACAGAACAGCCCTCAGATAAGTGCCTTAGGACTGTGTGCTTCTCAGGTTCACTCACTAGCCCTCCCAGTGTGTGTGTGTGTGTGGGGGGGGGGGGGGGGCAGTGAACATCTCCTTGGAGGTGGTATGGATCCTGGACTCCCCATCTTTTGCTCAGTGCTCAAGTCTGTTGTGAATGTCGTAACTCTACCTTACTACTAATTCTTGGTGTTTTCCTGTAAAAGTTTCTATTGCTACACATTACTCAATGACACTCGGTCAAACACACATATGCAGGTGAACAAGAATTGGTTGTCAAAAATACACCAGTAAACTCTCAGAACAGGTATTCCAATGCATTATTAATGGGAAATCCAGGTTTCTCACTGCTTGAGGAAGATTTTTTTGAAGTCATTTGAAAGCAATTAAGATGCCCTACCATGTCATGTTAGATTAAGAATAAAATGAGAAAATACTTTACTGCCATGTTTGGAATTTAAGGCATTTTAGACATGTATGTATTTATATTTTTCCCCAGGTAAAGTGTTCTGATGCTCTCCTCACACCTTTCATTGGGATGCAGTAAATCAAATGCGGTGATAGTTGTGGCTTTACTTCATCCTTAGGAAAAGCTCATTGCTGTAGGACTCTCAGACAATCTTTGTATCTCAGTGATGACTTTTCTTGGTGGCCATATCTCAAAATTCCAGTAAAGAATACAATTGACCTTGAACATGTGGAGACTTGATGACTAAAATACATGAGACTGTAGTCAACCTGAACTATCTCCTCTATTACATACTGTGATACTCATAGAAGCCTTTTCAGCAGGATCCTGGACCCCACAGATTGGCCACATTTGAGTTCTCTAATTCAGTCCCACACTTGTAGATGCCCAAAGCACATATACCACTAGGTGTATATAATAGAATAACATATTTCACTTAAGATATTGAGGCTCTATTTTCTAAAGCTCCTACCAAGATGTTCTCAAAGCTTGGTTTTAAAAATTATCATTCCTACAGTCACTGGAATTTTTAAAAATTATTCTTTGGGGCAATATTCTGCATCAGTGAATTATTCATCAATTACTTAATATTCACCATGACTGCCAACTTAAAACAGTACACACAAAATTAGCCACCATGAACTTTCCTAAAGATCACAAGAAACAGAAGTTCCAAAGGGAAAGTCAGAACAAAGCCTCATGTTTTTATTAAGGAATAGAAGACATGTGAAAAGGTTTATGAAGAATCATATTCTTTTGCTGGGAGGCAGTTTACCAAAAGGTTAGAGCTCTGTCGTACATTGATGGAATTATGTTGATTTTTACATTCTTAAAATGCTATGCTTTAGCAATCAGAAAATATTTCAACTCTAAGGTCATATTTTGGCTTTAACAATGAACTAACATTTAACAATTTTACATAGCTCTCTTGTGGGGAGAAAATGAGCACACTGTGTTTACCTGAAAAAATATAGGATGAAAGGAAATGTTTGAGAATTTTTTTCTTAATACCCATTTTTGGTCAGATTCAAACAGAAAAAACAAGGCAGACTTTTAGGTCACTTGGACATAAAATGAGAGTGATTCACTGGTGGTTGATTTTAAAGGATTACAGAAGTCCATTGGACACTTTGAGTTTATCTCCAGTAAAACAATAAAAATAAATGTTTTATGAACTGTGCTTTTGTGAGAAGCATGTCTCTTAAGAAATGAAAAATGAAACAATTAAAGCTACAAATAGACCACACAGTGATTGATGAAATATTTTATCCTCTCAGACCAGGCTCAAAACCCTGGCTGGTTTAAAAGTACTATATTTATTGTCTGGAGGCTCCTGTTGTGAATATTCGACAGATGTTGGCGTCTTTGAAATTATTACAATTTACATGAGTTGCTGAGGGAGGAATTCCTTTCCGTTCCAAGAGCCTGTCCCATCTCCCCACTTCAGTGTAGTTAATATTTTCCATATCTGCCCACAACAAGAGAATAATAGGGAAATGCAGGTTTGAAGTATCTGTAGTCACTTCCAACAGTCATTGTCACTACTGTAATGACTGTGCAGATTCCAAGAGCAATAGTAAATAAAGTTAGTCATACAAATTGTATTTATTGTGAGCCAATAAATAATCTTTTGGCTAGCTTGTATTTCTCAAACTAGTCTAGTATTAAACTGACAATTATATATGACATACCCATTCTGCTTCTTTTAAATTTTTATTTTGTTTTTATAGCGTTGCAGAATTACCTTTGCTCCTTCCCTCTGGGCATGGCCCATTTAAACATATTTGTATAGTATGGGAAAGCCTCCCCTGGAAAAATACTACATGTAAAGCTATAGTTTCAGGGACACCTGTGAAGCTCAGTCAGTTAAGCATCCAACTCTTGATTTCAACTCAGGTCATGATCTCCATGGTTCATGGGTTCAAGCCCCACGGAGGGCTCTGTGCTGACAGTGGGGAGCCTACTGAGGATTCTCTCTCTCCCTCTCTCTCTGCCCCCCTGCCCCCCGCTCATGCTTTCACTCTCCCAAAATAAATAAATAACTTAGAAAAAATAAAGTTATAGTTTCAGCTTAAAACCTGAAAAAAAAATAAGTCAAAACATTCAGTGCCCTTGAAACTTCAGCAAACATGAATGTTAGCTTTGCTTTGCTTTGCAAGGCAGCTCTCATGTTTATAGCTATTCAAGGTTTTGTAAAGTTTGAGATTCTATATAGTGGAGAATCAGTGCACCACGGGTAGAGCTGACTTATGCCTCTTAAGTGTTCTGACCACTGAACGACCCCGGGGAAAGTTTCTGCCATCCCACCTCATGTGGTGGGAGTATAAACGCCAGAGACCCCTCCCCCCACCCAGTATCTCAGTTCTTCCTGCACAAGCACCAACACAAAGTGCCTCATCCGATAAATCCAAAAGGACACACAATGATCCAGTCTGCATAAAGTGTGGAGGATGCCCCCTAGTGAGCTACTAACGAGCCAGTAGCTGGTTTATTTTTAAAGTCAATTTAGGGGCAACCGGGTGGCTCAGTCAGTTAAGCATCCAGCTCTTGATTTCCACGCAGGTCATGATCTCACAGTTTGTGAGATCAAGCCCCTTGTCGGGCTCTGCGCTGACACAGACCCTGCTTGGGATTCTCTCTCTCCCTCTCTATCCCTCCCCCTGCTTGTGCTTCTCTCTCTCAAAATAAACAAAATTAAAAAATTTTTAAATAAAGTTAATTTGAAGTGGAAAATCATAAAGCAAATAATGTTTAACCTTAAACCTAAAAAAAAATAATAATATTTAACATTTTATTTTAACCTAAAACATGCACATGTGTATTTGTCCATACTTTAAAGCCAGGCTCTTTAATAAGAGCCAAATCATCATTAGTGCCTAATTAAACAGCAGTTTTATATTTAAGCAATTTCACTTTTTTAGTCTTCCTAAAGCACATACACACTTGGTTTTCATAGAAATGACAGCTCCTTTCACACTCATATTTTATACATTTATAGGATGCTTTACTAAATTATGCAATTAGAAATAAAAAATGCAACTGAATAAACTTGAGAATAAACATTAAGTGACTCTTGGCAATCCAACATTCGGCCAGTAGGACCAGAGTCATACAGATGCACTAAAGACGGGCACACTTCCCCAAGTGTTCATTAGGGCACTACTCAGTGAATTCACAAAAGGACTAGAGAATGGCTGCTGACCTGGTGACTCTTAAGTGGAGATTTTTTAAGGTGAAATGTATCTAAACTAGTAAAAATTATGGTTTCCACTACTGTTCAGAGTCACAGGATGCCAATTATTGGTTATTTTCAGCTGGTTTTCTCGCATGTAGGAATGAAAAATAAGGTTTGCTACTGCCTAGGGAGTTAGGCTGGCCTCTCCAATGTCACTAGAATATTACCCCACATTCCACTGAACGTTTGTTCGCCTGGATGTCCTTCCCACCACTCTACTGCCAGAACGCCCCTGTGGCCCCAGTGCTGATGTACCCGAGGTGTTTGGATATCAACCATGTGCAGAATTTCATCCAGAAAAGAGGGCTGAGATCCTCAATCTCCCAGACATCTGCTTTCTTCTTCACATGTACAATTTCAGCACAAAATAAATAGTAAATCAACTAAGATTGATTTTTCTCCTCCAATATTTTGGTCAAGAAGTACAGAACCCTACCCTGGGGCAGACACAAGTGTGCCCAGACAGCCTTGAAACACTTAGAATGGCCTTGGATGCTCCTATTATGCCTGTTATTAATGTTTTAAGCAGAACTTATGAAAGGAAAGAAAACTGTGCAAATGGGATTAAAATTCCCGATCATGTCGTCTAACATTCTTATCACTAAAAAGAAAAGACTATGCTTTTAATAATTCTGTACAAAACAAAAAAAAAAAGAAAATCCTATCCCACTTTTTAACTTGCTTAAATATGTAAAGGAAAAGATTGAACTTGTTTTTATTAAAATTAATTTAATACATAGAGATTTTTTATAATAATACCCACTAATAATAGTACTTAATCATCCTTCCTGTGTGGACAGTTGGAACTCCTCAAGAAAATTATATAAGACTTGGATGTATATTTTTTTCAATTAGAAAAAAAACAATTATTTCAAAAAGAAATAAGTAGGTGAATAGTAAAGAAACATCATCAGGGGTGCCTGGCCAGTCGTTAAGCATCCAACTCGACTTTGGATCAGGTCATGATCTCATGGTTCATGGGATCAAGCCAGGCATTGGTCTGCTAGCTGACAACATGGAGCCTGTCTGGGATTCTCTCTCTCCCTCTGTCCCTCCCTTGCATGCATATGTGCTCGCTCTCTCTCTCTCTCCCAATAAATAAACTTAAAAAAAAAAAAAAAGAGGGGCGCCTGGGTGAGTCAGTCAATTAAGCGTCCAACTTCAGCTCAGGTCATGATCTCATGGTTCATGAGTTTGAGCCCCGTGTCTGACTCTGTGCTGACAGCTCAGAGCCTGGAGCCTGCTTCAGATTCTGTGTCTCCCTCTCTCTCTGCCTCACCTCCACTTGCTTGCTCTCTCTCTCAAAAATAAATAAACATTAAAAAAAGTTATTAAAAAAAAAAAAGAAACATCATCAGAGCTGGCCTGAAACATAAGAAAAGCTAATTGCAGGTGCAAATTAGCCTACTTTTTGATGATATCCTAAGCGTATTCAAAAAGATTATTATATAACATTTCTTGTGAAATGTATGAAAAGCATGTTCAATAGAACATGTGGGGTTTGGAAACTGTAAAACTTAGGATCCATGGAGTAGGAAAATACACCATCTTATTTACACAGCTTATTTTGAATGAACTTTTAAAATAACTCTCATAACTACAGATGGCCTCAGATGCCAACTAGCATGTGTTTCTGGAAGGGATAAAATTCCAACACCACTTGTTGCTTGGATCTAACACATGAAATTTCCTCCTTTGGAGTGGAGTTATTAATATATTGGTGCTCACATTTAGAGACCTGAATTTCCTTTATGATATCTCATTTGGAAACTTGACATTATTTTTGTATCTCCTTGCTGATGAAATTATGTTCTCACCATACATGTTACATTAGGTTGAGCAGTCTTGATCATTAAATTTAAGAAGCATTTGTTTATTTTAGTGACATAGTGGTCACACGTATAGATACATCTTACACTACAGAGAACATCGAAACACTATCATCTTCATCCAAAACGGCTCTAAGTGGGGCGCCTGGGTGGCTCAGTCGGTTAAGCGTCCGACTTCAGCTCAGGTCACGATCTCACGGTCTGTGGGTTCGAGCCCCACGTCGGGCTCTGGGCTGATGGCTCAGAGCCTGGAGCCTGCTTCCGATTCTGTGTCTCCCTCTCTCTCTGCCCCTCCCCCGTTCATGCTCTGTCTCTCTCTGTCTCAAAAATAAACGTTAAAAAAAAAAAAGGCTCTAAGTGTGCATAGATGTCGATCTGCTCATATCTTTATTTATAACGGTTTTGTGTGTGGTTTTCCCTCGATACCATCATGATACTCATGTTTATGTACAACTAGTTTTCCTGAGCTAGTTTTAAAAGAATGAGGCACAGTTCACCATAGCTTTGCTCGCTCTACGAGCTGCCTGTCTGTGTGGCTTTTGTGTGGGGTCCTAAGATTTCCTGCCTCCTTTACCTGGCTCTGGATTTTTCCTTTCCGTGGCCTTTTTGTGTCCACATTGTGATGAGCTTTGGCGCTACTCCCAGCATTCTCCCCTCAGGGTGGGGCCCTGTCCTGGGAGGGTCAGTTATGAAGACTGCACCCCCCTTTGACTTGTGCATGCCTGGAATTACGTACAATGTTGAGTCCCACAGAGAGGCATGGAAAAATATTTGGCTTGGTGTCTGTGAGGATCACATGGTTTGAATGATGGAAGATTGGGGCGCTTTGGAAGGCACTCCTTCCAAGAACATTCCTGCACTCATCCTTCCCACCCATGAGCACACAGTGTGGTGGAAACAGATGACGCTAGAGGACGCAGGTCCTCACTCTGCTGGTGATGAAGAAATACCAGAGGATAGCTTCACTGAAGGGAGCAAGTTTCCAGGGTTTTTCTGGAAGATGAGAAAGGCGTGGGAGAAACAGAGAGCTGGATGGTTCAGCCTGCCATGGGTTCATGAGGCTTGTGGAGAAAACTGAGTCCACACAGAGATTCTGTAGCTGCATGTACTCTCTCCACCTCTACATCAAAGGCCGAAGGACCCTAAAGTAAGCTGATTATTAAAAAGAGAAGATTCAGGGGCACCTGGGTGGCTCAGTCGGTTAAGCGTCCGACTCTTGGTTTCTGCTCAGGTCATGGTCCCACGATTCATGAGCTGGAGCCTCATGTCCAGCTCTGTGCTGATGGCATGGAGCCTGCTTGAGATTCTCTCTATCTTCCTCTCTCTGCCCCTCCCCTACTCATTACCTCTCTCCCTCTCTCTCTCAATCTCTCTAAATAAATAAATAAACTTTAAAAAAAAAAAGAGAGAGAGAGGATTCAGAAAAAAAAACCACAACAAATCAGCCACATTTGTTAGAATGTAGCAGGTGTGGCCATGACAACTTTTTCACAAATTCTTTCATTGATTTCTCAATAACCTAGTAAAATGTGCTATTGGCTCTGCTTTTACAAGAAAGAAACTAAGGCACAGACACAAATCCAACCTACACAATTAGAAAGTGTCACAGGCCTAAAGGAGCTCAGGGCTTCTGATTCCCAGCCCAGTTCTCTTTCCATTTCACCAGAACAGCTTCCCATGCATCCTGCTCCCATAACAAGAAAAGGTTAGATTATATTCACAATATTCTGCTTACAGGAGCAAAGAAGTGTGATAGTGCTTTTTAAAAAAGAATGTTGGGGCACCTGAGTGACTCAGTCGATTAAGCATCCAACTTGGGCTCAGGTCATGATCTCACAGCTCGTGGGTTCGAGCCCCGCATCGGGCTCTGTGCTGACAGCTCAGAGCCTGGAGCCTGCTTCGGATTCTGCCTCCCTCTCTGCTCCTCCCCCCACTTGCAGTCTGCCTCTCTCTCTCTCTCTCTCTCTCTCTCTCTCTCTCAAAAATAAGTAAACATTTTAAAAATATAAATTAAAAATAAATTAAAAAGAATGTTATTTGGGGCACCTGGGTGGCTCAGTCGGTTAAGCGTCAGACTCTTGATTTTGGCTCAGGTCGTGATCTCACATTCATGGGCTCAGAGTTCAAGCCCTGCATCAGGCTCTGCTCTGACACCTTGGGATTTTCTCTCTCCCTCTCTCTGCCCCTCCACTGCTCTCTCTCTCTCTCTCTCTCTTTGTCTCTCTCTCAAAATAAATAAACGCTTTTTTAAAAAGAAAAATAATAAAAATAACAATATTAGCTAATTTCCTACTTTTTGGCACTGACAAGGTTAAGCCTTAACTACAAGAATAGTCAACTATTTAGAGGACTCATTTCCTGACTTCAGCCTTGGTTTTACTTTAAATCCTGTTGGCAGATAAACAGAAGGGAGGTCTTCTGGGTCATGCCTACTGTACCAAGAGCTGAGTTCAGGTTAGGTTGAGTGATCATTACTTTAGGGATAAAGGAGGAACCTGGCAGAGAGCAGGGGTAAGACTGACCTGAGAGTACAGTGCCATATCCTGAAATTGAGTCTATGTGGGATAGTTTTTAGTCCTGAGAAATCTGGAGTTTATTGGTGTTTGGTTGTTTTTTATTTGATTTTATTTATTTATTTATTATTTTTTGCAATCATATTTTTCTCTTTGATTTATTTTTCTCAACAGAAAATAGAAAATAAACATCTGACCTTAAGCATAGTTAACCTTCAATAAATAAAATCTGAGAATGGAAATCAGGCAAATAAATCTGGGTGTGTACACACAGGAAATTACAAACTAGAGCACATGATGCAATTTTACTGGAACCATGGAATTACTTACAAATCACTTGAACAATGAAAAATTGATGGCATCCATAACTCTTTAACAGACTGTGCAAACTACAAATGCAATTCTTGAAATAAAAAATAAATCTAATCTTCTAGTTGTATAAATTCTACCAATCTCTCATTTCTGTACAGCCTGGTATATAACCCTTTCTCTTTTTGTGAGATTCAAGCTTGTAGAACTTTGGTGAAAGAGTTTAAAAATAGTAGATTGAACACTGTATTGAACCTTGTATTTTAATTTAATTTTTATATAACACATGGGGAACCAACTCTCGTCCATTTGCTGCATGTTATTGATTTCAATAGGCTTTCAATTATGCCATACCTTTTAGAGATGCTCATTTTGTGTGCTAGGAAGCAAATTTTTCCAGTTGAAGAAGGAATCCTCTTGGCTCAGTTTATTCAGAAATATTTCACTTCTGTTTAAGTACTTCTTGCTGAAATACTGTAATGGGACGGGTTGGTCAAGGGAAAAAAGTAGCTATTATTCCACATTGAAGATCAAGTGGCAGTAGCATATTTATATACAGCATAATATGTGACTGTTGAGCCAAATGACCAGAGCTCAGAGGACTGTGGTCACTATTGTACTGAACACTGAGTCATTGCTCATGTGATGTGGGAAAACAAATGTCTTGCCAGAAATATCTGCCTTTTAATACCTTAGAAACACAAGTGTTTCTGAGGTACTAGTTATTTTGTTTGTACATTTAGTATAATTTATTTAGTTTCTCCTACATTCAGTTCCCTCAACCATAAAGTACCAAAAAATTATTTCTCCTGGAACAATTGGGAAAATTAAATGGGATAATAAATGGAAAAGTACTCTATAAGCTGCAAAGGCAAAACAAGTGTAAAATGTCATTATCACTATTTTAGATCATTTGGATTTATTTTCTTTTATTCCTGAATTCCATTTTTGCCTTAAGAAAATACAATAGCTAGGAGGAAAAGAAATTGTTTTCTTGCCTACTACTTGACTACTTCTGCTTAATGAAATGCTGGTAGATGCAAAGTGGATCTTAGGAGCGCCTGGGTGGCTCAGCAGTTGAGTGTCCAACTTCAGCTCAGGTCCTGAGTTCATGGTCCGTGGGTTCAAGCCCCACGTTGGGGCTCTGCACTGACAGTGTGGAGCCTGCTTGGGATCCTCTCTCACTCCTTCTCTCTCTGCCCCTCCCCCACTTGTGTGTGTGCACCTGTGTGCCCTCTCTCTCAAAAATAAACATTAAAAAAAAATTTTTATGTATATCTTCTGAATTATGTTGTGTATATCACAACATTTAAACTTTCCAGTACCTGAATAAAAATTCTCAATAGATGAGAAAGTTTTCCATGACAACTAATTTCTTCCCCATGTCTTCCTTTTCTGTGCGACTAATCAAACTGCATGTCTCTGTGCCTATATTTGTCTTTTAAAATGAAACAATAAAGATTACTTGAGTATACTATATATGCTTTTATAATATTTTAAAATTCATCTTATTTTTAAAAATGGCTTTAAAAAGTGGTGAGAGCAGCCACGTGCAGTGTCTGTTCACACTAGGGCTGAAAGTCATCAGTCTTTACCAATTCAGTAAGTATTTGTTTTTATACCAAGGAGACTCTGTGACTTTCTTTCGATGGGGTAAGGAATAACTATGAACAGAACTTTTACGTAACACACCTGTAGAAGTCAGACTCAAGATATATTTAAGTTTATTATGACGACTGATATGGAAACACAGACAACTCAAATTTTTCATCTTCCAGTAGAAATTATCCCCACTTGATTTTTCTGAAGATCTCAAGCAGCAATGTAATTCAAACACATACTTAAAGAGAAAAACACAAAGTAGCTTTTATAGTTGCATAGGTCTGTAGTAAATCGAAAAACATGTTTTATAAAACTAAATTTATTTTTAAAAATCAAAAGTGGTATTTTTACCTGATCGTCGATGAATATTTTTTTTATTTTAAAAATAAATTTTTAAATGTTTATCTATTTTTGAGAGAAAGAGACAGAGCATGAGGAGGAGAGGGACAGGGAGAGAGGAAGACACAGAATCAGAAGCAGGCTCCAGAGTCTGAGCTGTCAGCACAAAGCCCAATGCGGGGCTCAAACTCACCAACCGTGAGATCATGACCTGAGCTGAAGTCGGACGCTCAACAGACTGAGCCACCGAGGCGCCCCTATCGAAGAATATTTTAAGTAAAATTCAGCTTTGTTTCATAAATCATATAGTGCTCACCTGTCATTGGTGAAGCATCAGAAATTTTTACCAATCAGCTACCTAAAGAGAGAGAGAATATTCCTTGCAGATCTTTGTCATTACCAGAAACAAAGAATGACTCCACATTATCCAGTTGGAGGACTGCAGCCGAGTAATAGAATCAGTAAATTACAATAAATGCCAACAAGCCAATTCTAGTCTGGGGCTATTTGTTAAAACGTCTCTACTCTGAGCATAAAAACCTTCTCTGCTCACAGAGTTCATATTTTGTTTGTTTGTTTGTTTGTTTGTTTCCCCTTCTTTAGGTTTGTTTCTGGTTTTGAGAGGTTTAGGGGCAAACTTATTTCCTGTTTTTGATCAAAAAGAAAAAGTAGAGAAAAACCATTCTGTAGCCAGTGAACATGGCACTTTAAATGACAGTGGGATCATGAATGAATATGAAGTTGAGAAGGTAGCTGTACAGGCATCTAACTCTAGACAGACATCTTACCATGTAGGTGAGCCCATTGTGAAAGCTCTTATTCAGTTGGGTCTGGCCTTTCCCACAGTTAATGTTCTCACCTCAGATGTTTATTTCAAGGGCCCCCAAACCCAGAGAAATAAGGAAAAGATCAAGTTTTGAAAAATTACCTCTTCTGTGTTAAAAAGAAGGGAAACATCCCAGGCATGCGTTCTATGACTGCTTGTCATCAGGAAAACAATGAGCATGGAATCACCTTCTCCAAGTTCACTGAGCGGCCCCCTAAATCTAGTAGAGGTCACAGAGCTTTACTTAAATAATAAGTCCTGGCTGAGATATGCTCTTTGTAATCACTTCCAGGGAGTACCAAAGAAGTTCTTGCATCTAAGATACCCGGATCTTTCACGGGTATAGAACACACAAGTGTTTTCCCCCTATTATAGGTACAATATTCTCTAGCTCCTCTCAGAGATAGCATTTGGGATTTGCTGTCCCTCAGCTACTGCTCACAGCGTGCTTGGAGACAGAGGACACCCTAGAACTGCCCACCAAAGAAAGGTGTGCACAAAGAAGCAACAGGCACATTCCAGCTTCAGCGTGTTTTTTCTGCCCAGCTGCCTCCAAAGATGTGTCACACCAAACAGCTTCCCAGGCTCTTGGTGGGCCTGCCACATGTCTTCCTTGGCCTTTCAGTAGGAACTCTTACTCCAGAATTGAACTGATCTTCTTAAATAGGGCAGAACAGGGGGCAAGTAGGGCATTTGATTGTCAAAGAATTTGACAAGCACCCATCCTGTTTTTATTGCTTAGACATTATTTTGGCTTTTCTACATTGAAGCCAGCTCCACAGTTTTGTTCTTTGGGCGACAGATAGAGAAAGAGCCTATTAAATTGACAAATATGTCCACTCTAAATGTAGCAGAAACATCTAAATTATATCACTGTGATCATTTGGCTTCTTTATCGTTTAGGAAGTAAGCAATTCCCTTGCTTTCTACATTAGCACAGACTTTCTTCATTTGCTTTGAACTTTAGGGGCATTGGCCCTTTTTCTTCTTTATGTAACTGTGCATTATTTAATATTTTTATTTTTACATATTTGCCAGGATTTTCATGCTATGAACTATATCAGATAAGACAGAATCTCATGGCAGAAGGAGAGGGAAAGAGACAAATGGTGAACACAGATGAAGAACCATCTTAGGGATATGATTTATTTTTATGTGCATAAACTTTATGTGTCTTTCCTTCTTCATAATGCTAGCGTTACTCATGCCCTGATCCAAAGACGTTTATGTAACTCCTTCATGTAAAAACCAAAGAATTCCCACCATCTTGTGTAAATAGAGGGCACTATATGCACAGATTGTGAGCAATCCCAGCAGGCCAACACCTCAAGAGAATTTTGTATCAAAGGAACTTGCAAGTAACTGTTTAAGCCATAAAAGGTTGTAACTATTTAATAATGCTAGCTTTGTATATTTCTAAACCTTGCATTACTTAGGGTAACGTTATATTTACACTACCATGTGTCAGATCTATGCTCTCCTGCCAAATCTGCATACCTCCAACAGCAACAATTTATAAAACTTTAAATTGCCTTTTTTTTTTTTTTTTTACAAAATAGAAGTCAGCCATAACAAAATGGATTGACAAAGCCATACCCTTTCAAAAGAGAAAGTAAAGGAAGATTTTGGTGTTTTGTTTTGGTTGTGGAATACCTGGATTAAAAAGAAGACAGAAGAAGAAGAAGAAGAAGAAGAAGAAGAAGAAGAAGAAGAAGAAAAAGAAGAAGAAGAAGAAAATTGTTTTAAATTTAGAGGTGTCTGACAATCTGGCTCAGCATTCACACTATTTCAAGTTGTATCCACACCATGAAAGTGCCTTGAACAGCCTTGGAGCACTGACCAGAAACACAGCAGAGGTAAGGATGTCCTACAGGGGGGTTCTCCAGCTACATCCACAGCACAACCAGGTTTTTGTCAATCTCAGCAATCCCCATAAGCAAATGGAGTCTATCACTGATCAGATGGCCTTGTGATTCCTAGAAATCCTTCCCTTCTTAACTCAAGTTGTGGTGCCAGGGCCTCTTCCTAGAGCTTATTAGGGATTTCAATCTTTGGGAACATGAAACATTCATCTGAACTGATTCTATCCAATGTCAGTTCCAGAAAAATATTTACCAGAGTGCTTCCTGGAAATGTAAGTTCTGAGGGATATTCACAGTTGTCAGTTAAATATGGGCAGGAGAGGGGCGCCTGGATGGCTCAGTTGGTTGAGCATCTGACTTGGACTCAGGTCATGATCTCACACTCATGGGTTCGAGCCTTGCGTCGGGCTCTGTGCTGACAGCTCAGAGCCTGGAGCCTGCTTCGGATTCTGTGTCTCCCTCTCTCTCTGCCCCTCCCCCACTTGCACTCTGTCTTTCTCTCTCTCAAAATAAATAAACATAATAATAAAAAAAATTAAAAATACATATATGGGCAGGAGAGAGTCCAATGGTCAAAGAAACTTAGGAAATGCTTAAACAAAGATAAACAGGTTCCCTTGTTATGAGAGTCAGTAATATATTAATTCATCTTGTGAATCTTCAAGAAGGGACTCTGGTATTTAGAATTTTCCAAGAAATTCATTTTTTGGCAGAATTTTCCCAAGATAAAGCACTCTGTATATACTTTTGGGAAAAGACTAGTCTAGAAAAAGAAAAAAAAAGAATACTTTAAAATGTTGTAACCAAAATAGCATGACTACAACTCATGACTACAGTAATTTTTACTGGAAATAGGAGATGAAGTGGTATTTACCTGCAGTTAGTAGTAGTAACCTTTGCCCTTATGACTACCTCCTAGGCATAATCAGTGATGTTGTCTTTTCACTCACCGATTTCTTAAGGGTTGATAATACATCAGGGTCATTAAAGATGGGGTGACAAGTGGAGTTCTACATATTGTATTCCTGTTGCATTAACACTAATGCAACTAAGGGTGGCAATGATTTTGGATAGGGGAAGTGATTTTGGATGAGTAATGGTGGGAATAAAGGTTGAACTTCTGAACTGAAAAGTCAGGTTGGAAACAATACAAATGGCAAAACAAAGGTAAAAATGGTTGTAATAAGAGGACATAGTGATATGGTTATCTCTGCTTGTTAGAACACTAAGAATCAACACGCATATTTCCATTTTATAAACTTCTGGAGGACAAGATACATGCTTGTCCATCATTGCACATCTTAAAGCACCTCTCATGGTTTCTTGTTTGAATGAATCAAAATAAGTCATCAGAAGTTTGGTTGTTGTACATCATGCTATTGTAACACCCCATTTTATCTACAAAGATGAGAAACTAAAATTAGCATTATGCTTTTCCTTAAAATAATGCAAAACCCAAGGACAAACTATGAGTGTAACCACCACACTCTACTGCCTCCCCGTGGCTTCCTCAGGGCTGAAACGTTGCAATGATTTCTTTATTAATGACGTGGGCTTTGACAGAAATGGGAGGCCTTGTCCAACCTAAAAACTTTAAACAAGACTTTGTTCTTCCAGAACATCCCACTCCCAAGGGGATATATTATAGCATTGGGAATAAATTTCATTCTCATCCTTGGAACCACATGGCAGGCCAGCTTTGGGCCTTTTCACAGCAGTAGACCACACGTAGTATTATCTAAATACTTTAGGCTTCTTCCATGACCATTTTGCCAAACCTTGCAACTAACCCATTATGATTCTGTGCAATACAGCTCCAGTGTGAGGAATTGATAAGGAACTGCTTTCCATGCTGGCACCTTTAATTTATATTAGTTCCTGCTTCATATGCTTGGAAACTAAAATGAAAAAAAAAAGTTATATGTCTTGAAAGTAAGATTAATATAAACATTTTATGGATGAGCACAAGTCCCTAAAGGATCAGAATATTGTAGTAGAATGTTTAACTTTGGGGTATTGTCAATGGAATACTACTTGGCAATGAGAAAGAATGAAATCATGCCATTTGCAGCAACATGGATGGAACTAGAAGGTATTCTGCTAAGTGAAATAAGTCAGTCAGAGAAAGACAGATATCATATGTTTTCAGTCATATGTGGATCTTGAGAAACTTACCAGAAGACCGTGGGGGAAGGGAAGGGAAAAAAAATAGTTACAGAGAGGGAGGGAGGCAAACCATAGAAGACTCTTAAATACAGAGAACAAAACTGAGGGCTGATGGAGGGTGGGGGGGGAGAGGGGAAAATGGGTGATGGGCATTGAAGAGGGCACTTATTGGGATGAGCACCGGGTGTTCTATGTAAGTGATGAACCACGGGAATCTACTCCCGAAACCAAGAACACACGGTACACGCTGTGTGTTAGCCAATTTGACAATAAATTATACTTTAAAAAATTATTAATGGCAAAAAGATTGCAAAACTTGGGAATGCAAACTGGTGCAGCCACTCTTGAAAACAGTATGTGTGTTCCTCAAAAAGTTAAAAATAGAACTACCCTACAATCCGGCAATTACACTACTAGGTATTTATCCAAAGAACACAAAAAGAGTAATTCGAAGGGAAACATGCACCCAGATGTTTATAGCAGTGTTATCTACAATAGTCAAAATATGGAAACAGCCTGTGTCCATTGAGTGATGAAGGGATAAAGAAGATGTGGTATATATGCATATATACAATGGAATGTATTCAGCCATAAAAGGGAATGAAATCTTCCCATTTGCAATGGCATGGATGGAGCTAGAGAATATAATGCTAAGTGAACTACGTCAGTTAGAGAAAGACAAATACCATACTATTTCACATATATGTGGAATTTAAGAAATAAAACAAATGAGCAAAAGGAAAAAAAGAGAGGCAAACCAAGAACCATCCACTTAACGATAGAGAACAAACTGGTGGTTACCCGAGGGAGGTGTGTGGGATGGGTGATATGGGTGATGGGGATTAAGGAGTGCACTCGTGGTGATGAGCACAGGGTGATGTATGGAACTGCTGAATCACTATATTGTACACGTGAAAACTAATATTACACAGTATGTTAACTAACTGGAATTTGAATAAAGACGTTTTAAAAAGGAAAAAAAAAAAGACTGCAAAACTGAAAAATAAATAAATAAATAAATAAATAAATAAATAAATAAATTTGGGGTATTGTAACAGTACTCTGTAAGTGCTTGGGTAAGATATTTGTTGATATTTACTACTGAAACTGAAGCTAAAAAGAATTTCTTATGCATATCATACCTACCCCATGCCCAACACTACTCTCAGTTGCATCATGTGGTTGTCAGAATAAACCTTATAAGCAATACTCACCGAACTGCATGAAAGATTATTCTGATGATGGCGCATATTTCATGGTAGTCTTTATTCTGATTCTTTAGAAAATTGAATTTCAAGAAAATAGACAAGAGTAACCCCTTGTTTTAATAACAATCACCTTTGAAATACATTTAAGTATTGGGGATAGGCTTTTTTTTATGGCTTTCAACCAGATATACCACCTGTTACTCCCTTCCTGTAGTATCAAGATTACCACTTGAGTCTTTCCTACTTACTCCCTGAAAAGCCATAGACTTCATAATGCCAGGATCACTTGTCAGGGAAGAGGAAATACAACGCTACCCAAACACATCTGATGGTGTGGAGAAACACCTAATAATTTCATGTTCCACACAGTCAGGATTTTTTGAACAAAAAATTACCGGTCCACTGGCTTAAAGGAGGATGGACTAGTAATCACACCTTGGAAGCCAGAAAGAGTGAATTGCTCCTGATAGATTTACAGGTTTATCTCCCCTGATGCCATTTATTTATGTTTCAGAAGGTAGTAAAATCCTGATCCATATGTTTATATTCCATTCAATTCCATTTTAAAATTCAGTTCCTCTTCCTCTCTCTGGAGAGGAGGAGGGGCTTATGCAGCAGTGCCTATATAAGCTCCC